>NC_074674.1:2731528-3331528 GCF_029448725.1 Salvelinus fontinalis
CTATTAAATTGTTTAATTTACCCACAAAGCAAAAAGTCTCAATTCCATTCAATTGAGTGCATTTCACTACTGTAAATGTGACTTTGTGCACCACTCACCAAGCTAGGCAGGAGGATTTAAGATGAAGCATTAAGGACAAACCTCAGACATGGAAGCCAAATCCTCATCTGGCCACTCACCCCATCTTCACAGAGTACGTAATGCTCACACAGAGATTAAATCACTTATGGCCCAAGTTTGACACTAATTGATTTCACAATAGAAAATCATGGGGTGTACAACAGCAACATATACTTAGAGCAGTATAAGGAAAGTGTGTGTGCGTGTGCGTGTGTGTGTAGCACATGGGGCTGTGTGAAACTCCTCAGCCTGAAATGTGAAGCATTAAGGCCATTTTGCCACACACTGGCCTTTAACCATACCATCACTCACACTGGCATATTAACCATACCATCACTCACACTGGCATATTAACCATACCATCACTCACACTCGCGTATTAACCATACCATCACTCACACTGGTGTATTAACCATACCATCACTCACACTGGTGTATTAACCATACCATCACTCACACTGGCGTATTAACCATACCATCACTCACACTGGCATATTAACCATACCATCACTCACACTGGCATATTAACCATACCATCACTCACACTGGCCTTTAACCATACCATCACTCACACTGGCATATTAACCATACCATCACTCACACTGGCCTTTAACCATACCATCACTCACACTCGCGTATTAAACATACCATCACTCACACTGGTGTATTAACCATACCATCACTCACACTGGTGTATTAACCATACCATCACTCACACTGGCGTATTAACCATACCATCACTCACACTGGCATATTAACCATACCATCACTCACACTGGCATATTAACCATACCATCACTCACACTGGCCTTTAACCATACCATCACTCACACTGGCATATTAACCATACCATCACTCACACTGGCCTTTAACCATACCAATGCTGTCCGTGTGTATCCGTGTTCTTGTACACGTAAGTGTTGTGAAAGTTACCATAACAACAGAAAGTGCAGTGAAGAAAAACAATGGACAGGTATGAGGAGTGATAAAATTATAAAACAGAGGAGATGAGGAAACTGGCTGATAACATCTTCATCCAGGACTCTCTACAAAAAGACTACACGCCGTTTTTCTAGTCAGGATGCGTCAAGGTGAGATCATGGATAATGTAGTTAAATTACATTTTGACTTCACATCATTAGTATTCAACTTCAACCCAAAATACAGTTGAAGTTGGAAGTTTACATACACCTTAGTCAAATACATTTAAACTCAGTTTTTCACAATTCCTGATATTTAATCCTAGTAAAAATTCCCTGTCTTAGGTCAGTTAGGATCACCACTTTATTTTAAGAATGTGAAATGTCAGAATAATAGTAGAGAGAACAATTTATTTCCGCTTTCATGACTTTTATCACATTCCCAGTGGGTCAGAAGTTTACAAACACTCAATTAGTATTTGGTAGCATTGCCTTTAAATTGTTTAACTTGGGTCAAATATTTCGGGTAGCCTTCATCAAGCTGCTCACAATAAGTTGGGTGAATTTTTACCCATTCCTCCTGGCAGAGCTAGTGTAACTGAGTCAGGTTTGTAGGCCTCCTTGCTCGCACACGCTTTTTCAGTTCTGCCCAAAAATGTTCGATAGATTGAGGTCAGGGCTTTGTGATGGCCACTCCAATACCTTGACTTTGTTGTCCTTAAGCCATTTTGCCACAACTTTGGAAGTATGCTTGGGGTCATTGTCCATTTGGAAGACCCATTTGCGACCAAGCTTTAACTTCCTGACTGATGTCTTGAGATGTTGCTTAAATATATCCACCTAATTTTCCTCCCTCATGATGCCATCTATTTTGTGAAGTGCACCAGTCCCTCCTGCAGCAAAGCACCCCCACAACATGATGCTGCCACCCCCGTGATTCACGGTTGGGATGGTGTACTTTGGCTTGCAAGCCTCTCCCCTTTTCCTCCCAACATAACGATGGTCATTATGGCCAAACAGTTCTATTTTTGTTTCATCAGACCAGAGGACATTTCTCCAAAAAGTACGATCTTTGTCCCTATGTGCAGTTGCAAACCATAGTCTGGCTTTTTTTATGGTGGTTTTGGAGCAGTGGCTTCTTCCTTACTGAGCAGCCTTTCAGGTTATGTCGATATAAGACTTGTTTTACTTTGGATATAGATACTTTTGTACCTGTTTCCTCCAGCATCTTCACAAGGTCCTTTGCTGTTGTTCTGAGATGTGCACTTTTCGCACCAAAGTACGTTCATCTCTAGGAGACAGAACGCGTCTCCTTCTGTAGGAGTAAATGAGACACATAGATAACACATAAATGTATAGGACAGCTAAACATTAAAAACAGACCACACGAAGAGAAGGCGACACATAGGCGCCCAGGACAACTGGACACACTAATGATAAGTTCCACTAAGGGCACACATACCAGAGAAATAGGCACCTAGGGTAACTGGACACACTAGACACATAGTCTGCTGATTCCACTAAGGGCACACATACCAGAGAAATAGGCGCCTAGGGCAACTGGACACACTAGACACATAGTCTGCTGATTCCACTAAGGGCACACATACCAGAGAAATAGGCACCTAGGGCAACTGGACACACTAGACACATAGTCTGCTGATTCCACTAAGGGCACACATACCAGAGAAATAGGCGCCTAGGGCAACTGGACACACTAATGATAGAAGAGACACATAGTCTGCCGATTCCAATAAGGGCACACATACCAGAGAACATACTGAGGCACTGAGCTAAATACAGGGCTAAGGCATAAGCCTATAGGATAGATGGACATATATTATTTTTAGGACAAGCACAGGTCTGGCCACCATTGTAATCTAATGGAAAGCAGATATGGGCGTTATTGGGCGTAAACAAGCAGGAAGCCTGAACTAAAAAGATAATGGTGGCAGGAAGGATTAGGGGAAGTATGCTTATTTGCATATGGGTTGGACCCATATGCTATATGTGTATAAAGACTGGAGCCGGGGCTGGGAAGCGGTGTGTGTTCCGCGGACCATTCCGGCTTTGATATACTCTGTATTAAAAGCCTAATTGATTTCACAAGTTCTTGTAAGTGTTATATTTGAACCGATTTTCCACGACACTTCCTGAGCGGTATGAAGGCTGTGTGGTCCCATGGTGTTTATACTTGCGCACTATTGTTTGTTCAGATGAACGTGGTACTTTCAGGCGTTTGGAAATCGCTCCCAAGGATGAACCAGACTTGTGGTGGTCTACAATTTTTTTCTGAGGCCTTGGCTGATTCCTTTTGATTTTCCCATAATGTCAAGCAAAGAGGCACTGAGTTTGAAGGTTAGCCTTGAAATACATCCACCGGTACACCTCCAATTGACTCAAATGATGTCAATTAGCCTATCAGAAGCTTCTAAAGCCATGACATCATTTTCTGGAATTTTCCAAGCTGTTTAAAGGCACAGTAAACTGAGTGTATGTAAACTTCTGACTCACTGGAATTGTGAAACAGTGAATTATAAGTTAAATAATCTGTCTGTAAACAATTGTTGCAAAGATGACTTGTGTCATGCACAAACCTACAAACCGACTTGCCAAAACTATAGTTTGTTAACAAGATATTTGTGGAGTGGTTGAAAAACGAGTTTTAATGACTCCAACCTAAGTGTATGTAAACTTCTGACTTCAACTGTATATTATGATCAAGGCCAAGATCTACTGTATGTCATAAATCGTCAGGTTTCATTTGGCTTTATTTTGACGAAAAGAAGTTAAGAATTCAAAGCAAACTTCCTATCTGAACAGCGTGACATTATTCTACTGACTCGGCAGGAGACCCAGGCTGCTGAAGAGGATGATAGGTAGAAGTAAAGGCCCTGACTTCAACAACACTGCTGTCTGTGGTAGAAGTAAAGGCCCAGACACAAACAGCCCTGCTCTCTGTGGTAGAAGTAAAGGCCCAGACACAAACAGCCCTGCTCTCTATGGTAGAAGTAGAGGCCCTGACTCCAACAACACTGCTGTCTGTGGTAGAAGTAGAGGCCCTGACTTCAACAACACTGCTGTCTGTGGTAGAAGTAGAGGCCCTGACTCCAACAACACTGCTGTCTGTGGTAGAAGTAGAGGCCCTGACTCCAACAACACTGCTGTCTGTGGTAGAAGTAGAGGCCCTGACTCCAACAACACTGCTGTCTGTGGTAGAAGTAGAGGCCCTGACTCCAACAACACTGCTGTCTGTGGTAGAAGTAGAGGCCCTGACTTCAACAACACTGCTGTCTGTGGTAGAAGTAGAGGCCCTGACTCCAACAACACTGCTGTCTGTGGTAGAAGTAGAGGCCCTGACTCCAACAACACTGCTGTCTGTGGTAGAAGTAGAGGCCCTGACTTCAACAGCCCTGCTGTCTGTGGTAGAAGTAGAGGCCCTGACTCCAACAACACTGCTGTCTGTGGTAGAAGTAGAGGCCCTGACTTCAACAACACTGCTGTCTGTGGTAGAAGTAGAGGCCCTGACTCCAACAGCCCTGCTGTCTGTGGTAGAAGTAGAGGCCCTGACTTCAACAACACTGCTGTCTGTGGTAGAAGTAGAGGCCCTGACTCCAACAGCCCTGCTGTCTGTGGTAGAAGTAGAGGCCCTGACTCCAACAACACTGCTGTCTGTGGTAGAAGTAGAGGCCCTGACTTCAACAACACTGCTGTCTGTGGTAGAAGTAGAGGCCCTGACTCCAACAACACTGCTGTCTGTGGTAGAAGTAGAGGCCCTGACTCCAACAACACTGCTGTCTGTGGTAGAAGTAGAGGCCCTGACTCCAACAACACTGCTGTCTGTGGTAGAAGTAGAGGCCCTGACTCCAACAGCCCTGCTGTCTGTGGTAGAAGTAGAGGCCCTGACTCCAACAACACTGCTGTCTGTGGTAGAAGTAGAGGCCCTGACTCCAACAACACTGCTGTCTGTGGTAGAAGTAGAGGCCCTGACTCCAACAACACTGCTGTCTGTGGTAGAAGTAGAGGCCCTGACTCCAACAACACTGCTGTCTGTGGTAGAAGTAGAGGCCCTGACTCCAACAACACTGCTGTCTGTGGTAGAAGTAGAGGCCCTGACTCCAACAACACTGCTGTCTGTGGTAGAAGTAGAGGCCCTGACTCCAACAACACTGCTGTCTGTGGTAGAAGTAGAGGCCCTGACTCCAACAACACTGCTGTCTGTGGTAGAAGTAGAGGCCCTGACTCCAACAACACTGCTGTTGTTGAAGTCACTATTGTTATTTACTGCTGCTCTTTAATTATTTGTTTTTCTTATCTCTTACTTTTTTTGTACTTTTCTTTTGTTGGTATTTACTTAAAACTGCATCGTTGGTTAAGAGCTTGTAAGTAAGCATTTCACTGTAAGGTGAAAAAATGTTTTCCCTCCCACTCTTTCTCTCTCATGCTGTTGCTTTAATATAATATGTGGAAATGTTTTGCTCCTCTTATCCTCCCTGTTGTATTCGGCACATGTGACAAATACAATTTGATTTGATTTGTCTGTGGTAGAAGTAGAGGCCCTGACTCCAACAACACTGCTGTCTGTGGTAGAAGTCAGAGGGAGGGCAGGGTTGGGAGCCCTGGACGCAGGGCAGGCACAGAGAAGCCTGCATTCCAAACGCAGCTGCCCACTGAATAAGTCAGGCCACCCAGAGGATAAGAGGAGCAGAACATTTCCACATATTATATTAAAGCAACAGCATGAGAGAGAAAGAGTGGGAGGGAAATAAAAATCCTTCTCTGTTTCTCAGACATTCATCAATGCAGTACATTGCCTCTGCATATACAGGTCACCAAAGGTACAGATATACCTAGTGAAAGACTAACAGGAAGAGTTAGTGAGACACGAGAGAGAAAGGGAGAGAAAGAAGTGATAGCGTGAGAGGAGTGAGAGACATGAGGTGACAGATGGAGTGAAACTAGCCAGAGGGCTCAGAGAGGTGACTCTCCAGAGAGAAAGCAAAGGAGGGAGAGAGAGAGTAAAGGAGTGAGCGAGAAAGAGAGAGAAAGAGAGAGAGAGTAAAGAAGAAAGAGTGAGAGAGAGAGAGTGAGTAAATGAGAGCGAGTAAATGAGAGAGAGAGTAAAGGAGAGAGAGAGTAAAGAAGAGAGAGAGAGTAAAGAAGAGAGAGAGAGTAAAGAAGAGAGAGAGATTGAGACCTAGATGTAGAATTATACAGAAAGGGAGAAGTCACAGCAGGTGAGACAGTGAGACAGATCAGGTGTGTGAGTAGCGGAGAGAAAGAGACTAAATCATAAATGTCCTAAATTGTTAGAATAGATTTGTTTCACCTTATTACACACACCAGAGGAAAAGAGCTTCTTAAGAGGAAACAGAGCTGGTGGAACGCGTGGGAGTCGAAGTATGTTTGTTTTTGAGACAACAGGTGTTATAAACAAACACTTGAGAGATTACAGGGGTTAGCAAACACTCCAGAATTTACAATCTTAATCAAAAATACCTGTCACGATAGGTGAGTTGTAATGATGGGGAACAATCTTGCGGCTCTGCCAAAACATCTGCAGATTGACATCTTGATCGACTCCTGTTCCCATGGAGTGACTTGCCTCTACTCTTGTGCTGATACATTTATGAGTCATACATCTAGACACCTAGCAATAGAGTTGTTTATGTTGATGCCAGTATTGCGATGATATTACTATAACAATATCATAAGTAGCTACTCTGAGCTTGTATTAATAAACGGTTGTGGCAGTAAAGTAGTAGTACTATAATGGATGTGTTGTAATCAGATTAATAGATTTATAATAAGATAGGCTAGTCTTTAAATTAAGCAAGTGACAGACAGCAATCGCATAGCTCTACAACTCATGTAATCAGAAAATTGCTAAAATGCAGAAAACACAATTTGGTAAATACTGCAAGAGCAGAGCCTGGTGTAGCAGTGATGGGGTCATCTGAGGGGAGGGAACTCAGGTCTGGACACAGATTGGAGGTCATCACCCTCTAATTGAAAAATATATTCCATTCCAACCAAAGTCTTCTTTTGTGGGGGATTTGTATCTTGTCCAGGCAGGACGGCAATCTGAATGTGCAAAACATGGTTTTCTCCTGTTCACTGGTATTCATCTGTAATCTCCCCTGGTTGAGTTTACAACACTCCAAAATAGGAATCAATATTATGGAAGTTGGAAAAGAACTGAGTCAGAGGTAAAGAGTCCATTCCAAATAGCAAGAGGAGAAGAAACTGCTTGCTTTTCATGATTGTAGACATTACTTTTAGCTCTTGGCCAGTGGAGAGTTTTATTGAGTTTTAGTATCAGGCATCCACTCAGAAAAGCAGTAGCGGAATCAGAAATTGTCATCGCTGTAGATGTACTCAAATTTCACAAGATGTATCAAGTGATAGACAGAAAAACTGACCAAAAGCCTGGGAACCAAGTGAGTGGCTGTTACAGCCCATCAAAACAGAACTGTGCTCTGTTGGGTATTACACATCCAGAGAAATGTGTGGCTAACAGGTTCTCGCACAGGAGAACCTGAATGTGTGGTTCTCCCATAGGAGAACCATTTGAAGAACCCTTTTTGGTTCCAGGTAGAAAGCTTTTGGTTCCAGGTAGAACCCTTTCCAAAGAGGGTTCTACATGGAACCCAAAATGGTTCTACCTGGAACCAAAAAGGTTCTCCTATGGGGACAGTCGAAAAACCCTTTTGGAACCCTAGTTCCAGAGTAGCACAGCATAGGACCCACTCGGCTACCATCAACCAGCACCCAAAGGGTTACACCTCATCCTTCATATCGCTTTCTCCAGGCCCTAGTGGCCCTCTGTACTCCCCTCACTCCTCGCCCCTCACCCAGCTCCCTCTCTGAAGTAAGGTATTCGTTCACTTATTTATCTTTTTCTGCTTGCTCCAGCAGGTACATTTAATTTCTTTACATTTTATCAATTTTGTTTTCTTCTGAGAATTTGTAAGGGTTTCACTTGGCGACTGCAAGGATAGATAACTCTCAAACCCTTTCACGTACACACATGCAGGGCACATACTCACACACGCGCCACACACACACACATGAACACACCCACGCACACACACACACACACACATGAACACGACCACACACACACACACACACATGAACACACCCACATACACAGTTCCTCTTGCTTTCTCCCTGGGACATGCATTTCCTGGTGGGAGTCGGTCTGTCTCTCCTGATGTGATACAAAACATGTGCAGTTATGAAAATTTCACAAGACATTCACATTGTACTACTCAATTTAAGTTAAAGTGGAAACAACCCACTGGGCACACACTGATTGAATCAATGTTCTTTCCATGTCATTTCAATGAAATTACTTTGAAACAACATGGAATAGACGTTGAATTGATGTCTGTGCCCAGTGGGAATCTTTTACACATGTGCCTCCCAGCCATTTCTGCCTGCCATCATGAACAAGGGCTATGATCACACTACCCTCATCCTTTAACCTTCTTCTTTTTTCCTGAATCCACTTTTAGTCTTTTCTGCATCCTGAATTAGCTTAAACAAAAATGACGATATAACCACTCATCCAAAAGGATACTTTGGAAGCTATGATTTGTATAGATCAGATAGGCTCACCTATATTCTCATTGAAATGGGGGGGAAAGGGATTAGCCTACCAACTGGGCACACCACCTCATTTCAATGTGGATAATATTTGGTTGACATGTTGATCAATGTGATTACAACCTCTTTTCACCCACTCAAAATGCTGTTGAATTCCCAATGTGTTACCACTATGATTTCAACCATCTAAAAGCAAAACCAAATTCGAATTGAAAATCTTTCGCATAAGAAGACATTTATTGTTACAGTAACCTCAAAAGTTGGCCTTAAATGTAAGATGGCCTTAACTTTAGGCTATTTACTGTATTACAAAAGTAATATTGAATTGTGTTTGTGTAACGGGCTTCCTCCTTCTCTTCATCCGAAGAGGAGTAGCAAGGATTAGACCAAAATGCAGCGTTGTGATATGACATGATATTTATTAAACATTTATTATTAAACAAAACCGAAAACACGAAGAACACTTGAATAGATACAAAAACAACAAACGAAGTAGACTGACCTGAACGTAAGAACTTACATGAAACGAAGAAAGCACGAACAGGAAAAACAGACTACACAAAAACCGAACGAACAAACAAACCGAAACCGAAACAGTCCCGTGTGGCGTAACATACACAGACACTGACACAGGATACAACCACCCACAAACAAACAGTGTGAAAACACCTACCTTAATATGGCTCTCAATCAGAGGAAATGAAAACCACCTGCCTCTAATTGAGAGCCATATCAGGTCACCCTATTAACCAACAGTGGTTGTTTAGTCCCCTCCTGTACTCCCTGTTCACTCACGACTGTGTGGCCAAGCACGACTCCAACACCATCATTAAGTTTGCTGACAACACAACAGGCTTGATCACCAACAACGATGAGACAGCCTATAGGGAGGAGGTGAGAGACCTGGCAGTGTGGTGCCAGGACAACAACCTCTCCCTCAATGTGAACAAGACAAAGGAGCTGATCGTGGACTACAGGAAAAGGAGGATCGAACAGGTCCCTATTAACATTGACATGGCTGTATTGGAGTGGGTCGAGAGTTTCAAGTTCCTTGGTGTCCACATCACCAACAAACTATCATGGTCCAAACACACCAAGACAGTCATGAAGAGGGCACAACAAAACTTTTTCCCCCTCAGGAGACTGAAAAAATTTGCCATGGGTCCCCAGATCCTCAAAAAGTTATACAGCTGCACCATCGAGAGCATCCTGACCAGTTGCATCACTGCCTGGTATGGCAACTGCTCAGCATCCGACCATAAGGCACTTCAGAGGGTAGTGTGTACGGCCCAGTACATCACTGCGGCCAAGCTTCCTGCCATCCAGGACCTATATACTAGGCGGTGTCAGAGGAAGGCCCAAAAAATTGTCAAAGACTCTAGTCACCTAAGTCATAGACTGTTCTCTCTGCTACCTCCCTTTGTTTTTACACTGCTGCTACTCACTGTTTTTTATCAATGCATAGTCACTTTACCCCTACCTACATATACAAATTACCTCATCTAACCTGTACCCCTGCACACTGACTCGGTACTGGTACCCCCTGTATATAACCTCGTTAGTGTTATTTTATTGTGCTACTTTTTTTTTTTACTTTAGTTTATTTAGTAAATATTTTCTTAACTCTATTTCTTGAACTGTATTGTTGGTTAAGGGCTTGTAAGTAAGCATTTCACGGTAATACCTGTGGTATTCGGGGCGTGCGATTAATCAAATTTGATTTGATTTGATGTATTCATTTTCTTAGATTTATGGTTGAGATGGAGATGTGAATCCAACATATTTATCATTAACTTGTAGATTCCATTTGAAATCATCTACAGCTTGAAAACCTACAGTATATGTATTGTCTATTTTTAGATGAATCCTGAGCTGAATTTAAATAATAGCTGTATTTAAATAATAGCTGTTGATAACTCCCAAAATGCTATATAGGCCTAAATAGCCTCATTGATGATAACTGATTGATAATGTATGGTTACATTTCATTTGCTCTGTTAAACCCACCCTTTGGAATTACTTTGATTGCAACAATTAATCTATTAAATGGAGATTTCGCAACAATCATTTTCACGATAGCACATTGGTAATAGTCGGTAACAAATATCAAAGCTGAGCTTGGTTAAAACCCTGGATGGGAGACCGAAGGGATAGCTGTAGATAGATCAACTCTCCAGTAGGAGGTGCTGCCCAGCCTATTGTTTTTTTTATTGTAGTGGATATTACGTTGAAGATCTGATGTTTTTTCAAAGGTAAAATTTCAACATATTTTATACAAGGTTTGCCTATATTGAAAATTGGGTACCATGTTACATAATCCTGTGGTTGAAATCACTCTCAAAACAACAGTTGATGGCTTTCCAGTGTATTTTCCAAGTAGATTCCATGTCACAATATGGTGACAAATTAAGTTGAAACAACATTGATTTAAACAGTTTGTGCACAGTGGGTACTGTGTCTAACGTCTTCAGTGAAAGAGCCTGCAGGTGATGCAGATGATTCTAAGTGATGTTTTCCTCCATCCACCCGTTTAATCGGGCCAACTCCAACTACAGATGTGCAGCGGGGATCATGCATGCCCCATCCTCTTGTACACACCTGGCTGGCTGGCTGGCTTGCGGGCTGTGTGCCCACCAATCCTTGGACTTTCCTCACCTCGGGCTGATAGTACAATATCTGTACAGACAGACATACTGTCACAATAAAACATTTTTTAGGGAGTTATTCACCCAGTCTCTCACCCACATCTAAAAATCCCTACAATATTTGGGCTAGGCTACTCCTTATGTGGTCACTCCCCCACCCTGCATGCATCAGAAAATGTATAGGCCCATTTGAATCCCAGAGAATGATATGCTCTTATTAAGGATATATAACCAAATAAGGGCCTATAACCCACATTAGGCACGTGATGTGGCTCTAAGGCCTACATCTAGTCTGAGAATTCGTCTCACAGATGCAGGCAGCTCTGCTAGAATGGCGCCCATTAATGGATTAAAAGCTTTACGTCGTCTTCTGGTTGAGTCACCTACCTCATGCTTTAGCACAGTCAAAGTAGAAGATGGACTCCCCGGAGAGTTGAGCAAAAAGGGAATCAGAAGATATTTCACTGTGAGCGAGGTGACGACTGTTGATGGCGGGAGTGAATCAGCTCGAAAAGGGCGGGAGAGATCCCAGGTGTGGAGGCTCTCCCGTCTAGCAAATTACCATGGTAAATACTTATCAAGCACTTTCGCAGGGTAAAAAATCGTTCCCCAACATGGCAGCGATATGGACATGAGGAGATGCTCAGTAGTTGAATTAAATCCAGCTTCTCTGCATTCTAGAGCTATGGGTTGTGGATTGGGTTAGACAACTAGCAGAGTCACCACTTTGGGTACATCATTAACCTTTTAGTTTTCTACGTGGTTGCATTTGGCACAAATTAACAGCGGCTTTTTAGGTGGTTGTCAGTGCTGCACTGGCCAATAGTCATGGAAACAAACAGGATTTGGAAGGATGGCATTGGCCATGCGAGACTAGTTCTACACCTAGGCCTAAATAGGGTATCTTTCATTTTAGAGCTTAAGAACCAGTCAAGGCCTTGCTGATTAACTACAAGAATACTAGTCAAGGCCTTGATGATTAACAGCAAACATACTAGTCAAGGCTTTTATGTGTAACTCTCTCACCAGGCTCGAATTTGACTTACATAGAGTATCTCAACAGCATGGGATGTTAGGTGAGAAGGACATCTCCAATAAGAATCCCTATTGTAAACTATCTAGGGTGATGACAAATAGCGTATTAAGTTCAGATGGAATGATTATAGATTTTTGTTATTGTATAAGGATATACTTTCCCATGCATTCAAATAAATTGAAACCGTAAATGACTCCACCAAGGCAACAGACATAAGGTTCAAGATGTGTATTATTACATTTTCAAAGCACCACATCAAAATAAATAAAACTAATAAACCCCAATGTGTCAGGCACAACCCATGACCAAATGAATTCCAGCTTGTTTAATCTTTCCCAAGCAACTCTCGGGTTTCACACGATGCTAGGCTAACCTCAAGGTTGTCAAATACCTCCACGATGAGACGGTAGCTTCAGTCTTTACTAAGTCCTTCTTATTATTAACAAAAGTATAACAACTCTCTTATAAAATAAAATCTTTTATAATTTTTCTTCACCAACGGTCATAATGTAACGTCCATCCTTTTTTAATTAATGAATTATTCACTTTTTTTTATGTCCATCCTTTTTCTCAACGTCTCCCTCCATCTCTTTTTTTCCCCAGGCCTCCCGTTAACCAGGTCAACTCCCATTGGCCACAGCTTAACAAGCAACCTTATTTGTCAAAACTTAAACGTGATATCGGATCATTCTCCTGTATCATGCTTAATTATACCAACAGAAAATACACTTATTGACAGAATATGGAGAACGAACAGAGCGCATTTTCAAGACCCAAAATGTATTAAATACTGTACGTAAACCAAAACATAAGACCTTAACCATTACAAATATAGACATAGAGGCCAGCGAAAAGCTGTGCCCGACATAATCTGAGATGCTTTTAAGGCGTACATTAGGGGAATAATAATCTCAAACTTGGGCAAAAGTTAAATCTGAGTTAGAAGTTAAAATGAAAGAAAAATAAATCACTATCTTAGAAAAAGCCCACAAATTAATCTTTACAAGGTAAAGAAGAAAATAAAATATCTGAACAAACTACAGGTTAAACTCAAATAAAGCATACTAATGCTTTATAATGGCAAATAAACTTGGTAAACACATTGCAGCCCTCACAAAACAAATACACGCCAAACCAGTTATAATTGTAAAAGATAAGGATGCAAATGCTTTAAATAGGAATAACAACGCTATTAATAAAACATTTAAAAGCTTCTATGAAAATCTCTATAAATCAGAATTAAATAACAGTTGGACTGATCCTACTGCCTACTTAGGCTCAATGAACCTGAAGCAACCATCAGCAGATAAAAGATAATCACTAAAAATGGAAATTACTCCAAAATAAATATTAGACACTGTTAAGACATTTGCGCGGAGAAAAGCACCAGGGTAGGATGGCTTTCCCATAGAATTTCATTTGATATTCTGGGACAAAGTAGCACCCCTTTTACTCAAATGAAAACACACATGTCACTCAATTCAGTGCTTCAGGGTTCAATGCATCAAACAGTTATTTCAGCTATATTAAAACCAGGAAAATCTGGAGAGTCCTCTGCAGATTACAAACCCATACCTTTAATACATTGCGACAATAAAATAATAACAAAACTCATAAGCAACAGAATTGCAAAAATCTTACCAGACATGATACATATTAATCAAACAGGATTTATTTAAAAAATAGACACTTACAAACAAATACAAGAATATGTTTCAGTATAATAGAATACCCAAATGTAGATTCATCAATAATGGCTGTTGATGCCGAAAAGGCTTTCGACCATCTTGAGTGACCTTTTCTATTCAAAACTTTGGAAGCATTCAACTTTCCAGATGAAACTGATTTCATAAAAATATTGTATAAATATCCTAAAGCAAAAATATACACAAATACTACATTATCTGATTAAATATCTTTAGAAAGGGGCACAATACAGGAATGTCCTCTTTCCCCCCTCCTGTTTGTACTGGCAATTGACCGCTTGAAGAAAGAATTAGACAGGACTCAAACTAATATCAGTATTGGTAAACATGAATATAAACTAAACTTATTTGCTGACGATCTCCTGATATACCTGACTAATACCCAAAACTCAGTACACCCTTTGTTAAAAATATTTTCAGAATACTCAAAAATCTCAGGATATAAAATCAACGTGGACAAAATTGAAATAATCGCAATAGGAATAAGAAAAATAATAACTCATAATCTACAGCAATCCTTTAAGTGGACCACAAAACAATATTAAAGGATGCTTACTAAGTGACAACAAACAACAACTATGTAAAGATAACTTTATCCCATTGCTCAACAACATGAAAGCAGATCTAATTAAATGGAACATTCTCCCCATAAATCTTACAGGTAGAATTAACCTCTTTAGAATGGCATGGCTCCCACATTTTTTAAATGTATTTTCGGTAATACCAATTACCCCCAAAAATACATTATTTTAAAAAGTATACTCGACCATAACATACTTCATATGGGCAAATAAAACTCACAGAATAAATATGCAACGTTTTAAGTCCCTAAGGAGACTGTTTTGAGGTCAACAGTGGGTGCAACTAAATATTAGGAAGGTGTTCCTAATGATTTTTACACTCAATGTGCATGTTCAAGATGGCATGCATAGGTCATTGCAGGTCTGGGGAGATCTTCACAATTGATGTAATAATCTGTGCAGGATCTCGAACGGAATTAATTACTTGCACTATGTACTTTTAACGTAAACCATGTGCATTTAAATAGTTGAAAGCACAGTGATAGACATTTGGGTGACAACTAAACCATTGGAATTCAGTTGTGCTTTTAGATGGTTGAAAGCATAGTGGTAACACATTGGAAATTCAACTAACTTTTGGCTTTCTTTTTGAGTGGGTAAATGTACTGTAGGTTGTAATCTCATGGATCAACGTCTCAACCACACATTACCCAACTATCCACGTTGAAATTATGAAAGGTGAAATGATGAACTACTTTTACTCTTGAGTACTGGAAGCTTGCCTTAACATTTCCTGCAGTTTCTTGTTTTTGTTACCACGGGAGTTATAACGTCCTGATTGGCATGATCACGTTTGCCTTGTTATGAAATGGTCCCCTCGGATGACGTGGTGTGCCCAGTGGGTAGTGTTTACTTCAACAAACCCCTTTCATTTTCACTGAAGGGAGTGGCCAGCAGAGACACGACAGCTCTCTGTAGAGTACATAGAGAGACTCACTAGCTGGTCACCTCATTTGATATCTGGCTTCTGACTTAAACAAGGTAAGAGTTTCATGGTAACCTACCTACCAGTGGAGGCTGGTTGGATGAGCTATAGGAGGACGGGTTCATTGTTATGACTGGATGAAATACATTGAACGGAATCAAACACATCAACATGTGGACACCACATGTTTGACTCCGTTCCATTGATTCCATTCCAGCTATTACAATGAGCCCATCCTCCTACAGCTCTCCCTCACCAGCCTCCATTGCTACCTACCTACCTGTATTGTATTTGTATTGTACCTGTATTGTACCTGTATTGTACCTGTATTGTACATGTATTGTACCTGTATTGTACATGTATTGTACATGTATTGTACATGTATTGTACATGTATTGTACATGTATTGTACATGTATTGTACATGTATTGTACATGTATTGTACATGTATTGTACATGTATTGTACCTGCATGGTACATGTATTGTACCTGTAGACGTATGCTATAGTTGTTCATGCTCATAGATACATTGAGTTTACAAAACATTAGGAACACCTGCTCTTTCTGTAAATAATAATTTAACCTTTTATTTAACTAGGAAAGTCAGTTAAGAACAAATTCTTATTTACAATGACGGCCTAGGAACAGTGCAGGGGCAGAACGACATATTTTTTATCTTGTCTGCTCGGGGATTCAATCTAGCAACCTTTCGGTTACTGGCCCAATGCTCTAACCACTAGGCTACCTGTCGCCCCTGACCAGGTTAATTCAAGTGAAGGCTATGATCCCTTATTGATGTCACTTGTTAAATCCACTTCATTCCATGTAGATGAAGGGGAGGAGACAGGTTAAAGAAGGATTATTGACCCTTGACACAATTGATAAATGGGTTGTGTATGTGTGACATTCTGAGGACAATCGAGAAATGGGTTGTGTATGTGTGACATTCTGAGGACAATCGAGAAATGGGTTGTGTATGTGTGCCATTCTGTGGGTGAGTAGGCAAGACAAAAAAGTGTATTTGAACGGGGTATGCTGGGTTTTTCACACAACAGTTTCCCGTGTGTATCAAGATTGGTCCACCACCCAAAGGACATCCAGCCAACTTGACACAACTGTGGGAAACATTGGAGTCAACAACGCTACTGGGTTTTTCACACTCAACAGTTTCCCGTGTGTATCAAGATTTGTCCCCCACCCAAAGGACATCCAGCCAACTTGACACAACTGTGGAACACATTCGACACCTTGTAGAGTCCATGCCCCTGACAAATGGAGGCTGTTATGAAGGGGGGGGGGGGGGGGGGGGTGTTCTTAATGTTTGGTACAATCAGCGTGTATTACATACAATGTAGACACATAGCTTTTAAATAGGTTAAAGGTCCAATGCAGCTATTTTTATCTCAATAAAATGTTGGGGTAACAATGAAGTACCTTACTGTGATTGCTTTCATTTAAAATTGTCACAAATTAACAAAATAGCTTCTTAGCAAAGAGTAATTTCTCAAGCAAGAATTTTGTTAGGACTGTCTGGGAGTGGTCTGAGTGGGGAGGAGGAAACTGAAAACTAGCTCTTATTGGCAGAGAGGTTTGGAACTCTTTCTTATTGGTCTACTGATGATGTCACCAGGCAGGCCAAAACTCCATCCCACAAAACAAGCTAAAGGTTTTAGGCGGTCTTTTAAAACAGCTCTTACACTAAAACAATTTCAATTTGACAGTATTATTTCAACCTCATAGTGAGGAAATATTTAATAAAATCTCATTTTTGACTGCACTGTGTCTTTAACATTTATTTGATCTATCATGCCAATACTGGTCCTATTCAATAGGGCACACTGTAGCAAAACATTTTATAACAGAAAACAAAAATTTGCATTTCTTATTGGACATGTTCAGGTAGTCCTTCCCTGTTTCTGTCAGTTTCGTTCTGTATGGTTGGGGGGCAGCAGGGTAGGCTAGTGGTTAGAGCATTGGGCTAGTAAGTAAAAGGTTGCAAGTTCAAGTCCCCCAACTGACAAAGTACAAATCTGTCGTTCTGCCCCTGAACAAGGCAGTTAACCCACTGTTCCTAGACCGTCATTGAAAATAAGAATTTGTTCTTAACTGACTTGCCTAGTTAAATAAATAAAATTGGTGTCTGTTATTTGCTATTCACTGATGTCATCACCAGGCAGGTCAAAACTCCATCCCACCAAAATAGATAGAAATTGCAGGTGGTTTTTTCAAACAGTTCTTACACTAAAAGGGCATTATCATAATTTTCACAATTTCACAGTATTATTTCAACCTGATACTGTGGAAATATATAAAACACATGTCAAGGCTTTTAAATATCAATTAGATTTTTTTTCATGCATTGACAAGGTGTAATAACGTGAATGAAAACAGTGATTTTCCTGGAGGTCCTAGGATCATTCCCAAAACCAAAATAATTTGCTGAAAAAAATGTTGGGTCCTTACTGCTATTAGCCCATAAAAACGCATTGAACAACAGATTCAATACATGGAACAACAGATAGTCCCCCACAAAATCTAAAGGACGTTTGTTCTGTCCTATTTTTACATGTATTTAACCCCTTATTTTTGTCACTAAACAGTCTCCATATACAGTATACCTCCATTCATTTTTTCAACTGGTACCGGGGGACCTTCAGACGAGTCTTGCGAGGCCTGTGGGCATCCTAGAGCAAAACAACTGACATTTTTACATGTATTTAACCCCTTATTTTTGTCACTAAACAGTCTCCATATACAGTATACCTCCATTCATTTTTTCAACTGGTACCGGGGGACCTTCAGACGAGTCTTGCGAGGCCTGTGGGCATCCTAGAGCAAAACAACTGACATGTACGTGTTCGTGAGAGTCCCCTTTCCACAAAGGGGTGTTATTTGTTTGTAGCCAAAACTGTTCGGACGCTACATACAGAAGTTGGCAGATCGGCTGTACCAACTTCAGATGACTCCCAAGATGCTTGTGCGGATCGTAGAGCAATAATAATAGTTTGAAGGCCAAACCGTTCGGACTCTACAGGTGATTTTGTGAGAAGACCGTATGGTCTGACAAACATCGCTCTAGCTTTGTCACCTTTCACGCAGATATGGAAGTGAATCCAGTGCAAAAAAAAAAGATATCACTAGCTTAAACTGATGGATTTTAAATTGTGATTTTTTATTATTATGCTAATGCAAAATCCGTGGTGGCGGGGACATCGAGTCTAGGGTGTTCAAATAAATGTTTCTTTGTGCGTTAGACCATGAGTTCGTTCAACCAGTTATATAATAGTCAACATCTGGAAACCATGAATAATGGAAACAGCCCTAGAGGAAAAGCATAGTTAGGATTTGTAAGCAGATATTATTGTTGGAATGACATTTATACCCATCGTTGACTGACTCCAGAGGAGTCTGATAATTATAACCAGAAGAAGAACTTTCAGTGTACTATAATTCATTACTGCAATTTACTGTTTTTTCCCCCATATCAGTCTTGAATGGTATGATAATGTTTCCCAAGCAGAACAACCAAACAGGCCATGACAATATTAGAGCATAGAACAGCACAACGACTTGCCAAATGAAGTGCATTGAAAACCAGATAAATTGGTTAGCTGCAGCATCCTCTTCACAATCAGAGGAAACATAAGCATATGTGCTAAAGTCAACTGGCAAAAACTATTCTCCGGTTTGTGGTCTTTGTCATGGCATTGTCATGACAGATGCACCATTGAGAGCATCTTGACTGGCTGCATCACTGCATGGTATGGCATCTGCAGTGCCATCGATCGCGTGGCGCTACAGAGGGTGGTGCAGACAGCCCAATACTTCACTGGTGTAAACGGTTACGATGCCAGTCTGCAACTATTTGTTAGAGAAGGCTATGCCTGCGCTCGCCTGTACATCAAGAAGTCCTTCAGTGATTGGATGGATGTGTTTAAGACCTCCTGGGTTTGCTTCTACTCCAACGAAAATAAAGCCACCACGGAGTATGATACCAATAGGTGGCAATGGACCAATAAATTCTCCAAGGAAATTCAGTCTGACATACCAGACTATGATGCTTATGTATACCAGTTTGGTAGGACCATGTCTCCTGGTGTCCAGGCTAGACTCATACTGGTAGACAATGAAATAGCCCGTACTCTACCTTGGAAGAATTAGGGCTCGATTCAATCTGTATAGCTGAAGTTCAGCGCTAATACACAATATATATTCAAAGGTAATTTGCGATTGAGCTCACATATGCAGCATTTACCGTGAATGCCGTCTCCGCGAACCGAACGTTGCTTTAAAATGTATATTGAGCATTAGCGCTTACTTCAGTGATACATGATTGAATAAAAATGTACAGTGCATTCGGAAAGTATTCAGACCCCTTGACTTTTTCAACATTTTGTAACGTTACATTCTTATTCTAAATTGGATTCAATCGTTTTTCCCCCCATCAGTCTACACACAATACCCCATAATGACAAGGCAAAACCAGGTCTTTAGGCATTTTTGCAAATGTATTAAAAATAAAAAAAACTGAAATATAACATCTACATAAGTATTCAGACCCTTTACTCAAATCAAATCAAAATTGATTTGCCACATGCGCCAAATACAACAAGTGTAGACTTTACTGTGAAATGCTTATTTACAAGCCCTTAACCAACACTGCAGTTCAAGATGAACAAAATATTTACCAAGTAGGCTAAAATAAAAAGGTTTTCACCAAGGATCTATCTGTACTTTGCTCTGTTAATCTTTCCCTCAATGCTGAGTAGTCTCCCAGTCCCTGTCACTGAAAAACATGCCCACAGCATGATAGTGCCACCACCATGCTTCACCGTAGGGATGGTATCAGGTTTCCCCCAGACGTGACACTTGGCCTTCAGGCCAAAGAGTTCAATCTTGGTTTCATCAGACCAGAGAAGCTTGTTTCTCATGTGCATGTTAGGTGCATGTTAGGTGCATGTTCCTTTTACTGATAAATGGCTTCCATCTGGCCACTCTACCATAAAGGCTTGATTGGTGGAGTGTTGCAGAAATGGTTGTCCTTCTAGAAGGTTCTCCCATCTCCACAGAGGAACTCTGCAGCTCTGTCAGAGTGACTATCGGGTTCTTGGCCACATCCCTGACCAAGGTCCTTCTCCCCCGATTGCTCAGTTTGGCCAGGCGGCCAGCTCTAGGAAGAGTCTTGGTGGTACCAAACTTCTTCTATTTGAGAAGGATAGAGGCCACTGTGTTCTTTGGTACCTTCAATGCTGCAGACATTTTTGGGTACCCTTCACCAGATCTGTGCCTCGACACAATACTGTCTCGGAGCTCTACGGACAGTTCCTTCAACCTCATGACTTGGTTTTTGCTCTGACATGCACTATTTTTTAAAACCTGTTTTCACTTTGTCATTATGGGGTATTGTGTATAGATTGAAGAGGAAAAAACATGTATTTAATCCATTTTAGAATAAGGCTGTAACGTAAAACATTTTGGAAAAAGTCAAGGGGTCTGAATACTTTCTGAATGCACTGTATATTGCGCATTAGCTTTTACTCCAGCGATACATGATTGAATAAAGCTCTTAGAGGAGTCACTTAGTGAGAGAGTTAAGCTGTAGCCAGAGAATCAACAGATCTCTAAACCAGTTCCCAACTGGCTCATTCAAACCTTCTCCTCTTTCTTGTAACGTTTTCATTTCTACCTTATCAACAACAACAAAATGTAAGCATTAGAATGATTAGAACTTGGTCTTTTTTTAAAGTAACTTATCTATTCAGAATGTGCAAGTGTGTGAGAAATGTACGCTTGCTAGAAGGACAATAAGTCCTTTGCAGTAATCGCAGATTATCCTTGTATAACATTTTTAAATCCTTTAATAGATTTATTTCACTTTTATGTTTTTCTATCTCAGCACTACATGTGTTTTACTCTCATTATAATCATATTGCAATAACTGTTTATCTGATGTTAATTTGTATTTGGAGCATATTTTTATTAAATCTTAATATCACTTCAGTATCATTTGTGGTTGATGTGTTATTAATCCGTTCATTATTCAATAATCAGTATCATTTATATTCATTTTATTTAAAAAAGTATAAAATGTTTAACGGATTTCATCCTTTGAAAAGTGAGGCGTGCGTGCGAATACAAAATTATAAGTAGACCCTCTTGTTAAAATACTATAACTGTCACGTTCCGACCTTAGTTCCTTTTTTATGTCTTTATTTTAGTTGGTCAGGGTGTGAGTTGGGGTGGGCATTCTATGTTGTTTTTCTATGTTCTGTTCTGTTGTTATATTTCTATGTGTTTGGCCTAGTATGATTCTCAATCAGAGGCAGGTGTCAGTCGTTGTCTCTGATTGGGAGCCATATTTAGGTAGCCTGTTTTCTATTGTGTTTTGTGGGTGGTTGTTTCCTGTGTTAGTACCATACGGGACTGTTTCGGTTGTTTGTTTGTACTTTTGTTAATTTGTTCAGTGTTCTGTTGATTTATTAAATATCTCATTATGGACACTTACCACGCTGCACATTGGTCCGATCCTTGCTACTCCTCCACAGACGAAGAGGAAATCCATTACAATAACAACCTTAGTTCAGCACCGAGAAAATCAAGAGATTTTAGCCTCCTGGGAAAGCTAAAAGAGGCATAGTTCAGCAATAATCCAAGAGGTCGTTTTTTTGCAATTATCATTACATTTTCAAGTACAACTTTTCAGATGTTTTTTGTAAAGTGAAGAATGGCTTCCATTTTTTTTTAAATGCAATAACATTTATTTACCATTTTATAAATGACAGTGATTTCATTACGATGTTGTAAAGATAACAGTTCATGTGTTAAAGGGACAGTAGATAACAGTAGATACTGGCAGATAACAGCAGATAACACTAGATAACTGCAGATTACAGTAGATAACCCTAGATAACAGTAGATAACAGCAGAAAACACTAAATAATGTCGTAGAAATATTTGCTCAATAATATTTCTCAGATACCGGAACTTGTGAATTCAAATATACTTTATTGCAAAGTAACAAGCCAAGCTGGTCCATGGATTAACTGACTTTCCAGCCTCGGCACACACTTTTTATACAGTTTTCATCCTTACGTCACACACATAGTCACTCCACTTTATGTTAATGATTCATCCCCTTGGGCATTTAGCCACCATTATCTTTTTGCCTTGCACTTATTTCAGCTTGGCTTCCATTTTCTTATTGGCACAGACCTTAGGGCATAGATTATATTGGTGGCATAACCATAGCAATGATACAAACAGAAACAGACATGGAGGTGCAAGATCACTGTCTAATATGGCGCACGACATTGTCTGATCAGCTGGGCAACTTTTGTCATTGTCTAACCATGATTTTGGTGGCTAAATATGCACATTTTTGAACAAACTGTATATGTATGTTGTAATGTGATGTTAGAGGAGTGTCATCTGAAGAATTCTGAGAAGGTTAGTGAAAAAATTTATATATTTTGGCGATGTTTACGTTATCGCTCTCTTTGGCTAGAATCAATGCTCTGGTAACGTTTGCATATGTGGTATGCTAATATAACGATTTATTGTGTTTTCGCTGTAAGACACTTAGAAAATCTGAAATATTGTCTGTATTCACAGGATCTGTGTCTTTCGATTAGTGTATGCTGTGTATTTTTACGAAATGTTTGATGATTAGTAATTAGGTAAACACGTTGCTCTATGTATTTATTCTAGTCCATTTGTGACGGTGGGTGCAATTGTAAACTATGATATCTACCTGAAATATGCACATTTTTCTAACAAAACCTATCCTATACCATAAATATGTTATCAGACTGTCATCTGATGAGGTTTTTTCTTGGTTAGTGGCTATCAATATCTTAGTTTAGCCGAATTGGTGATAGCACCTGATGGAGTAAGAAACTGATGGAGTTAGAAAAGTGGTGTCTTTTGCTAACGTGGTTAGCTAATAGATTTACATATTTTGTCTTCCCTGTAAAACATTTAAAAAATCTGAAATGGTGGCTTTATTCACAAGATCTGTATCTTTCATTAGGTGTCTTGGACTTGTGATTTAATGATATTCAGATGCTACTATTTAATTGTGACGCTATGCTAGGATATGCTACTCAGTGTGGGGGGTGCTCCCGGACCCGGGGTAGATACTCGTGAAAGGTTAAGCTGGCTCTTGAGGAATGGCATCACTGGCTGGATGGCTCTGTACCCCCCTTCATCGTGTGGACTGACCATAAAAACCTGTCCTACATCCAGACTGAACTCCTGGCAAGCCAGGTGGGCCTTGTTCTTCGGAAGACTCAATTTCACACTCACTTATCACTCCAGTTCGAGGAATACAAAGCCTGATGCCCTCTCCAGCCAGTTCACCACCGACAACATGGGTACCGAGCCAGAAGCCATTGTGCCATCCACCTGCATCGTTGTCGCCTGAGAGATTGCGTCCCATATTGGCCAGGCTCAGCAGAACCAGCCTGACCCAGGTAACAGTCCTAGTAATGCTCTGTTTGTTCCAGATTGTGTTCGCTCTGATAATCTTCAGTGGGGCCATTCTACCCACCTCACCTGTCACCCTGGTATGAACCGGACCCTCGCCTTCCTGCGTCAGCGCTTTTGGTGGCCCACAATGGTGAGATGTTCGGGAGTTTGTCTCAGCCTGCTCGGTATGTGCCCGAACAAAACCTTCACTAAACCCACTTCCGTGCTGCTTCGCCCTCTTCCCATACCCAGTCGCCCCTGGTCACACATAGCTCTGGACTTCATCACTGGCCTTCCCCCATCTAACAGTAACTCTGTCATCCTCA
Source organism: Salvelinus fontinalis (assembly GCF_029448725.1). Lineage (NCBI taxonomy): Eukaryota > Metazoa > Chordata > Actinopteri > Salmoniformes > Salmonidae > Salvelinus > Salvelinus fontinalis. The sequence continues at coordinate 2,755,865 of NC_074674.1, forward strand.
CCATTATTGACAGATTTTCCAAAGCGGCTCACTTAATTCCCCTCTTCAAGCTCCCGTCCTCCAGGGAAACTGCGGACCTGCTAGTATCCCATGTGTTTCGTCTGCATGGCATTCCCATTGACATCGTTTCCGACAGGGGACCCCAGTTTACCTCCCAGGTATGGAGATCCTTCTGTTCAGCTCTTGGTATCAATGTCAGTCTTTCCTCTTGATATCACCCCCAGACCAACGGCCAGACCGAACGGGCCAACCAGGAGATGGAGACTGCCCTACGCTGCGTGAGTTCTGCTAACCCTTCCTCCTGGAGTGCTCAGCTACCCTGGGTTAAACATGCCCACAACACCCTCACCAACGCCTCGTCAGGTATGTCACCTTTCGAATGTGCTCTGGGTTACCAACCCCTTTGTTCCCCGCCGACGAGGTCGAGGTTGCGGTCCCCTCTGTCCAGGACCATCTGCGCCATTGTTATCGTACCTGGAGGAAGGCCCGGGCTGCCCTTCTTCATGCCTCCGACAGGACCCAGGACCCAGTCCCAAACCAACTGTCACCGGGCCTCAGCTCCAGTCTACACCCCAGGTCAAAAGGTATGGCTCTCATCGAAGGGCCTGCCATTGAAGGTGGCATTGAAGAAACTTTCCCCCCCGATTCATTGGTCCCTTTGAAATTGACCGTGTTATTAACCCCTCTGCTGTGCGCCTGAAACTCCCAGCCTCTCTCAGGATCCACCCTACCTTCCATGTATCCCTGATGAAACCTGTCTGCTCCAGCCCCTTCTCCTCCTGCAGCAGCTCCGCCACCCCCCGGATCATCGATGACCATCCTGCATACACCGCCCGGCAGCTTCTGGACGTACGCCGTCGGGGTTGTGGCTGGCAGTACCTGGTGGACTGAGAGGGATACGGGCCTGAGAGCGCTGCAGGGTGCCCCGCTGTCACATTCTGGACCCCTCACTCTTACGTGATTTCCATACCCTACACCCAGATAAGCCCGGTCGGGCGCCAGGTGGCATCCGTGGAGGGGGGGTACTGTTACATCTGCTCATGCCACACCCTCTTCTTCTCATCCTGGACCTCCCTAACCTGTCACCACTCCCCCAGTGCTCTCCTTTTCTCTCTCCCCCCCCTCTCTGTGCATGTGATTGTGTGAGGAGTCTGCATTTCTAGCTGTTTGTTCCTGCATAGATTTTGTTATCCTGTTGTGCCCGTTTTCTCTGGCCTCACGCTGCTTTTTCTCTCTGCTACAGTCCGTCTGCTCTGACTCTGGTCACTGTCTCCAGTCACTCGTCTCCTCAGTCCTGCTTCCCTGCCCTGGATCCCCGCTCTACTCCTTCATTGAATTCCGCTCCAGACCTGCTTACCCGGTTCCTAATCTCCTTGCCCCCAGCCTCAGCCTCAGTCCGGATTCCCCACTACAAAAAGTTTAATGACATTCTGAGATTTTCAAGCCAAGCCTTTGATACTGGATAAATCTGTAAGGTAGGGAGGGATGTATTTTCTGTTTGTCATGAGCGCGGCTATGGTGGTCGGCAAACCCTCAACCTTCTGGGCCGTTGCCCTGCGTGGCAACGACTGTGCCACAAAAGCATGCTGAAGTGGCAAAGTCAATTTCAATGTTTATAAACACAGGGTCACCACAGTTATTGTTATATGTGATCGTAAACATTATTTTTAGTTCATTCTATGAGGGGGGAGGGTGTTCCATGTATTTTACAGTACAAGGGGAGGGTCATGTGAAAATATTTGTAACCTTGGGGAGGGGGTGCATTTTTTTATGACACCTTGACACCCCCCCAGTAAATTTCGACATGTCCCTAAGCCCATGCAGCCATGCAATCCCCTTTGGTTCAGAGCATGTAGATCTCATGCACTAAATGATGGCAGGTTAGAATGTAAGGATTCATGCCTTTTTCTGCTGGTAGAGGACTGTAGAGTGTTTATGCATGTATTAGCCATACATTGACCCTTCGAGTCCAAAACGGGAAGTTTTTAAAAAATGAGGTCGTTTTCAATCCTCCAGAGTATCTCTAATGAGTGGGTAATTATTTAATGCATGAATCTAAGCTGATGTCCTTAAGATTTGTCCTTAAAGCTTTTCGAAATATGATATTTCTCAATTCATAGATTTTGGGGTTTGGCAACGTATGTCCCCGCTTTTGTCCTGATTAGTGTACTTAATGCACCTGCAATAAAACTGCATCACCTAGTCATCAAACCCATCAATTCTTCTAACATTTCATCTGCTCAGATAAAACTGCATCACCCAGTCATCAAACCCATCAATTCTTCAAACATTTCATCTGCTCAGATAAAGCTGCAGATCAGTGTTGATCTATGTTCCTGTCACGTTCTGACCTTAGTTCCTTTTTTATGTCTTTATTTTAGTTGGTCAGGGCGTGAGTTGGGGTGGGCATTCTATGTTGTTTTTCTATATTTTGTTCTGTTGTTATATTTATATGTGTTTGGCCTAGTATGGTTCTCAATCAGAGGCAGGTGTCAGTCGTTGTCTCTGATTGGGAGCCATATTTAGGTAGCCTGTTTTCTATTGTGTTTTGTGGGTGGTTGTTTCCTGTTTCAGTGTTTGCACCCTACGGGACTGTTTCGGTTGTTTGTTCGATTTTTTGTTCTGTGTTCATTTTGATTTATTAAAAATCTATGGACACTTACCACGCTGCACATTAGTCCGATCGTTGCTACTCCTCAGACAAAGAGGAAATCCGTTATAGTTCCAGAGAAATGGGTAGGAATTTTGGTAAAAACATAAGCTTCAGATCCCCCAAAAAGTGTAGACATGCAAAAGAATGCACATAGAAAACATTAATTGAAGATTTTTTTATTATTGTATGTAGTTATTTTTTCACACAGCATTGTACATTTCTCACTCTTAATGAAGAACCACACAGAGCTCACACCTGATTTTAAACCCATTTCACCAGCTAGGAATCGGGCCAGACTGAACTCATGGCCAAGGAGGTGGATGGATGGTGACACAGGTAGGGGTGAGCAGTGCACTGTGTGGCTTAAAACAGCGCTGATGGCTGGGACATTTTGGCATTCCTGAACTTTCTGAAGTTCTAAAAAAACGAATTATTAAAACAAGGATTAATGTTTCTGCTAATCCAGTGGCTGTTTCATGTACAACTCAGACCACCTAGAGTCCTTCATTCCTCGCTCCAACTGAAGTATTCATAGGCACTTCAGTGCAATGAGCTTTATTATGTTACATGTATAATTTCTAAGTCTTTCACTGGCCTCAGCCATAAATAACGGGTCCATTTTCTAAATGATGACCATTTTGATTTTAATGGACAGAGCCCAAAACTGTTTTAGAAAGCTGGCAGAGAGGCAGGCAACTGCTCAAGTTGAACGTATTAACCAGCTTGCCAACTGAGGATCACGTTCAAGAAGTGGTCTTACACCATTTCCACAGAGTGCAACAACTCTCAGGAGTGGTGTGATTCAGACAGCTAATCCTATTTCACACGACTGAGAGGGGCTTGGTGGCATTGGCTGAGTAAATGAGCAGTTTGATTCTAATGTGGAACATGATGATCATCATATACCCGACTAAAAATGACCATCAACATGGATATCAAGGTAAGCTATGGAGGTGCTGTCGTTACTATTTATTACCTGTGCCAACGCCAGCAACACAAACAGAACACTCCAGAACAACAGGGTTACACTGTTACAGACAGAGAGACTGACAGATGCTTGACCATAATCAATGCATATAAACACTTACAAGAGGAATTACATAAGATCCGATATGTGATGTAACAGGGAAGACACAACCCTTTATGGCACAGCCCGCTCTCAAGGAGTATAACAACAAGAGAAAACAAAACCAAACAAATGTATATACATTTTTTGTTTAAAGTATACATACCAACAATAACAAAAACAATCTTTGCACGTATTTGATGGTACAGTGTTTGTTGTTTCCACATAAAAGGATAAGATGAGCAGTAGTAGTAGTAGACGTAGAGGCATGTTGTCTGTGAGGGGTAGCAGTTGATCGTAACATGGACCTGAGGACAGACAGTGATGGGAATGTACAGTATGTATGGGAGAGTGGTGCTGTCTGTCTGTGAAGAGAAACTGAGGTGAAGGCACATTAAAGCACAGCAATAGTGCAGTGGAACAGACACTCGCCTCGTAGCCACAGGCACAAAAATACATCTCAGAGGCTTGACTACAACACTAATGCTACTGAGAGCCTTAGGAGCCATTGCCGTCTTTCTCTCTCTCTCACTCTCTAAGTCTCTCTGCATCTATGTCGGTCACTCTCCCAAATCCCCCACTGTCTCACTTTCTCATTCCCTCCCTCCATACCTCTCCCTTTATCTGTGGATTTATTTTAGTACGAAAACACTATATCAACTGGGTATGTTACCATTGGGTATGGTAATAGAACGCAAAATCAGACATCTTTGGATATTATTAAAAGCGTTTGGGCCGGGGAGGGAAATATGTGTACAGCTGTACAAACGTAAAAAATTCTGAGTTGGCACGCTCGATAACTCTTGCTGTTTGCTTGTATGGCTTATGCTCATATTTACTTAGGACGTTTCAGTGTGTAAATCAAGGCTTGCCTCTCTCATATCCTCTCTGGTGCTGTCACTCACTTTGACGATCACTAGCATAAGGATCCATTGCCAAGCAGTGAGAAATGACTGCCTATTAAAAAACAACAACAGTCATCATGAACGTCACTGTCCAGATTGGAGAGGGTGTTGGGCTCCACTAATGCCATCTTGCCTGCTTAATTAACACTCAGAATGAAGTCACAGCTACTCCCCTCACCCTGGTCCCATCCATTCTTAGACACTGGTGGCAGATGATGCAATTATTTATTTATTGACCCTTACTTTACCAGGTAATGTGGCTCTCCGTAGCCGATGTGAGTAAGACCTTTAAACAGGTCAACATTCACAAGGCCGCAGGGCCAGATGGATTACCAGGACGTGTACTCCCGAGCATGCGCTGACCAACTGGATGCGCTGACCATCCAGGACCTCTACGTGTATACCAGGCAGTGTCAGAGGAAGGCCCTTAAAATTGTCAAAAACTCCAGCCACCCTAGTCATAGACTGTTCTCTCTGCTACCACACGGCAAGCAGTACCAGAGTGTCAAGTCTAGGTCCAAAAGGCTTCTCAACAGCTTCTACCACCAAGCCATAAGCCTCCTGAACAGCTAATGAAATGGCTACCCAGACCCCTCTTTTACGCTGCTGCTACTCTGTTTATTATCTATGCATAGTCACTTTAACTCTACCTACATGTACATATTACCTCAATTACCTCACATTGACTCGGTACCGGTACCCCCTATATATAGCCTCTCTTACCGCTGCTCTTTAATTTTTTGTTACTTTTATTTCTTATTTTTTACTCATCTATTTTTTACTTAACACATTTTTATTAAAACTGCATTGCTGGTTATGGGCTTGTAAGTAAGCATTTCACTGTAAGGTTATATTCGGCACATGTGACAAATACAATTTGATTTGATGTTGGGAATTTAGCCAGGACACCAGGGTCAACACCCCTACTCGTACAATAAGTGTCATGGGATCTTTATTGACCACAGAGAGTCAGGACATTTTAAAGTCCCATCCAAAAGACAGCACCATATGCAGGGCAATGTCCCCTTCACAGCCCTGGGATCTCCTTAGAGGGAAGAGCACCCCCTACTGGCATTTCAACACCTCTTCCAGCAGCATCTGATCTCCCATCCAGGACCAACCCTGCTTAGCTTCAGAGGCATGCCAGCAGTGGGATGCAGGGTGGTATGCTGCTGGCAGAGATATCTGTAGCACTGATATGCCCAGTAAATATTTATCTCTTTTAAGCATCATGTATTATCTATGAGAACATGAGTCTTATCTAACATCTCCCTCAAGAAGGGAAAGATGTCGATGAATAAACGACACATTCACAATTCCACAGTAAAGTAGGTCCCCCTTTAACCATCACCAATAGTATTTTACCTACTTCCCCTCAGGTGGGAGCTAATTTTCCAAGTTCACAAGAAAATGAGTGACGCAAGAAAAAAAAACATTAACATCAGCAAAAGATTTATCAGGCAGAGAGAGAGAGATAGGCTCAATGTAATGCTCAATGATCAGAGTTGCCAGAGGCTCTATAGTACCCCATCTCCCCACTTTCTCCCTGATCAAACACAGTCAGGAAAAGGATGGCTAAGTGTGATATTGTCTCTCCAAAACTATAACAACACCTAGGGACAGAAAACATTTGTGAACCTCAGACAGCAGTAAATTGGTTCCTCTCTCCCCTGAGCCCAAACCCAGACGGCCTCAGCACCTGCCCGCTGAGCTATCTGATTTCATTTTTTATTGCTTATTCCATTTTCCTCGACCATTGTCATTACTAGAATTTTGTCTCATTGTGCCTGTGGTGGATTTTTCAGACCTCCTCAACTAAACGGAGAATAAGTGGTGTATGAACTAGAGCGGGGAAACAACGGGCCAGTGGCTTCTAGTCTGAAGTGGTGAAGAAGGAAGCAAACAAAGGGAGCAACAGAGATAGGAGGAAGAACTACAGAACTACAAAACAACATCATCCCTCAATCTATCTTTTCTTTAGTTATTGGTTTATGGCAAAGACAACATAGACAAAGTGGCTTAACCAACAACCCTGCTATCCAAGGGAACATAGCATGATGAAATAAGGGAAGATAACAGAGGAGAGAGAAGATATGAGGCATGGCCCAAAAATCAAAAGGAATGAACTATCATGGTTCCACCAATCATTGGTCATGTTTTCTTTGAGATAGGTGCTGTTACTGGCCTTGGGCGATGTGGGCTCCTCATGAAGAGGGAGAGTGGAGCTGGATGCCCAATCTTGAGGCAGGCACTGGACAGACAGCCACATCGATTCATCCAGACAGACCTTATTAATTCATCCATTTATTTATTTATCTGCACAGCTTGTTCAACTCCATGTGTACTGATGTGAGAGAGAAGAGCTAAGAGATGGGCAGCTAGGACTACTAAAGAACATGAGCAGTCGGAGCAGGAGAGATAGAGATTGCAGAAAAATAATGATGGAAATTAACAAAGGAAAACCGAAAGCATGAAACGGATGTAAGACAGAGTGCCATAGGAGAAAGGTGTGAATGTCCATTTCCTCATTGTGGTTGTTATTCCCTCAACCTTAAGTCTCCTCATCAGTCTCAGTGCCATGGTGGAGGTGACCCAGTGAATGTGATACTGTAGCTGATCATAAGAGGGGTAGTAGGGGGCTCGTTATACCGGACACCACCAGCCCAGCATAGCAGCAGGCAGCAGCAGCAGGGGCAGCATGGGTGCTGTGTGGCTTGCCGCTCCTCTACGGCCTCCTCGGGTCCCGGAGCCCACACTAGACTTCTCCTTCTCAGAATACAGTGGGATAACATTGAATTCCTGGCTTTCCTCCTCTACCTCCTCTTCCTCACTGTTCTCTACCTGAAAGACAGAGGGGATGTAATATAATAAATAATTTGTTATTAAAGTAACTGCCCAGTGAAAATCACACTTTTAATAGTTCATATTCTGTTAATTCATATCCAAATAATGCTCATCCTATACTCGTATTTGTGGCCAAAGCATAAATTGGAGAAAAACCACATCAAAAACCCCAACTCAAACATGTATCTCAAACGTACCATTTCAAAAAAAAATATTATTTCCTCATAGAACATGTCATCTCCCTGAGGAGGATGAGTTGGCCAATCAGTGCTCTAGAGGAGGATGAGCTGGCCAATCAGTAGTCTACTCGCGTTAATATTTTTAACGACCGGTATACGCCCACAACATTCCAACACAGAAAAGTTGCTTTTTATTTCATGGAAATCTGGAAACACTGGGCATTTACTTTAAAATAAAGGGAGCAGAACTTGCAGGTAACTACCACACATTGTGCATGCTGTATCTGCTTGGTAGAACTAAATAGTGATAGTAAATTGGATTCGAAGATCAAGCTTGGAAGAAAATAAGATCCATTATTTGCAGTGAGTAGTCATGAGCTTCCTACCAGACACGAATGGCAACTCAGCATTAAACAAAACATGTTGTATTTAGGTGTTGAATTCAGAATCCAAAAGGTGTCAGCATCTTTTTTATTAGAAAGAAAGGTGAGAATCTTGGTCATGGTATTGGATCAACAGAGTGAGAAGTGTATTAAAAAGGAACATCTTGAACCTGCACTCAGGGGGAGGGAGGCTTACAGCCTCTTCACACTTAATACACTAGTAGGGTAAAAAATACCATCGGCTACACATATTACTCAAATACTCAAATGTAAACTTGCGTACTTGCTATGTCTTGAACGCTACCGCCGGAGGTAGCGCACGACACTCCCCCGACAGTTGCCCCCTTGAAGCAGGGCAGCGTAAAAAGAATTGTCTCATTGAGCCAACACTCCTACAGTATAAATGGTAAAAGCAGAGCAATGTTTTTGAAACAGCAGCAATGTTTAGACATTTTCCTTATTTTTGAGACTTGTTTTTCATTTGTAACATTGTGTGGTGATTTCAGAGGTGGCAGGTCCTGGAGCGAGCGGTAGGGGGGAAATTGTTTTCCTGGGACGTAGAATTGTTCCAGCTCTGTTAGTAGGCTAACCTAACCAACTCCAGACCCTAGTTGCAGCATAGGTCATAGTAATAAATCAGCTGTAAAAAAAAAACTGTTTTATATGGCCTATGATATGGCCTATGATATGGGCTATGATATGGGCTATGATGGAACCAGATTACTTTTCTAATCAGGTTATATGTTTTTTTTTAAACGACTGGAAAAACTCCTCGTCCAAGGGAGGATGAAAACATTAAAACCCTTTACACAGACAGAGACAACAATTGCGATCAGACAAAAACAAACAAAAAACAAACAGGGCTGAGCTGGCTGTATGCAGGGTTGCATCGTTAGGTCTTTGATGGGTAATTAAAAAGACACTCATACAGTATGTCATCACTATTGTGTTGATTGAATTAATCAATCTAATAATTATGACACACCCCTCACTATTGTCATTGGTTGCACTGGTTGCACAAGCACTCATGACATCACCCTGAAGAAGGCCCAGTGATGCCGAAACGTTGGTGATTTACCCAATAAATTACTGGGAGTTATATATATATGGAGTGTGCGACTCTCTTTGTTTTTTATAGCTTACGATTGATTAATTCCAGTCAATAACTTTGGATTAAAAAGGCCAAGGTCGCCTAGCCCCCCGAAGTGTGAATATAAACCACATTTGATCAAATTCACATTTTCTCAGAATACAAATAACTGGGCCTATTTTAGGCTATAAATACATACATTTGAAGTCGGAAGTTTACATACACTTAGGTTGAAAAACTAGTTTTTAAAACTAGTTTTTCAACCACTCCACAAGTTTCTTCTTAACAAACTATAGTTTTGGCAAGTCGGTTAGGACATCTACTTTGTGCATGACACAAGTCATTTTTCCAACAATTGTTTTACAGACAGATTATTTCACTTATAATTCACTGTATCACAATTCTAGTGGGTCAGAAGTTTACATACACTAAGTTGACTGTGCCTTTAAACAGCTTGGACAATTCCAGAAAATGATGTCATGGCTTTAGAAGCTTCTGATAGGCTAATTGACATAATTTGAGTCAATTGGAGGTGTACCTGTGGATGTATTTCAAGGCCTACCTTCAAACTCAGTGCCTAGTTGCTTGACATCATGAGGAAAATCAAAAGAAATCAGCCAAGACCTCAGAAAAAAAATTCTATGTCTGGTTCATCCTTAGGAGCAATTTCCAAATGCTTGAAGGTACCACGTTCATCTGTACAATAGTAAACAATAGTACGCAAGTATAAACACCATGGGAACACGCAGCCGTCATACCGCTCAGGAAGGAGACGCGTTCGATCTCCTAGAGATGAAGGTATTTTGGTGCGAAAAGTGCAAATCAATCTCAGAACAACAGCAAAGGACCTTGTGAAGATGCTGGAGGAATCAGGTACAAAAGTAACTATATCTACAGTGAAACGAGTCCTATATCGACATAACCTGAAAGGCCGCTCAGCAAGGAAGAAGCCACTGCTCCAAAACCGCCATAAAAAAATCAGACTATGGTTTGCAACTGCACATGGGGACAAAGATCGTACTTTTTGGAGAAATGTCCTCTGGTCTGATGAAACAAAAATAGAACTGTTTGGCCATAATAACCATTGTTATGTTTGGAGGAAAGAGGGGGAGGCTTGCAAGTCGAAGAACACCATCCCAACCGGGAAGCACGGGGGTGGCAGCATCATGTTGTGGGGGTGCTTTGCTGCAGGAGGGACTGGTGCACTTCACAAAATAGATGGCATCATGAGGGAGAAAAACTAGGTGGATATATTTAAGCAACATCTCAAGACATCAGTCAGGAAGTTAAAGCTTGGTCGCAAATGGGTCTTCCAAATGGACAATGACCCCAAGCATACTTCCAAAGTTGTGGCAAAATGGCTTAAGGACAACAAATTCAAGGTATTGGAGTGCCAATCACAAAGCCCTGACCTCAATCCTATAAAAAATATGTGGGCAGAACTGAAAAAGCTTGTGCGAACAAGGAGGCCTACAAACCTGACTCAGTTACACCAGCTCTGTCAGGAGAAATGGGCCAAAATTCACCCAACTTATTGTGGGAAGCTTGTGGAAGGCTACCCAAAATGTTTGACCCAAGTTAAACAATTTAAAGACAATGCTACCAAATAGTAGTTGTTATCAGTAGGCTACAGTTGATCAGACTGAATCACAGACTAATTGTGCAAGTTGGCAAATCATGAGGTTTTTTATTTTATTTATATTTTTGGTGGCGGGTATGGGCTTCCATATAAAAGAGCTTGTCGTGGTGAATTCACTTATACCCATGTTTTCAGTCACAATTTGCTTTTACCACATGTAATGACTTGCATGATCTTTTTCATTTTACCTTTATTTAACTAGGCAAGTCAATTAAGAACAAATTCTTATTTACAATGACGGCCTACCTCGGCCAAAACGTAACCCGGACGACGCTGGGCCAATTGTGCGCCGCCCTATGGGACTCCCAATTACAGCCGGTTGTGATACAGCCTGGAATCAAACCAGGGTCTTTAGTGACACCTTTAGCAATGAGATGCAGTGCCTTAGACCACTGCGCCACTCGAGAGCCCCATATTAATCCAAATGAAGCCTGGTTTGTTGTAAGGTAGGCCTACTGTACTTTTCTATTTGTGTGATCAATCATGATCAATCAATCATTCATTTTTGATAGGCTAACCGTACTTGATGAAGGCCGTCATAGTAACGCCGTGCTTTTGTCTTGAAGTTAAAGTGTAGAGTGTAGCCTACAGACAACAAAAATAAACCCTTTAATTGTCTGCACATACATGCTTTGAATTGTTGCATTATTGAAGAGTGTTATATGGTTAGGTTGCATTATTCAATAGTGTAATATATTTTAGAAGATAAGTTTCTGTCATTGTTGAATAGTTTGTGCTTACTGGCTAGTGACTACTGTGATATTTACAGTCAATTTGAGCTGCATACCAAGAATGTTGTGTTGCCAGCGACAACGAAAGGTAAGGCAAGGATGTAATGTGAATTGAAAAGTAGAATTCTCTTTCGCCACTCCGCTCCTCAGACGCTCCTTCATATCTTGTTGTGGGAATAGAGACTTAGAGGTTAGCAGTAGAGAAGAGAGGGAGGGATTGGAACTGTGTAAAGGAGAGGAGAAAGGGAGTGAGGAGGATTAGGATGGCAAGAGAAAGGAGGATAGAAGACAGATGGGTGTGAATAAATGAATATCAACAACTCAAGAGGATTGATGCTCCCTCCTGCAAACACCTCTGCCTAATCCTCACACACTGTGAGAGAGAGAGGGAGTGAGAAGAAGCTAGGGACAGAGAGATAGTGAGAAAAAAGGTAAGGAGGAAATCCTGGGTCTCTGTTCAATGTGTCAGTAATGTGTTGACTGTGAGCCTTGTGTTGAGACAGATGTGTTGGGAGTGTATCTCAGGTCAGGTCTGTGAGTGAGCGTTGGCACTCAGGCAGCTCCGTTGGCGCTCATGTCACACCGTGGGTCATCATGCAGTTCACAGAGCATCCCTGACCCAGTGAGAACCCACTTTAGAAAAACCCACGGAACAAGCTTTTTGTCCACCATTGTTTTTAAGTTAGTGTACAGCCATTATGCAGACTGGGTTTGGTAAGGCAATGAAGAGTACTTACACTCACACTGTTGCGTTCTGATAAAATGTTGATGTTGACATTGATCTTGTCCTTGTCCTGAAAGATGCGTGGAGAGGGGGTGGCTGATGCGTGGTGACGAGGGGGCAGGGTCGTGCTCTCCACAGGGCGAGGGGAAGAGCCACCCAAATAACTGATAGCATTACCTGAGACAACAACAGACATCATCATTATCATCACCATCATTATCATCATCACCACCATATCATCATCACCATCCATCATCATCACCATCCATTATCACCATCCATCATCATTATCACCATCCATTATCACCATATCATCATCATCATCATCATCCATTATCACCATCACCATCCATCATCATCATCATCACAATCCATCATCATCACCATCATCACCATCATCACAATCCATTATCACCATCCATCATCATCATCATCATCATCCATCATCATGACCTTCCATCATCATCATCACATCCATCATCATCATTACCATCCATCCATCATCACAATCCATCATCATCACCATCCATCATCATCACCATCCATTATCACCATCCAAAAATCATCATCATCACCACCCATCATCATCATCACCATTATCATCATCATCGTCACATCATCACCATCACCACCATCGTCGTCATCATCGTCACCATCATCATCATTGTCATCATCATCATCGTCACCATCATTATAATCATCGTCATAATCATCATCACCATAATCATCATCGTTGCCATTATCATCACCATAAGCATCATCGTCAACATCATCACCTCTATTTTACCCACTGCTGATGATGCAAATGTCCTCAGAATTATTCATAGTAGTCATGAATTCATTAATCAACTGGGCATTGAACCCTTAAAGGTGGGGGGGTTAATGGGTGTGTTCACTCGTGTGTGTGTGTGGCAAGCATTTGTACATGCCCTCTGCCTAAACAGTACACAGTTACAGTCATTCACCCTTCTAGATAACTTGAAACCGTCTAAGCAGGTCTTGCGTCTTGAAGTCGCCTAGGATAGCTAGTGATAGCCAACTTCCTTCGCCAATTAGCTTCAGCTGGCTGGTGTGCGATCGTGGCAAAGTCGGTTTAACATTGGATAGTCTATCTCTGGGTCTAGTCAGGTACCATCAATGTAAATGAGACAATGTTTTCATATTGCACATCTTTTGGTTGTCTCATTAAATCCTTTAAATATTTGTATATGAATTTCTACAATGTATAGTTGGTTTGAGGTTTTCATAGAAATTTGGAGCTATTGACATTTAAAAATATTGGCCCATGTACATTGTATAATTTACTTATGGTCCCTAACGAGCCCCATAGGGATATCTTATGTCAAACCAAATTGACCATGGGCATTATGATCCGGTCGTGTACAGCTGCACTCTGAATTGATTATTATTTGGGTGCTGCCAGCTGTGGGCATGTGGGCAGGATTGAAATAAACCCAACCAAAGGAAAACTGTCACGGTACGCTTCATTCTGTAAGGTACCCTTCATTCTGTTACGGTACCCTTTATTCTGCTACGGTACCCTTCATTCTGTTACGGTACCCTTCATTCTGTTACCTTCATTCTGTTACGGTACCCTTCATTCTGCTACGGTACCCTTCATTCTGTTACGGTACCCTTCATTCTGTTAAAGTACCCTTCATTCTGTTACAGTACCCTTCATTCGGTTACAGTACCCTTCATTCTGCTACAGTACCCTTCATTCTGTTACAGTACCCTTCATTCTGTTACAGTACCCTTCATTCTGTCACAGTACCTTTCATTCTGTTACAGTACCCTTCATTCTGTTACAGTACCCTTCATTCTGCTACAGTACCCTTCATTCTGCTACAGTACCCTTCATTCTGCTACAGTACCCTTCATTCTGCTACAGTACCCTTCATTCTGTGACATACCATTTTTTTCTATCATCTTATACATCTCAGTTTTGGACGAGACTGACTTTATGACCAAATTGAACACAATTACTACTTGTAGTACATTTTGACACTAGAATAAATACTTCTGACTCATATCGATGCCACATAGGCCATTTTTCAATACGAGAAGTTGCTTTTTAGGGGCAGTCCCTCTTTAATAAGGTTTGGCAATAATTCAGTTATTTAGTTATTTACCTCAGTTGCATGCTCAATATGTAAAATCATATGTGAATAAAACATTTTCATTTAACAACGCTGTCCATCAACATTTGTAATTAAGCGCTGTACTACAGTATACCATACAGAAAAAGTAAGCAGCTCTCTAGGGCTACTGGGCTACAGACCGCCCGCTAATGTATTTGTGTCATCTGCTGATTTCAAGTAGGCTCACAGGACCAGTGCTCTTGCTGCAGTAGCCTGTGGGAGGTGTCATTGTGGGTGGGTGAGGGAGGGAGTATGACTCACGCAGACAGATGTTTCTGTGGAACATGTTCATGATGCGCAGACAGTCCTGCCATTGGTTCCCACTTCCCTCACAGGTGCACCACTGGGACACGTCCATACTGAGATTGTTGGCATAGTTGGGGGTCATGATGGTGCCTGGTTGACAAAGACACACAAAGGAGCAGGTTGGGTTCACAGAGATGTGTCAGCAGACCTGACTTCCATACGAACATGGAGCGTATGATGAAAAGCCAAACAGGCCAATTGACAATGAAATGAGTGCCTACCTACACCTTAACAACAATGACTGATTAAAAGGCCCTTGGAGTCAACTCTGCACTTCTTCTCTAACATTGTTCCTTCCTTGTGTTGTTAATCCCTCTTCCATCCTCTCCCTCCATCTCCTGTCTGCCTCCCCCTCAATCCCTTTCTCTCTCCAGCTCACCTATGAGCCCGGCGTAGGCCTTAAGGCAGACGGCTCCACTCTCTCTCATGCAGCCAGAGGGAGAATGTGACGAGGGCTGGCAGTTGTGCTGGAAATCAGCCAGACGAGATCTGATAGACACACACACACCAACACACACATTCACACAAACACACACCCATACACAAACACACAAAGGGAGAAAAACATAATTGTACACAGGTGCCAATACTGGGTTGGCAACTTGGCAGTGTAATTTTCTGAGGGCGTCTTTACAATTATGTTTTTTGGATGCAGTACCTAGCGAAAGGCAGAATCTGAAGCACATGAAAGCATAGAGGAGGAGAACGTTCCAGCTTGGAATCGTGTGAGCACCCGCAATGTTTCTTAATACACATTTTTCAAAACATTGACCTGAAACATGAGACTCGAGGTCCTGCAATATTATTCTGAATATTAGATTTTTCCTGTATGTATATATATATATACACTGCTCAAAAAAATAAAGGGAACACTTAAACAACACAATGTAACTCCAAGTCAATCACATTTCTGTGAAATCAAACTGTCCACTTAGGAAGCAACACTGATTGACAATAAATTTCACATGCTGTTGTGCAAATGGAATAGACAAAAGGTGGAAATTATAGGCAATTAGTAAGACACCCCCAAAAAAGGAATGGTTCTACAGGTGGTGACCACACACCACTTCTCAGTTCCTATGCTTTCTGGCTGATGTTTTGGTCACTTTTGAATGCTGGCGGTGCTCTCACTCTAGTGGTAGCATGAGACGGAATCTACAACCCACACAAGTGGCTCAGGTAGTGCAGCTCATCCAGGATGGCACATCAATGCAAGCTGTGGCAAAAAGGTTTGCTGTGTCTGTCAGCGTAGTGTCCAGAGCATGGAGGCGCTACCAGGAGACAGGCCAGTACATCAGGAGACGTGGAGGAGGCCGAAGGAGGGCAACAACCCAGCAGCAGGACCGCTACCTCCGCCTTTGTGCAAGGAGGTACACTGCCAGAGCCCTGCAAAATGACCTCCAGCAGGCCACAAATGTGCATGTGTCTGCTCAAACGGTCAGAAACAGACTCCATGAGGGTGGTATGAGGGCCCGACGTCCACAGGTGGGGGTTGTGCTTACAGCCCAACACCGTGCAGGATGTTTGGCATTTGCCAGAGAACACCAAGATTGGCAAATTTGCCACTGGCACCCTGTGCTCTTCACAGATGAAAGCAGGTTCACACTGAGCACATGAGCACATGTGACAGACGTGACAGAGTCTGGAGACGCCGTGGAGAACGTTCTGCTGCCTGCAACATCCTCCAGCATGACCGGTTTGGCGGTGGGTCAGTCATGGTGTGGGGTGGCATTTCTTTGTGGGGCCGCACAGCCCTCCATGTGCTCGCCAGAGGTAGCCTGACTGCCATTAGGTACCGAGATGAGATCCTCAGACCCCTTGTGAGACCATATGCTGACACATGCACATTTGTGGCCTGCTGGAGGTCATTTTGCAGGGCTCTGGCAGTGCACCTCCTTGCACAAAGGCGGAGGTAGCGGTCCTGCTGCTGGGTTGTTGCCCTCCTTCGGCCTCCTCCACGTCTCCTGATGTACTGGCCTGTCTCCTGGTAGCGCCTCCATGCTCTGGACACTACGCTGACAGACACAGCAAACCTTTTTGCCACAGCTTGCATTGATGTGCCATCCTGGATGAGCTGCACTACCTGAGCCACTTGTGTGGGTTGTAGACTCCGTCTCATGCTACCACTAGAGTGAGAGCACCGCCAGCATTCAAAAGTGACCAAAACATCAGCCAGAAAGCATAGGAACTGAGAAGTGGTGTGTGGTCACCACCTGTAGAACCATTCCTTTTTTGGGGGCGTCTTACTAATTGCCTATAATTTCCACCTTTTGTCTATTCCATTTGCACAACAGCATGTGAAATTTATTGTCAATCAGTTTTGCTTCCTAAGTGGACAGTTTGATTTCACAGAAGTGTGATTGACTTGGAGTTACATTGTGTTGTTTAAGTGTTCCCTTTATTTTTTTGAGCAGTGTATATATCATATTTTCTGAATATAGACTTGCTTTTAATTATTTGTTACTTTTACTTCTTATTTTGTAGGTATTTTTCTTAAAACTTAATTGTTGGTTAAGAGCTTGTAAGTAAGCATTTAACTATAAGGGCTACACCTGTTGTATTTGGCGCATGTGACAAATTAAATTTGATTTGACTTGATAAGAACACTGGGACTTAGAGTCTGCTAGTCAAACCCAGTTGTGTATTCATAATTCCCATCTAACACCTCTCACCTGCTCCACAGGCATACTAAACCCTACAAAACACCACTGAGCAGCCAGTGGAATAAAAACACTGCAGCCTGGGTCGGAGTTATCGCAGAGCTTTATCAACGTATCATTGCTCCTTATTATTCTGGATGTTATCAATGATGAAGATTAGTGAACAACCTCTTCCCTGTAGGGAACTGAAACCTATTTGTACTGTAACTATTTATCTGAACCTCTTGCGCTGAGAGGATTGCAAACATTCAAATGGTTGATGAAATTTTGACTCTGTCAATCACCACATCCTCATCGGCAGACTCGACAGCCTTGGTTTCTCTAATGATTGCCTCGCCTGGTTCACCAACTACTTCTCTGATCGAGTTCAGTGTGTCAAATCGGAGGGTCTGTTGTCCGGGCCTCTGGCAGTCTCTATGGGGGTGCCACAGGGTTCAATTCTTGGACCGACTCTCTTCTCTGTATACATCAATGATGTCGCTCTTGCTGCTGGTGAGTCTCTGATCCACCTCTACGCAGACGACACTATTCTGTATACTTCTGGCCCTTCTTTTGACACTATGTTAACAACCCTCCAGGCGAGCTTCAATGCCATACAACTCTCCTTCCATGGCCTCCAATTGCTCTTAAATACAAGTAAAACTAAATGCATGCTCTTCAACCGATCGCTGCCTGCACCTGCCCGACTGTCCAACATCACTACTCTGGACGGCTCTGACTTAGAATATGTGGACAACTACAAATACCTAGGTGTCTGGTTAGACTGTAAACTCTCCTTCCAGACTTACATCAAACATCTCCAATCCAGGCCTCCCGGGTGGCGCAGTGGTCTAGGGCACTGCATCGCAGTGCTACCTGCGCCACCAGAGTCTCTGGGTTCGCGCCCAGGCTCTGTCGCAGCCGGCCGCGACCGGGAGGTCCGTGGGGCGACGCACAATTGGCATAGCGTCGTCCGGGTTAGGGAGGGTTTGGCCGGTAGGGATAGACAAGCGATGAGACAAGATAGTAATTACTAGAGATTGGATACCACGAAAATTGGGGAGAAAAGGGGGTAAAATTTATAAAAAACAAAAAATAAAAAAAAACATCTCCAATCCAAAGTTAAATCTAGAATTGGCTTCCTATTCCGCAACAAAGCATCCTTCACTCATACTGCCAAACATACCCTTGTAAAACTGACCATCCTACCAATCCTCGACTTCGGTGATGTCATTTACAAAATAGCCTCCAAAACCCTACTCAATAAATTGGATGCAGTCTATCACAGTGCCATCTGTTTTGTCACCAAAGCCCCATATACTACCCACCACTGCGACCTGTACACTCTCGTTGGCTGGCCCTCACTTCATACTCGTCGCTAAACCCACTGGCTCCAGGTCATCTACAAGACCCTGCTAGGTAAAGTCCCCCCTTATCTCAGCTCGCTGGTCACCATAGCAGCACCTACCTGTAGCACACGCTCCAGCAAGTATATCTCTCTGGTCACCCCCAAAACCAATTCTTCCTTTGGTCGCCTCTCCTTCCAGTTCTCTGCTGCCAATGACTGGAACGAACTACAAAAATCTCTGAAACTGGAAACACATCTCCCTCACTAGCTTTAAGCACCAGCTGTCAGAGCAGCTCATAGATTACTGCACCTGTACATAGCCCATCTATAATTTAGCCCAAACAACTACCTCTTTACCTACTGTATTTATTTATTTATTTTGCTCCTTTACACCCCATTATTTCTATCTCTACTTTGCACATTCTTCCACTGCAAACCAACCATTCCAGTGTTTTTACTTGCTATATTGTATTTACTTCGCCACCATGGCCTTTTTTATATTTTTATTTATATATATATTTTGTTTGCCTTCACCTCCATTATCTCACCTCACTTGCTCACATAGTATATAGACTTATTTTTCACTGTATTATTGACTGTATGTTTGTTTTACTCCATGTGTAACTATGTGTTGTTGTATGTGTCGAACTGCTTTGCTTTATCTTGGCCAGGTCACAATTGTAAATGAGAACGTGTTCTCAACTTGCCTACCTGGTTAAATAAAGGTGAAATAAATCAATAAAGAATAGGTACATCCAGTCCTCTCCGCCTCTGTCTAACCTCACACTCTATAACCTATTTGCATTGTGATTATAACTGTTAATGTGCCTCGATACAGGACTTAATGTGGAGTGGAAAAGTTTAGCCTGATGTCACACACCTCCCAGAAACCATGTTTCCCCAGCCAGCTCAGCTCACCTACACAGCTCATCCCTGGCACAGTAGCCCTGCAGGCTGAGGCAGTTGGGTTTGCTGTCTCTCTCCTCATAGGAACACGACGGTACAATGGTCTTCCGCCGGCGCTCCCCACAGAGGGCATCAGAGCAGGGACAGAATAGCAGGGCAAAGCTGTACTCCTCTGGTACCCGCTCCAGGAAGCGCCGCAGCGCCCGGTGGCACTTCTGTCTGTTACAGCTGCCGTCGGAGCCCGGAGCCCGCTTGGTGCAGGCCACAACATACTCCGACCTCAGAGAACCACACTTCTCATACAGACCACAGTCCTGGGCTGCTTTCAGACACTGGTTTTGCCCATCCAGAGGAAGAGAGGAGGCTGGGTGGAGGGAGGAGTGGTAGGGTGAGGAGAGGAAGAAAACAGAGAGGAGAATGGAGGAAGGTGGGGTTTTGGGAAAAGGGGCAATGAATAAGAGAGAAAGGAAGACACAATCATAAAAGACATGATTCTGGACATCCCAGACTGTCCTAGTCATTATTCAGAGAGGAGGCAGATAAGAACGAGCTGTGTACTGACGGGAGTGAAGCAGTACCTGCCATGATGGAGGCCATGCGTGACATCTCTATGTGCCTCACAAACTCCACCTCCAGATCCTCATACGGAGACACCTCGTACTCATCATACACTGCAGCAACAACACAGAGACATTCAAGAGAAAAACATCTCACATACACAGAGATACAATGAAACACATAAAAAGACAAAAAACACACACATTGAAACTCACCAGCGAATCTGACGGTCCAGTAGACCCTGAGGCACAGCTCCTCCCGGCGGGAGCCGCGCTGGCACTTGCAGGCCTGGAGGGGGCGGTACTGCTGCAGGGCGCTCTGGGCCTCCAGACACTCCCCCCGGGCGTCTGGGCCCAGGGGCGACACGGCCTCCTCGGCAGCACAGTACTCCAGCACCCTGTACACTGCCGTACAGTCCTGATCCTGTACACAGCCTCGCTCAGCCTCCTGACAGTCTATGGAGCCTGACAGCACGCTGCCTGGAAGAGGTGGAGGATGGGGAACATGATTATAGTTGGTCACCAGTGGTCCTGACCAGCTATTTTTACAGTTTCGTTCTGTCAGTTAGCATCTGTTTGACAAAGAGTTTCAGTGCTTATTTGGTGAAAAGCAAGAGCCTCACGTCAGAGATGGAGTCGAGTGACAGTGTACAAAACACTTTAGAGTATTGATTTTGTTCTGTGAAGAACTGACAGCCCCATCAGTTGTCAGGATAAAGGCCAGGCAGAGTCACAGACTGAAGAGGTTAAGTAAAAGAGTGGATAGCAACGTTGTTTAATTCACAACTGTCCATTTTCAGTTAAGGGGAACTTCAATTCAGCTCATTCGTGGTAGTATTGAAATAGTTTTTGCCAAGTGGCAAATGCAGCTTTTCCCCAGATGGTTTTAAAGGTCCGACTACAAATGGGATCCGGATTTGCAGCTATATCCTCATTCAACATGTTATTCAGACTCTTTCTCTCTCTTGCTCACACCCACACATACCTGCAAACAAACAAACCATGTATATAGCTATAGGCCCACACACACACACACACACACACACACACACACACACACACACACACACACACACACACACACACACACACACACACACACACACACACACACACAAAGGGGCATCCTGATTAAATGGTCACACGCTTCAATTAAGCCCATGCTGGCTGGGAGTGCACAGTACAGCTGAAATCAGATTCCAGTGGCGTGTGGTTACAATCACAGACGCCCCATGAGGTCCACATCTCAATCGGGCAGGAGACACATCAAAACCAGAGGGATACGGTCCGTCACTGCAGGCAGGGGACCCTCGCAGACGAGGCTGGCAAGGCAAGCGCTTAAACTCTGGATCTCCCACCAAGATACAGGACCACGAGCCATGTAACGTTATATGGTAATGAGATCAAGAATGTAAGTGTAACGGATCATATTAAGGACACCAAGCACTTAAATACATTAATATTAAACTAACTGCAAAATGGGCATTTTTATGAACATCTAGAACGCCATATACATCCTAATGAAGCACAGTCAATTGAATAAATCCCATGCATTCTAAGCTCATTTGATAGGTTGGGGAATATGGAGTCCTGTGGGGCAGCCAGCATGTTCATACAGATAAGAGCGCTGCCCTTTTCAAAGTCCTCTGGTTACAGAGAGAAGTTATTGAATAAATTGAAATGTGAAGAACATTAATTCCCAAAGAGTTTAACTCATTCATTTGGAGAAGACATTGTTATTGTTGTCTTTTAGCTACTGCCATGTTCATGTCCCCATGAAAAATGTGGTGGATGAGGAGTATTAGGAAATGTGGCACACACACACACACACACACACACACACACACACACACACACACACACACACACACACACACAATGACACCTCGTAATAAAGTAGAATCACAGAAAAGCAGGCATGGCCCCCGGCTTAGGTTGTGCAATTTAACAGCCTGCCAGTAATCTCCATTATGGACAGTGGTTTGTTCATTACTCTCCACTACAGCATGTACTGGCTGACCAAGACCAAGATAGACACCATCAGCAACTTTTGTTTCAGAGGGCCTATCTTAATACACAAACACATCATTACAACCCATATCAAGTACAGACCAGCTCGGTTAAATCTTGTCAGGCAGAGAAGTGATAATTATGGTAATGACTTGAGTGTTCTTTATTGACACAATGATGAACAGTCGCCACGCTACATTGGGCAGTTTCACTGATGACAAAATGGGTGGAGGGAGGGAGGAGTGTGATGGGTGAAAGGTAAGGCGTAAGAGGAAAGGACTGAAAATCTTAAGAGTGAGGAGGAGAGATGAATACCTGTGGTATGTAAGGCTTAATGCGCTCTATTGATTTCTCAGTGGGGCGAGTTATAGAATTTGTGAGGCAAAGCTGATGGCTTTCTAGCTCAGTGACCCGCTTGAGGTTAATGTCATAAGAGCAGCCACGAACAACATATCAACACACACACTGTTCCACATCATTTGAAGTTCACACACATTTACTTATTCATCCATTCTCCCCCATACACAGTAAGTTAAACACACAACACGCCTACACTGCCTAGTCACAGAGTAGTTCTGCAACCCGTCGATTCCACCATCTAGCTTCTCTCGTCTACAACAATTCCTTAGGAGGCATCTTGGTAACCATTTTGGAAACATGGAAACACTGGAGGAGTTTCAGGATCTAATATGCTCAGTGCACATCAGTCTTGTTGTTCTGGTGTATTTGAGGGTTGACTATTGGATAATGACTGCTACAAACATACGGTGAAAGAGAAACAAAATGAAAGAAATTCGCTCAACTTTAGTGAACTCTGTAAAGTGGTTATGATGACAAACATGTTGGGAGGGTCCACTTCAGAGGTTCCCGCTCCCGGGCTTTACATATCACAGGGTTACAAGGTCGGCCCAGTATGAGGTTTCAAAAACAACTCTTTGCCGTGGGGAAAGACATAGATATACAATAATGAGCAGAACAAGCAGTACTTCCTCTTATAGCAAGCCTTCAAATATCTAGGGTGAGTTGAGTTATTTTGTTTCAAAAAGAAAAGCAAAATAAAGTAATTAAACCTGTAGACATATACAAAAAGGTAGAAAATGTTTTGTCATTTTGACCTGAACCATAAGTACGTTGAAAAAGGATTGAATGAAAAAGAAAACAGCATCCTGAAATCACTGATCATTAATTGTATTTTACAGGCAAAGCCAAGATGGCCTATTTGCTTATTCATACCGACAAACAAAGACGGAAGGATGAAGATAAGAGGGACAGAGAGGAGAGAGAGGAAGGGTAAAAAGATAATTACTCCTTTACTTTGTGTTCCTAACGGTCTTTAAAAAAAGGGGAGTAAATATGCAATGATTAGTCAGATGAAAAGAAACATGAAAATGCATCTACTGGGATTTGTGGAAGTTGGTCTTGTGCTCTTGTAAGTGTTATACATACAAGACTTGTAGTTTTAATAAGACTGGCCAAGACATGTACAGCAGCCCTTGATAGGGCAGGGAATGACGGGTGCATCTTGTGGGGGGGTCATACACAGCCAAATACTGGCACACACTCACAAGAGCGCACAAATACTCACCTAGGCCTAAACTGTGAGCTGTGTGTGATGTGCACAAATACATACATGCAAAGATGGCAAAACATCTGTCAGAAAAAACCTGATGCACAAACACATACAAATCCAAGACACACACACACGGTACACACACACACTCTCTCTGGGCTACCCTCCCAACCATGGATAGAGCTCTATGCCATCTGCTCCTGGAGTTCCAAATCAAGGTTATCAACAAAATACACACGCAAAAGTTCCCTCTATCGACTGAATGCCTGACTGACTGTATGTATTTTTCTCTCTACTGGTTAACTCATTTTCAAACATCTGCGTTTATTGGTTTTACACACCATGTCAACATTACTGCCAGCTGCCACCCAGTTTGTGACTCAGTGGTGTCCAAGAAGTCTTTGATGGCACTCTTTAAAGGTGACATCATTCTGTGTATCAATCTCCAGAGATTAGTGCATATTGTACATGGCTCCTGGTAGCGTACAGTGAAGTAATCGTATCACAGTGTGTGTGTGTGCGCCCCACCAAACCAAGATTTGACATGTCCTGTCTGCGATAGACAAAGGGGTTTACGGATGGGATGTTTAGTCACTACGGCTGCGTTTAGACCGGCAGCCCAATTCAGATGTTTTTTGAACTAATTGGTCTTTTGATCAATCAGATCAGCTCAGAAAAATATCTCATGTTTAAAGATCTGATGTGATTGTTCAAAAGACCAAATAGTGGAAAAAAAGATCAGAATTGGCCTGCCTGTATGAATGTATGAATGCATTACTGTTTAACAACAACAACAAATAGATACAAAGGAAGTCCTCATCGGATACGATAGACTAACATAAGCAGCAGCAGTAGTGTGTCCACTTTTCTGTAACAGGTTTGACTTTAAGAGATATTGACAAGACACACTTACAGTATGAAGTTGTGGTGTTATTCTGACGGTGTACTGAGGTGGTAGTGTTGTTGTGGTGTTATTCTGACGGTGTACTGTGGTGGTAGTGTTGTTGTGGTGTTATTCTGACTGTACTGAGGTGGTAGTGTTGTTGTGGTGTTATTCTGACGGTGTACTGAGGTGGTAGTGTTGTTGTGGTGTTATTCTGACTGTACTGAGGTGGTAGTGTTGTTGTGGTGTTATTCTGACTGTACTGAGGTGGTAGTGTTGTTGTGGTGTTATTCTGACTGTGTACTGAGGTGGTAGTGTTGTTGTGGTGTTATTCTGACTGTACTAAGGTGGTAGTGATGTTGTGGTGTTATTCTGACTGTGTACTGAGGTGGTAGTGTTGTTGTGGTGTTATTCTGACTGTGTACTGAGGTGGTAGTGTTGTTGTGGTGTTATTCTGACTGTACTAAGGTGGTAGTGATGTTATTCTGACTGTGTACTGAGGTGGTAGTGTTGTTGTGGTGTTATTCTGACGGTGTACTGAGGTGGTAGTGTTGTTGTGGTGTTATTCTGACTGTACTAAGGTGGTAGTGATGTTATTCTGACTGTGTACTGAGGTGGTAGTGTGGTTGTGGTGTTATTCTGACTGTACTAAGGTGGTAGTGTTGTTGTGGTGTTATTCTGACGGTGTACTGTGGTGGTAGTGTTGTTGTGGTGTTATTCTGACTGTGTACTGAGGTGGTAGTGTTGTTGTGGTGTTATTCTGACGGTGTACTGTGGTGGTAGTGTTGTTGTGGTGTTATTCTGACTGTACTAAGGTGGTAGTGATGTTATTCTGACTGTGTACTGAGGTGGTAGTGTTGTTGTGGTGTTATTCTGACGGTGTACTGAGGTGGTAGTGTTGTTGTGGTGTTATTCTGACTGTACTAAGGTGGTAGTGATGTTATTCTGACTGTGTACTGAGGTGGTAGTGTTGTTGTGGTGTTATTCTGACTGTACTAAGGTGGTAGTGTTGTTGTGGTGTTATTCTGACTGTGTACTGAGGTGGTAGTGTTGTTGTGGTGTTATTCTGACTGTGTACTGAGGTGGTAGTGTTGTTGTGGTGTTATTCTGACTGTGTACTGAGGTGGTAGTGTTGTTGTGGTGTTATTCTGACTGTACTGAGGTGGTAGTGTTGTTGTGGTGTTATTCTGACGGTGTACTGAGGTGGTAGTGTTGTTGTGGTGTTATTCTGACGGTGTACTGAGGTGGTAGTGTTGTTGTGGTGTTATTCAGACGGTGTACTGAGGTGGTAGTGTTGTTGTGGTGTTATTCTGACGGTGTACTGAGGTGGTAGTGTTGTTGTGGTGTTATTCTGACTGTACTGAGGTGGTAGTGTTGTTGTGGTGTTATTCTGACGGTGTACTGAGGTGGTAGTGTTGTTGTGGTGTTATTCTGACTGTGTACTGAGGTGGTAGTGTTGTTGTGGTGTTATTCTGACGTGTACTGAGGTGGTAGTGTTGTTGTGGTGTTATTCTGACTGTACTGAGGTGGTAGTGTTGTTGTGGTGTTATTCTGACTGTGTACTGAGGTGGTAGTGTTGTTGTGGTGTTATTCTGACTGTGTACTGAGGTGGTAGTGTTGTTGTGGTGTTATTCTGACGATGTATTGAGGTGGTAGTGTTGTTGTGGTGTTATTCTGACGGTGTACTGAGGTGGTAGTGTTGTTGTGAAGAATGTGTACTTTTATTTAACCTTTCATTTTGACAGGGAGTCGATGCTGAGACCAAGGTCTCTTTTTCAGATAAGCCCTATACAGCACCACAATACACATCAAAATACAATATACTCATTAAAACTACACATTCATATACACAATAAAATCAACATTATTATACACAACACAAGAAAAGCAAACATAATCATAAAAAACTGACACATACTTCAGTACAAATAAGTGTATTGTCGATCATTCCAAACATAAGGAAATGAAAGGCTGAGATACCTTCCTCTCCAAAGGAGAGTTAACCAACCCTGTGAACGGATTTGATAACTTGTCATTTCAAATCATAACAGTGATGTTAGGGAAGTCTGAAGTTTGTGGAGCAGGTCTTTGTAAACAAAGGTGGCAGTGTTGTGAGGTTATTCTTTATTTTAACCCCCTTTGACGTGGTATCCAATTGGTAGT
Organism: Salvelinus fontinalis; assembly: GCF_029448725.1. Classification (NCBI taxonomy): domain Eukaryota; kingdom Metazoa; phylum Chordata; class Actinopteri; order Salmoniformes; family Salmonidae; genus Salvelinus; species Salvelinus fontinalis. The sequence continues at coordinate 2,782,602 of NC_074674.1, forward strand.
TACAGTCTTGTCTCATCACTGCAACTCCCGTACAGACTCAGGAGAGGCGAAGGTCGAGAGCCGTGCGTCATCTGAAACACAACCCAACCGCACTGCTTCTTGACACAATGCCCACTTAACTCGGAAGCCAGCCACACCAATGTCAGAGGAAACACTATGCACCTGGCGACCATGTCAGCGTGCACTATGCCCGGCAAGCCACAGGAGTCGCTAGTGCGCGATGGGACAAGAACATCCCTGCCGGCCAAACCCTCCCCTAAACCGGACGACGCCTGGCCAATTGTGCACCGCCCCATGGGTCTCTCGGTCGCGGCCGGCTGCGACACCGCCTGGACTCGAACCCAGAATCTCTAGTGGCACAGCTTCACTGTGATGCAGAGCATTAGACCACTGCTCCACTCCGGACGCCCCACATTACAACTGGGTTAACCGTATTGGTGTGAACTTGCGTATGGTGTTTGCATTTTACACCAGTGACCAGGGTTTGCGCCCCACTCCCGCTGTTTGCTATATTGGTGTCAGAAGTGGGATGGTGGCCATGGGCCCATGGGAATGCACAGCCCGGGTTGTATGTGGGGGCTGAGTTTAGTGGAAGCACGGGGACGTGCCTTCCCGTTTGGAGGGATTCTAAGTTTGATTCAAGCATACTTCTAACTTTATTATATTGATCTCAGAGTAGGGTAGTGACTGATGACCAGATCAATGAACAATGACAAAGACAACAACATGGTTTATTGTTCAAGACAAATTTTAATCATTCCAAGAGAAACGTCCTGAACAAACATAGCAATTTGAATACTCTGATTGAAATATGTGAATGTTGAAGGGATGTGATTTATGATGATTTATTGGGTCATTATAATGCATTCTTCACAGGGCTGTATTTATAGCCACAATCTAAACCATCAGTCTGGCAAGAGCCTGATAGCAGGGCTACCAAATAAGTTTGTTTTGGGGTAGCAGGTAGCGTAGTGGTTAAGAGCATTGGGCCAATAACTGAAAGGTTGCTGGTTCAAATCCACAAGGTGGACAAATCTGTCATTCTGCCCATAGCCAGGCAGTTAACCCCAACAACTGCTCCCCGTGAGCCGATAACGTGGATGTCGATTAAGACAGCCCCCCCCCCCCCCCTCTCTGATTCAGAGGGGTTGAGTTAAATGCGGAAGACACATTTCGGTTGAATGCATTAGGTTGTGCAACTGACTAGGTATCCCCTTTCTCTTTAAGTCACAATAAGAGCAGGCCTCATGGCAGAATGCAGTTAAATTGTTTTATAAACTGGGTGGTTCGAGCCCTGAATGCTGATTGGCTGAAAGCCGTGGTATATCAGACCATATACCATGGGCATGACAAAACATTTATTTTTACTGCTCTAATTATGTTGGTAACCAGTTTATAATATAGCAATAAGGCACCTCTGGGTTTGTGATATATGGCCAATATACCACGGCTAAGGGCAGTGTCCTAGCACGCTGCGTTGCTTCATACATAAGAACAGCCCTTAGCCGTGGTATATTTGCCATATACCACACCCCCTCGGGCCTTATTGCTTAATTATACCAGCCTTCTGGTTCACACCTTTGTGATAATTTGTCTTGGAAGAGCATGCCAGTGGTTTTTCCAATAATATCACAATTAAGTAAGGTAGGTGTATAATGTTGGTATCTATCTGGATCAGTAAAACAACGCCATGAAAACAAGACAGAAAAGCACTGTAAAACAGTTAAAGGATGAGGCAGAACACTTGTTCCTGTCTGGTTGTGTAAGGATAAGAGCAGGATAAAACCTTCAAAATGATGTCATCGAGCTATGGTCATAACTATATCTATAACCATCTCGCTCTCTCGCATGCCTTGATTTAAGTGCTTCCGTTTCAGGTACAGAGTCTTGGTATGAAAGATGACGTTTTATAGGACCAGCAATTAAATATATAGCTCATTTGTCACCAATAGAAAGAAAGGACACATACATGAATTTCCTAGACATGGAATATGCTAAATTAAAATGAGCACAATAGTGAATGGAATTTTGTATAGGCATCATGAACTTGAAACTAAGGACAACACTTTATGCAATTCTTAAGTGACTTGCAATTTCCTTAAAAAAACATGTAACACTTATCCATATTACTCCTTAAAAGAGTACAAATTATAAAGCTTATTGATATATATATAAAAAAATGGGCGACTGGGTTTATGTTAAATTGATATTGGTTTAGCTAAGACTAATAATCGGCCTAGCCTCCTGTAGATTATTCATATTGTTTTACTATAAAGGATTGTCAATACTCTAGCCAGGCCTGCATTGTTAAAAAGTCAAGTAAAACCATTGTAGCCTATTTAACTTTTTGTCTCATCCAATGAATGCTTTCTGAACCAATGACCTGCTATATTTAGAAATAGAAGCACCGCATTTATGATCTCTGGAGATCCCTTAGAAAAAATAAGTCCCCTGACAGAAATTGACAACCAGAAATTGTGTTAAAGGCTGTTACAGCGGAACAGTTTAGGAGAGACTGGATTTTCTTAACGAGGTGTACATGGAAGTGCAAAATGCGCTGGGTAATTGTATATCAATTCAGAATACACTAGTACAAGATGGAGCAAAAAATACTATTTGTGGCTGAGTGTGTCGAATTTCGCTTACCATGACTGAGGACATTCATAAGTATTCCAAGGACAATCATCATGCACGGCATCAGGTAAGAGAGGTCGGGAGTTGGGTACTTCATAGAGGTACTTGGTCCTCGCGCTCACTGACCCGCCGCCTGCAACATCCAGCCACACTGAGTTTGTCCCAGGATCGACTGAAACAAGGTAGCCGATACTTGCAAATGTGTGACAATTCCTAAACCTGGACTCGCAGGAATGCAGTGATTGCAGTTGTCACGTGTTTTTTTTAAGAGAGGGTGGCAGTAAAATAAATTACATGTATATTTTGATAAGCCTGCAGTGGTCAATAATACTCAAAAACCCGTGCAAGCGTTCCGTGATCTTGTGTCACCACCAATTTAGAAAAATGTCCCTCCAAAGTTTCCAGAAGCTGTCAAGCGACACAGAGGCCAGTCCACTTTAATTCGTTTTGAATAATTATCAATTGCACTTATGTCGCCTTGCGTCGTCGGTCCTTAGTTGCGCTTGCAAGAGTTGAAAATAGATTAGTCAGACTGCATGGCGTATCTCAAACATCAAGCAGTGTTGTGATTGGCTCCTAAGTAAATGTAATACACAGACAGAAAAAGTGTGCAAAGCCATACCCCGATGTGCAGCCTGGTCTCATAGACTAGACTTAATATAGTAAATGTAAATCCGGGACACTCAAATGTGTATGATATGTTACATTTGGTATGGTTGCATGAGACAGATAGATACTTAAGGCAAAAACTAAAGTAGGGTGGTTGGTCAAGGTGGGCGTATAACGGGAACATCTAGCAACCCAAAGGTTGGGAATCTCACCACAGACAACTTTAGCATTTTCTCAACTACTTGCTACTTTGTAGCTACTTTGCAACTACTTAGCATGTTAGCTAACCCTTCCCCTAACCCCAACTATTTTAGCCAGTGGTGAAAAGTACTTAAGTAAAATTACTTTAAAGTACTAGTTAAGTAGTTTTTGGGGATATCTGTACTTTACTATTTATATTTTTTACAAATTTTACTTTTACTCCTCTACATTCCTAAAGAAAATAATGTACTGTTTACTCCTTACATTTTCCCTGACACCCAAAAGTACTAGTTACATTTTGAATGCTTAGCAGGATAGGAAAATTGACTAATTCATGCACGTATCAAGAGAGCATCCCATGTCATCCCTATTGCCTCTGATCTGGCAGATTCACTAAACACAAATGCTTTGTTTGTAAATTACATCTGAGTGTCAAAGTGTGCCCCTGGCTATTCATACTTTTTTTTTTAAATCAAGAAAATCATGCCGTCTGGTTTGCTTAATAAGGAATTTGAAATTATTTATACTTTTGATACTTAAGTATATTTTAGCGATTACATTTACTTTTGTTCTGAAGTACATTTAAAACCAAATACTTTTAGACTTTTACTCAAGTAGTATTTTACTGGGTGACTTTCACTTTTACTTGAGTCATTATCTTAAAGATACACTTCTTGTTAATCCAGCCACTGTGTCAATTTCAAAAAGGCTTTACAGCGAAAGCAAACCATGCTATTATCTGAGGATGGCACCCAAAGACAGACAATCATAATTCAACCAGCCAGGCACGACACGAAACTCAGAAATAAAGATATAATTCATGCCTTACCTTTGACGAGCTTCTTCTGTTGGCACTCTAATATGTCCCATAAACATCACAAATGGTCCTTTTGTTATTAATTCCGTCTTTATATATCCAAAATGTCCATTTATTTGGCGCGTTTGATCCAGAAAAACACCAGTTCCAACTCGCGCCACGTGACTACAAAATATCTCATAAATTACCTGTAATCTTTGTCCAAACAACTTTCCTAATACAACTTGAGGTATTTTTTTACGTAAATAATCGCAAAAAATTTAAGACGGGATAACTGTGTTCAATACCGGGGGAAAACAAAGTGTAGCGAGCTTTCAGGTCACGCGCTTCTATCAAACAGTACCCTTCACTCGACCCTCGTTCTGGACAGCTTTACTTCTTCATTACCCAAAAGAAAAACATCAGCCGCTTTCTAAAGACTGTTGACATCCAGTGGAAGCGATAGGAACTGCAAGCAACTGCCTTAGAATTCTAGATTCCCAATGAAAACCCATTGAAAAGAGTGACCCCCCCCCCAAAAAAAATCCTGGATGGTTTGTCCTCGGGGTTTCGCCTGCCAAATAAGTTCTGTTATACTCACAGACATATTCAAACAGTTTTAGAAACTTTAGAGTGTTTTCTATCCAAATCTACTGATAATATGCATATCCTAGCTTCTGTGCCTGAGTTTACTTTGGGCACGCTTTTCATCCGGACGTGAAAATACTGCCCCCTAGTATAAGTGGTGTAAGGTATCTTTATTTTTACTCAAGTATGACAATTGGGTACTTTTTCCACCACTTATTTTAGCTAACCATTTCCCCTAACCGTGATGCACAATGATGCTGCAGGCCTGTCTGTGTGTGTTTACTTAAAATAATGCTACACATTTTGTTATAACTGTAATTACACTAGAGGAAAACAGATGTACCTCCATACTTCAGAGAGGATTGAGTAAGCTACATATGTGCTTCAGCATGATTAGCTGGAATTCTTTAATTTTTTTCATCCGACCAAAGGACTCCATTGCGCATGCATATATTGTGTACAGTATGTTTGGAGAAAAATATTTAAAATATGACGAATCGGAAAACAGTGTCTGGAAAACGAATTGCCGGAAAGACATGATTACTACACCTCATATATCCACCTCACACACACACACTAACTGACTGAGTAACATGATTCTCACACACTTGAAATACTTCGACAGACTACAGGGTCTTTCCATGTCATTTCAGGAAGCCATGACATTCACCATCTCAGATTGTTGCTGTAGTTAGAAACAGATAAGCATGACGGAAACATTATTTTGTTGAAATATAATTTGATCTAAGTAAACGAATTGATTGCACCCAAAAAGGCAATTTTAATATGATAGTACCTAACATCCAATTTGGACAACATTTTTTTAAACAATGAGTTAGACATGAAGAATCCAAAGTGGTAAAAAGCCATCCACGATCCCCCACACCAATCCCACCCAAACAAAGCGTATATAGTATCAGTTCTCTATGTTTGACAAGTAGTATGGCGCTGCAGCTCAGAGTATTGAATCCAACAACTTCAATGACTAATCTCTCTGAACGGGGGGGGGGGGGGGGGGGGGGGGGGCATCACCAAAGTCACTAAGAATGCATTACATAGTATGAAGAAACAACACTCAGAGCCACAGCTCTATACTACTTGCCAAACAGAGAATAGAGACGATATATTCATTGTTGAGGTGTGATTGACATGGGGTGTGGGAGTTTCCGTGGGTGGTTTTTGACCATTTCTTTGGATTCTTCTGGACTGTCTAACTCATCGTTAGAAAAAAAAGTATGGTCCTAATCAGATGTTAGGTACTATAATAATTGAATATTATATGAATCCTATAAATTAAAAATTGCCAATTTGGGAACAATCAATTAGCTTAATTTATCAGAGATAAAGTTATATTTTAACAAAGAAATGTTGCAGGAATGATAATCTTATCGGTTTCTAACAGAAACAATTTCAGAACAATCTGAGATGAAGGGTGTGTAAATACTTTTTCTTGTGCTTTTTGAGGTGGAACTACCATACAGGATTATCACACCACTGCCACCAATCAACTAGTGATTGAGGTGTAACAGCAAGAGCAGGGCTTGAACCACTTGGCAGAGACCATAGTAAAATCGTACATACGGGATGTCTACAATTATTACAAACATGATGGCCTTCTCTATTGAAATGCAATTAGACCCTGCAGAAAAAAATGAAAAAAACTAGCAAATTGTAGTCAGCTATTAGGTTGGATTTCCTCTCACTGTTAGCAGTTGTGCTTTTCAACTGGGCTTCCTGCATATTGTGCTGATGGACAACAACTAATCTCTCCATCACCACCACAGTAATAATGCCACTTTAATAAAATGGAATGGATCACTTCACTTTCCCTACTGCTCCATTCTGGACTGCAGGGCATGTGGACCAGGGATTAAGCAACTCTCAAAATCCATTGGTTCAGTGGAACTCAGCTTGTATATTCCATACATTACACGATGCCAAAAAGCACTATTAGACAGTCATGGTAGCCTACAGGATGATTTTGTTGGGCAGGTGGCTTTTGAAAGCTGCATCTTGAGACCCCCAATTGGACATAAAGGTTGATAACATGTGATTTCTTAATTCACAATCCTTTCCACCAATATCCTCATCTCCCCACTCAACATGGCCGTCCTCTCACTGCCTAGCCTGGGACTCGGAGTTGTTGCTGCCAGTGACTTTTGGCAGCAATCAGGGATCAGAGTCTGTAGGCAGCCCCATAGGTGGTATTAAAAACCCACAAAAAGTTCTGACTGCCAAAAGGCCCACCACTCCAACAGCCAGCACCACTTCATTCCTCCTGGGACAGGTCTGAAGTCTGAACCATGGCCATTCCCACCCTATCCGCTTTCAGCATAGCCAGATCCCACTTTCTGGGGCCTGTGAAATCCCACAGTTCCGCATTACAGCTGCTGTGCAAAGAAGAGGGGGAGGGGCTTTTAACAGAGAGGGGCATAGAGTTAACCCAGCTGTGTTGGGGGAGGAATCACAGCTGCAAACTAGACACACCTGCAGCACTGGCAGGGAGGGATCAGGACTAAGCATATTCACAACAAAGCCTCTTCTAAAATACCACTCAAGATTTTTCTCCATTATGTTATGGTTTCTACAGTCCAGGGACCATTTCATATGATACCCATTAAAATAGTTACATTTTGTTTTGTTATTTAATTATACATCATTGTTAATGCAGCAATTCATTTTCAACTACCTGACAATCAAAACATTAAAAACTGAGTTATTTAACAAATATTAAACCTAAACTCCAAGGTCATTCACCCTGGTAAAAAAAAGTGTTTTTCAGAACGGTTAAAATAAAATCATGATTCATGATCCCCAATAATAATACAAAATATATATCCATGATTGACACTGGAAATAATGCCACCCTTTCTGCTCTACAATGTGGAAATGAAATTAAGGCAATATCAAAAGCTGAAAAATGAAAACCCTTAACCGATGGACTCTACTGTAATTAAAAGACACTACAGTGAGATTAGTGGATTACATATCCTGTTCAACTGGCAGGCAGTAATGAATATGCGTGGACAGTGTTATTATTCATGGCCATCCAAAGAAAATAGACAAAACTAGGCAGCAGTGATCACATATGCACAGTTTCCATGGCAGCATATGAAAAAGGTTATATTTGGAAAGCTATCAAACAACAAAAGGCCAATTTGTTATCACATACGTTCTTTTGACAAAGATAATTAAATTGATAATCTCTAGGTCACCGTTTGGACTCAGCTGTCACTCTGAGTGGCTGTTCTTCTCCTGCCCCCCACCAACATGACTGCCTCAGAGTTTGAGTTTGACTAGAGTTTGAATGTGGTGGCGTCTGCGGCGCTCCTCGGCCAAGGCTCTGCCGTGTGTGCGGCACCGCAGAAGCTCCTCTCGGTGGTCCTCGTGGTGCATGGGGCAGTAGGACTGGGGCTCACAGTGCTCCTGACAGACACACAGACAGAGGAGACCAAGGGAGTGAGAAATAAACTGACTACAGCCTAGCCCAACAGACCATTTCTGTATTGTCAGGTCCATACCTGGTGAGAATGGTAGAAGTCTCTGTAGCCACCCTTGAGGACATAGAGCTCAGGGTAGTGCAGGGCTGGGTACTCGTTCATACTGCGGTCCACACTGCGCAGGAGGTGACACCTACAGAGTGAGACGGACACTCGCTCATAAGGAAGGACTTAATCTCAAATGGAATACATGCAGAAATGCCTAATTTCTGCTGATTTCACTCACTCACTCACACACACACGTGACTGAAAGGTCTGCATGTCTCACGTTCTGGGTGCTCTTTCAGAGGAGAATTCACAGTGCAGCACTAGCACAAGCCTCTTATAAGGAGAGTGGGCTTTTAGCCTCTGGGATAGCAGTTGATCCACTGCCTTGTCTGTGTTGGGAAGGCTCAGCGCACCCTGCAGGTGAAGTCAGGGATAACACTACCTCAGAACACAGTACCATCTTCCACATTGAGATAAAAAAAAATTCTGAACTGTTCAGGGAATTATTCTGTTCATCTCTCACCTTAATGTGTCCTCCCTGATACTCATATGGGTAGCGGCAGTCCACCACAACAAAAGACTCAACCAAACAGCTGAACTTCCCTTCCAGAAGAGCACTCATCTGGGACAATGAGAGAATTGCGTTTTTTGTTGTTACAGGAAGAGCAATTATATTAACATGCACTGTTTGGCACACTACATATCATTGGACTTACTGTGTCAACCGTGATGTACTTCAAGCCTTGATGTCTCCCTGTCACAGTGGGTAGGGCATGCACCTAAAATGCAACAGTCATTTTAATTCACAGGACCATGAGATAATGAAACTGTTTTTAGTGTGGATAACTAGTTGTAGTCTCAATATACTACCTTGCTGAAGTCTCCAATGAGTTCTGCATTGATCCCATCCCCACCCAGCTGCTGCTCCACGTCACACAAAGAGTGGGTCCTCTTATGCAGATGCTGCTAGTGAGCAGAATAAGAGTCAGAAGAGGAACTACCACCCCCCACCTTCACAACCCTCCTTTCGCCCCCTCTACCTTCACAACCCTCCCCCCCATACCTCCACAACCCTCCCCCCCATACCTCCACAACCCCCCCCCCCCCCCCCCCCCCCATACCTCCACAACCCTCCCCCCCATACCTCCACAACCCTCCGGGAGGATTTTGTATTTTTTTGTAGTTTTTGTTTCTTAGTTTTGGACAATTTTCTGTGTAGGTTTGTTTCTTTAAAAAGGATAAGAGAGCAACTGCAATCCTTTCTTCCCAGGACTTATTTTCTCTCATCCACAGGGGCAGAAAAGATTCAACAATGGCTGCGTATTCATTTCAGTCATGCCAAACACATTTAACACACACAGCGTAGCACCCCTGACCCACCGTTACCCTCCTATCATTGTTGATTCCAGCCCTTTGGTCTCCCTCTCCCACCTCCTCTGAGACGGTGGAGAAGGTGCAGTGTCGTTTGAGTGGCCGGGGATTGGCTAGGGAGGGGGAGGTGCGTTTCAGTGGACGTGCCAACCGCTCTGGCATGGAAGGAGATCGGAAGAGACGGCGTCCCCCCTGGCGACACACTGAAACCTAGTGAAGTTACATTTCCTGTTACTCCTCGCACCCAAGTAAAGTTCAAACCAACTGCAAGTTTGTGGATGTGAGAAGAGGAGACTTACAGAGGAGAGATCCACTTCCTGGTTCATGAGGGGTTCAGACAGCAACTGTGCCATGCTACATGACATGGCGACAGCAATAGAACCCTGGGGGAGAGAATGGACATGAGGAAAGGGCAGGGCAGTGGAGATATTCAAAATAAAGGAGTCATGTTGGAAGACAGAAAAAAAACACAAGTAGTAGTAGGAAGCATTAAAGATGTAGCAACCGAGATTGAACCGTGCATTGAATACAGGAGCAGGAGTCACACTGGTGCAGACCTCGCTGCATGAACTGTTCAGTGACATGGATTAACAGAATGGGACAAGAGGTAAAGACATCAGTCTATGAGATAGAAATCACCTCATCAGCTTCCTGCTCCAGGATTTCCATGAATCCATCTACATCCCCTGGGGAGTGCTGGGTTCGGGAGGGAGGTGCAGGGAAGATGGGGCTCCCCAGGGCACAGGGCTCACCATCACCTTGGAGCTGGGAGTCTGGAGCAGGCAGCAAACACTCTGGCTTGCCCTGCGCTCTCTGCCCTGGGGCCACCTGTACATTTTTTTTTTTAAACACAGCAATGCAGTAATTGTATTTCAGGTGAGAGAGAGAGAGAATGCGTTGAGTAACTCCTCAAAAACACATCCACATGCAATTCTCTGTTACATGCAACAAGAGGTAGTCTCTAGAAAGACGGGTTGCCTCCCACAATGTTACAAATGAATGTTCCAGCATAGTGCTGTTGCTCTAGGTCTGGAAGTCACATGGCTATACAAGAGCAAGAGGTGAAGAAAATTGAGCAATCGCATACTGTCATCTAGTGGCCATAATTGAATAAGCCACAAAGGGCACTGAGCTGTTACTAGACACTTATTTAACTAGGCAAGTCAGTTAAGAACAAATTCTTATTTACAATGACAGCCTTGTTCAGGGGCAGAATGACAGATTTGTACCTTGTCAGCTCGGGGTTTTGATCCAGCAACCTTTTGGTTACTGGCCCAACGCTCTAACCACTAGGCTACCCCCTTTTTGATTTCACAAATCTTGTATGGTATATGCCCTTGAGAGGTGCAATCTCTGATGGCACAATTGAAATAGGGTATTGTAGTAGAAGAAACTGGACAGCATTTGCATGTGAATATAAGTTAATCATGCATAACCATGAATGTGAAAATACATCCGCTCACATTCTCCTTGTTACTGAATGGACGTTCACTGGGGTGAAGCTTTGGACTGCTACACAGCAACCTGGGCTAAGAGACAGAAGAAAGAGTGTGTTAATTAAATTCACACTGAGATGATCATACAAAACCCATTGATATGGAGAGTAAATCCATAGACTGTTCTTTACCAGGAAGGACTGCAACGTCTTCATGCGACTGTTCCAGGGAACAAAGGAGAACATTACTTTGGATGATGCAGGTAGCAACACAGTACCACTGTCATCCACAGGGCCCATGGGGAGCAGATACTCATCCCTCCACAAATGATAACAATCATATTTGTGTTTCCAGAATGTTTGGAGCATGGGGCTTGCAATGCCAGATTTGTGGGTTCAACTCCCGGGGCCACCCATACGTAAAATGTATGCATGCATGACTAAGTGTCTGCTAAATGGCATATATTATTTTAAACACAGGGTTCAAGTTGGTGTTCTTGAAGGTGAGAGGAATAAGCCTGGTACCTTGGTGCAGGAGAGTCCAAGGCCACTGGAGAAGTAGGCTTGTCTGCAAACCAGCAGGAAATAATGTGCAAATAAAAATGGTGAGGACGGAGTGAAAACAATATGTTGCGATGGGCTCAAAAATGCAATAATCAAAGACAAACAAAAGTTTAAAAGCAGTGTCAACTGAAATTAAAAATGGTGCAAAAAGTAGCTGAAAGTGAAAAGCGTCTGCTACAGTACCTACCTAAGTTGGTGGAGAGAATATGCATTGCACACCAGCATAGATAAGATAGTCACACTGAACTTCAACAGTCGAGAGGAGCCTGGTTCCTCCCAAGGTTTCCACCTTGGGAGTTTTGCCTTGCCATTGTCGCCTCAGATTTTTCTTTGGGGTGTCCCCCTGGGTTGCTTTTTGTTGTTGTTGTGAATGAATATACCTACGGTTTGTAAAAAGCATTGCTCACCTTTGTGTGGTGATCCCTGTGCAGCGGCATCGTCTACACTCCCAGTGCTGAGGTTGGACAGGTCCAGACATCTCCGAGGAGTGTCACTGAGTAATGCAGGTGATGCATAAGATAAACATGGGTAAATATAGTAGTATAAAGACCATGGGTGCGGTATATTTCTGCAAGGCATTTTGGACTCTCAATCCTTGCCTAATCTTATTCACAATCCATGTAAACATGGCACATGAACGTGGCAGAGTATGAGTGTCAGATAGCCACCCACACATGAAATCAGCTAGCCAACAAATGTAGTTCGAGGATAGATAATAGCTTTTACCCTGTGTGAAAGGCGCTGAGCCCCGTAAAGCAGTTGGCGAGTTCTGACATTGGGGAGGCATGGTAGTCCGGTGAGTGAGGGCCAGGCATAGATAAACTGTAACCATCCATCAGTAGGCTACGTGGGAGGGGGGGGAAACACATTGTGTTGTTAGCTAAATATTTTCATTAGAGCAGGAGCAGACCTACATCAGTTAAACGTAGATAGATACTGAGTGATGTAGTTAGCTACCGTTAGCTAGCTAGCTACTGTAGATGTTTTATGTTGTCTAGCTAGCTAGCTAGAGATTATTAGCGCGCTAACGTTACTATAGCTTACTCATCATGACACATAATTATTACATACGAGGTTAGTTATGTTATCTAACCAAAAACTATACATAATATAATATATGTAGCTAAATAACTTACGATTCAACAATATCCGTAGACAAATGGATTTTAAATGTGTCGCCAAAGAAACAACCAATGGCATGGCATTAAACGTCACTTCCGTGTTGCCGACTCATCGATTTGTCAGTCAAAATCACTCACCATCATCAAATCAAAAATGTGTCAAACAAAAAGTTTTACAATGTAATGTTATAAGCTAATGGTCAAAATATGCATAGGCCATTTCAGGCAGTGCTGTCCAATCTCTAAAATGTGCAGTCTTGTGTTTGTTAGAGACTGTCACAAAAGAAGCAATAGACTATCATTCTATACTGAACCAAAATATAAATGCAACATGTAAAGTGTTGGTCCCGTGTTTCATCAGCTGAAATAAAATATCCCAGAAATGTTCCATATGCACAACAACAAAAAGCTTATTTCTTTCAAATTTTGCAAACAATTTTTTTTACATCTCTGTTAATGAGCATTTCTCCTTTGCCAAGATAATCCATCCAGTTGACAGGTGTGGTATATCAAGAAGCTGATTAACCAGCATGATCATTACTCAGGTGCACCTTGTGCTGGGGACAATAAAAGGCCACTCTAAAATGTGCAGTTTTGTCCCACAACACAATGCCCTAGATGTCTCAAGTTTTGAGGGAGCATGCAATTGGCATGCAGACTGCAGGAATGTACACCAGAGCTGTTACCAGAGATTTGAATGTTCATTAACTACCATAAGCAGCCTCCAACGTCCTTTTAGAGAATTCGTCAGTACGTCTAACCGGCCTCACAACCGCAGACCACGTGTAACCACGCCAGCCCAGTACCTCCACATCCGACTTCTTCACCTAATCGTCTGAGACCAGCCACCCGGGCAGCTGCTGAAACTGTGGGTTTGCACAACCAAAGAATTTCTGCACAAACTGTCAGAAACCGTCTCAGGGAAGATCATCTGCGTTATCATCTTCCTCACCAGAGTCTTGACCTGACTGCAGTTTGGCGTTGTAACTGACTTCAGTGGGCAAATGCTCACCTTCGATGGCTACTGGCATGCTGGAATAGTGTGCTCTTCATGGATGAATCCTGGTTGCATTTTATTGATGGCAATATGAATGCACAGAGATATTGTGACAAGATCCTGAGGCCCATTGTCGTGACATTCATCTGCCGCCACCACCTCATGTTTCAGCATGATAATGCCTGGCCCCATGTCACAAGGATCTGTACACAATTTCTGGAAGCTGAAAATGTCCCAGTTCTTCCATGGCCTGCATACTCACCAGACATGTCACCCGTTGAGCATGTTTGGGATGCTCTGGATCGACGTGTACAACAGCGTGTTCCAGTTCCCGCCAATATCCAGCAACTTCCCACAGCCAAAAGGAGTGGGACACCATTCCACAGGCCACAATCAACAGCCTGGTCAACTCTATGTGAAGGAGATGTGTCGCGCTGCATGAGTCAAATGGCGGTCACACCAGATAAGAACTGTTTTTCTGATCCACGCCCCTACCATTTTTTTATTAAGGCATCTGTGACCAACAGATGCATATCTGTAAACTCAGTCATGTGAAATCCATAGATTAGAGTCTAATTTATTTATTTCAATTGATTGATTTCCTTATATGAACTGTAACTCAGTCAAATCTTTGAAACTGTTGCATGTTGCATTTCTTTTTTTGTTCAGTGTAATTCTGTGGGTAGAAGTTTCTACATCAAGGATGAGCAACTTTGATGGGGGTGGGGGCCACAAAAAATCCTACATATTTTGCCATGGGGTGTAGAGAAAATGTTGCTATTTATAAGCTACTGTGTAGTGTGCTGCAATTCCACACATTTTTCCACATTTGCCATCAAAAGGTGGGCACGGGCCACCAGTCGCACATCCCTGCTCTGAACTCTAGCAGGAAGGAAAGGTTCAGGTAGGGCTACAGTCTGGTCCTCAAATCAAATGAAATTGTATTTGTCAAACACTTCGTAAACAACAGGTGTAGACTAACAGTGAAATGCTAACTTACGGGTCCTTTTTCAACAATGCAGAGTTAAAGATTTAAAAAAATAATAGAAATAATGACACAAGGAATAAATACACAGTGAATAATGACTAACAATGACAAGTACAAAAATAACATGGCTATATACAGGCAGTACCAGTACAGAGTTGATGTACAGGGGTATGAGGTAATTGAGGTAGCTATGTACATATAGGTAGGGTTAAAGTTACTAGGCAACAGGATAGATAAGACAGTGGCAGCAGTAGGTAGTCATTTGATTAGCTATTTAGCAGTCTTGTTTAGCAGTTGTATGGCTTGGGGGTAGAAGCTGTTCAGGGTCCTGTTGGTTACAGACTTGATGCACTGGTACTGCTTGCCGTGCGTTATCAGAGACAAGAGTCTATGGCTTGGGTAGCTGGAATCTTTGACCATTTGTATAGGCCTTCTTCTGACACCACCTGGCATAAAGGTCCTGGATGGCAGGGAGCTCGGCCACAGTGATGTTCTGGACCTTACTCATCACCATCTCTAGTGACTTGCAGTAGCCATACCAAGCGGTGATGCAGCTAGTCAAGATGATTTCAATGGTGCAGCTGTAGAACTTTTTAAGGATTTGAGGGCCCATGCCAAATCTTTTCAGCCTCCTGGGGGGGAAGAGACGCTGTCGTGCCCTCTTCACAACTGTGTGGGTGTGTGCGGACCATGTTAATTCCTTATTTGTGTGGACACTGAGGAACTTGAAGCTCTCTACTTGCTCCACTACACCCCCATCGATGTGGATGGGAGTGTGCTCGCCCCTCCGTTTTGTGTAGTCCACAATCAGCTCCTTTGTCTTGCTGACGTTGAGGGAGAGGTTGTTGTCCTGGCCTCCTCCCTATAGGCTGTCTCATCATCATCATCATCATCATCTGTGATCAGTCCTACCACCGTTGTGTGGTCAGCAAACTTGATGATGCATTATCGGTGGGTCTTAGGGGGCCTTGTCTGCCCTACCGTACCTTCTTGCCCATCCAAATAAAATTTTGAAATATTGATCATTTATTTGACCGCACCAACAGAAAGACGCATCAATCTTAGTTTAAGTATCTGACCGAGCGAAACAGCACCCCTCTGTCTCAGTATGTGTAGACCATATCTGGCCAGAACAAGTCAGTTGAATGAGCCGTTGATTTCCATAGGCACGTTTTTCACTTTTTTTTTTGTTGATGGGTGTTATAGTAAAGAACTGGCAGCTCGTGAATTTCAAGTTTGGAGAAGCTTACAATTTATCCTACCATTTCTAACGATCTGAGTGCCAGTTATGATTATTTTTATATATGCATTTTCATGGAACAACTTAATTTCAATAATACAATTTACGTTTCTCAAAATCATTGTCACGTGATTAATAATAAAAATCTGAAGTAAAATATAAAAATGTCTAAATTAAAATTAATCTAAGGCAAGAGCACCAACCTCTGCCATATGGACACATTGATACACTTTGATCCATCTTCAACTAAAACCTAAAGCCGACAAATAAAAACAGTAGAAAATACCCTGATGAAAATTCTGTTTCTTTCAATCACATTCATCTCTCTACTCCACCTGTCTGACTTCCTTTCTATCTTTCTTGACTTGAGCTATTGCTAGTGAAGTGCAACATTGTTTTAAATCATCAACTGGGTCCAGACTGAATTTGTCACTATAGCGAACTTGCAACATTGTATCAACTAGCCTATTCCGGGAACTCTGAGTTTCCCACACCAGTGAGCTCAGGACAGCTGTTTTTTTTAGGAAGTTTTCGCTGGATATATGGAATCATCAGATCAATATATTTTGCTCTTTCACACCGAGGCTTGGTGTTGGAAAGATTTTTCAAATACTGAGGAACTATCATTGCCAGTGGATGTAAAATACAAACAGACTTTGTTGATTTACTGTGTGAGATGAAATTTTTTGCTCCTTATAGGACACATCACTTCACTCTATACTGGTCATCTCTGTATACCCATCGCAAGACCCACTGGTTGATGCTTATTTATAAAATGATCTTAGGCCTCACTCCCCCCTATCTGAGATACCTACTGCAGCCTTCATCCTCTACATACAACACCCGTTCTGCCAGTCGCATTCTGTTAAAGGTCAACAAAGCACACACAACCCTGGGTCACTCCTCTTTTCAGTTTGCTGCAGCTAGCAACTGGAATGAGCTGCAAAACACACTCAAACTGGACAGTGTTTTCTCAATCTCTTCATTCAAAGACTCAATCATGGACACTCTTACTGACACTTGCGGCTGCTTCGCGTGATGTATTGTTGTCTCTACCACACACTGCCCAATAGTGTGTGTGCCATGTTTTGTGCTGCTACCATGTTGTGCACCTGTCATGTTGTGTTGCTACTGTGTTGTTGTCATGTGTTGCTGCCGTGCTGTGTTGTTGTCTTAGGTCTCTCTTTATGTAGTGGTGTGGTGTCTCTCTTGTCATGATGTGTGTTTTGTCCTTTTTTGTTATTTTTTTTATCCCAGCCCCGGTCCCGGCAGGTGGCCTTTGCCCTATGGTAGGCCTTCATTGTAAATAAGAATTTGTTTTGAATAAATAGTTAAATAAGAATCACATTAAAAAAATGGGCACTTTCCTACTTTTGTATGCAGCAGGCCTACTTCTGTGCGTGCTCAGGCGCACACACTCCCTCAACATTATTAGGACAGAGAAACCAGACATTGTTAAAGCATTCCAGCAAGGGAAACGGCGCCCCTCTGTCTCAGTATGTGTAGACAACGTATCTGATGCTGTCTGGACCAAAAGAGTCAGAATTGGAAAAGATAGTTAGTGGGTGCATAGTGCACTGTCAGGATGCTGGATTGCCCTAAAGTAAATGGATGTTTTGCCAACATTATATAATTACTCCTGTCTAAATGAAATCATTCAAAATACTTCACCAGGGAGGATGACTTAGCCAACACTCCCGACCTCGATAATCACCAAACCTCGGTCGGAAAGACCAAAATATCATGAGTGCATTATAACTGCAGTATGCTGCAAATACTGCGTCCAAAATAACACTTTTTTTACTGCAGTAATTTTGATATGACTGCGTCCAAAATACCACAGTCAACTGCAGTTAGTGCACTTTTACTGCAGTTTCAAAACTAGCTTTTTTGTACGCGATATATCCAGTGGAAACGTCATAAAAAAACACATGTTCTGTCCTGAGCTCACTGACACAAGGAGACTGAGCGCCCGGAATAGGCTAGTTGATAAAAATGACAAATTTGCTAGCGACAGCTTCCGGCGAACCCAGTGAATATTTATTAGAATGTTGCACTTCAATAGCAATAGCTCAAGTTAAGACATATAAAAAGGGAAGTAGACAGGCAGAGTCGAGAGATTAATGTGATTGAAAGAACCAGAATATTTTCTACTGTTTTTATTTGTTGGCTTTTGGCCTATGTATTTTACTTAGTTGACCATATACGTTATAGCCCTACTGCTGCAGTGGACATAGGCTATCTCTGAGTTCTATGCTCTTATTTCTTTAGCCGACAATGGATCATAGTGTATCAATGTGTCCATATGAGGCTGGTTATCTCGGCTTAGTTGAATTTTAACTTTTCAATTTTTATAATTTGACTTCAGATTTTTATGATTAACCACGTGACAATGATTTTGAAACGTTATTATTGAAATTAAACTATTCCACGAAAATGCGCAAATAAAAATAATCATAACTGACACACATATCGGTTGAAATGGTAAGATAAATTGTAAGCTTGCACAAACTTGAAACTCAGGAACTGCCTATGGTCTTTACTATTACATCCATTTAAAAAATGGTGAACCCGCACGCAAGCCTGTGCACACATAGGAGGTCCCGTGAAAAAATGTGCCACCTATGGAAGTCAAAGGCCATTCACACTGATTCGTTCTGGCGCATGCCCTGTGTTTGATTGATGTGGCCATGCAGTCGTGGGTGAACAGGGAGTGCAGTAGGGGACTAAGCACACACCCCTGATGTGTTGTTGCCCACCCTAACCGCCTGAGGGCGTCCTGCCAGGAAGTCTAGGATCTAGTTGCAGAAGGAGGTGTTCAGTCCCAGGGTCCTGTGCCTCGAGGGGACTATGGCAGTGAATTCCTGAGCTGTATGTAGTTCATGAACAGCATTATTACATAGGTATTTTGTCCAGATGGCTGAGGGCAGTGTTGGTTGCAATAGATATTACATCATCTGTGGATCTGTTAGGGCGGTATGCAAATTGGAGTGAACGGGTCCAGGGCGAGGGTGTTGATGTGAGCCATGACCAGCCTGTCATGGCTACAGATGTGAGTGCGTTCTGGGCATGGGACTATGGTGGTCTGCTTGAAACAAGTTAAACAAATATGTTTATTTATTTTTTCTTTTCATTGTCAAATACACTGGATAGATGCAGTGAAATGTGTTGTTTTACAGGGTCAGCCATAGTAGTACAGCACCCCTGAGGCAAATTAGGGTTAAATGCATTGCTCAAAGGCACATCGACAGATTTTTCACCTTGTCAGCTCAGGTAATCGAACCAACAACCTTTTGGTTACAGGCCCAACACTCTAACCTCTAGGCTAGTCTCCCTAGGCCTAGGCAGAAGGACTGGCTCCCACATTAACAGCGTTACAGGTTGGGCCTCCTGAGTGACGCAATGGTCTAAGGCACTGCATCGCAGTTGCTAGCTGTTCCACTGGAGATCCTGGTTCGAGTCCAGGCTCTGTCGCGACCGGGAGACTCATGGGGCTGCACACAATTGGCCCAGCGTCGTCCAGGTTAGGGGAGGGTTTGGCCGACAGGGATGTCCTTGTCCCATTTGCTCTAGCGACTCCTGTGGCGGGTCGGGCACATGCACGCTGACACGGTTGCCAGGTATACCAGGTGTTTCCTCCGACACATTGGCTGGCTTCCGGGTTAAGCGGGCATTGTGTCAAGAAGCAGTGGTTGGGTCAAGAAGCTTGGTTGGGCCGTGTGTTTCGTGTTTCACACGGCCTTCGCCTCTCCCGAGTCCGTACAGGAGTTGCAGCGATGAGACAAGACTACCAATTGGATACCATGAAATTGGGGAGAAAAAAGGGTAAAAAAATCAAAATTTAAAAAATTTAAAACAATTATAGAAAATTATAAAATAAAAATAACAAATAAAATAATGTTACAGGTTTAAAATTTCCGAGACTGACCCTGTACAGGCCAGGCCTTGCACATGTTTCTATATGCATCTACTTTGCTCTCATTTTCAGAATCAGTGTAGGTAGGGCATCATATTCAAATAATAAAAACAAATAAAGATAAATAAATAGCCTGAGCTAGGAGGATGTGTAAGTCTCCATGACAACGACCACACCACGTGATTTTAAAAAATGGAAAAGGGAGATAGGGCAGCCTTTTTCAGTGCTGCAGAGCAGCAAGTTATACTTCAGCGGTTTGAGGACCTAAAACATATTTTCAATCACAAAAATAATACAACTGCTGCTGGTAAAGCGAGACAGGCAGCATGGCAGAAAATTGCCGATTCAGTCAACGCGTAAGTAACGTTAGCTGCCATATAATTTAAATACAGTACCCAGTGAGTGTAGCTAGCTAACTAAGTTAGCTAGTGATGAATTGGTTGATTGCTCTCTGGGTAAAGTGGGCTGACTAACTAGCTTGTTACTCTAGCTACGTTCAGTAGTTAGCTAGCTACAGTACAGTCTGCCATGAATGGCTTTTGCAATTCCTGTCTGATAGCAAATTTAGCTAACTAAGTTAGCTGTCTGACCAGCATCTTCGAACAGCTAGTATAGCTAGCTAGCTAACCTTATTCTAAAGATAACGGTAACTGTTAGGGTTACTTGCTTTCCCTTATCCATCTCATCTGTGGTTATCCATTGAAATTGCAAGATGTCAACCTATGGCTTGCGACAACATTGCAATGTCAAGTCAAACAGTCAGTGGAGATGAAAGTTACACATAAACACAAAGTAAACAATCCAGTTTTTGGATAGACTATTTGTTGTGTGTAGAGAAGATGTTGTAACTACTCATTGATTCAGATTAAACTATTTCACCTACCTGACAGGGTTAATCCATCTGGAGTAAAACGAAGTTGGCTGCAGGTCAAGGTGAAATACAAGAACATGGTACAAACAGGTGAGCTGCACAGTCTGTGCACTGCCCCACACTGTGACGTTTTGTCAAGATACTAATTTACAATGTAATCTCGAATTTCCAGCCAAAAAAGCAGATAGGCGGAAGACCAAGGAAGGCCCACTGCAACCTGTCTTTTCTGCTGCAGAGGACCTGATGGCTGAAACCCATAAATTCTGTTCCACTATAGACAGTATCACAGAGGAAACCTCTTCCACAGAACTCGAGTCAACACTCTCCTGCTCAAACTTTGTGAGAGGCAAGTCTAATCCATTGGGATCACCACTGCGTCTTTTTAGATCCGGCATTGACCTCACCATTTTTTTAACACGAGCATTATACATTTGCAGTGCTAGCAAACCACATGACATCAGAGGAGATCACAGCAGAATCTGGGTCCGAAGTGTCATTGAATAATGTGAGTTGTCCAAAGCTACAGAAAACATTCAAAGCAGTTGTTTCTCAGCCTACCGTACTTTTGTTAATTTGACTACTTTGTATGTTTCAGGTACCAGTCGTATACATTGACAATGCAGAAGAAATCACGTCAGATTCCTCTATACATGAGGTAGGCCTAATATGGTTTATTCAGAAGAGATGTGTGGTTGGAAAATGTTAATCAAGTAGAATTTGTTAAATTAATGTATTTGATGCGTATACAGTTATTATATAAAGTGAAAAAGTATTCTGGAAGTGGCCTAATCAGTTATCAGACCTCATTGATAAAGATAATGGCCTAAACATTACACCTCTGTAGGGTCCAGGCATAAACGAGACCACACCTGAGGCCACACCATCCACTTCCAAAACATGGGACAGAGAGGTAAGATTACGCAAAAAAAAAAAAAAGTGTTTGCCATGTAAGGTCTAATTTTTCTACATTATGAATACAATATACTGAGAAAATTATGGGTGTAATGGTAGCCGTTAATACAAATTATGCATTTGATTAAATCTCAATGTTTTTAAGGGGGACAAACAAAGAAAGCCCTCAAATGTCAAAGTGAAGGACTTGTATATGAAATACTTGCAACAGGAGATTGACTACAGGAGATTAAAGATGCAAAAGATGTCTTTGGAGATGAAATTACTTGAGAAACAATTAAATGTAAGTTCCACAACATAATGTTTACAAGATGTCATGTCACACAAGCAGCATCATGTTAGTAGAATTGTAGGATAGTTAAATAAACAATCAACTTAGAACTTTTGCATAAACAAAGTAAAACTTGGTGGTAGAAGGCCCAGGATTGGGGAAAACTAACAGGATAGCTGTTCAGAATGTAAATTAACCTAAAACCATCCACATGACTTCAACAACCAGTTGTCATATTTCTAATTTAACCAATTTTGGATTAATTCATGAAATTTCTATCAACCTTCGCTCATGTTTACATGTTTCTCTTTTCTTTGCAGTCATGAACGGAAATTAATCATGCGTATGTACAGTTATTGCAATCTTTCAGTTTTACTTTTTGAATAAATGTTCCTTCCCCCCCAAAAGTGTCAGATTCCTTCTTCCTATACCATTTACTGATCTCCGGAGGGCATATCTCTGGAGTGGTGCAGTGTCTATACTATCCTTCAGTGGCCTTTTCTCATTTGGCCTAAAGTCTATCCTCCTCCCGTGACCCAGAAAGAGGTCGAGGAGTGTGTTAATTTGTTAGTAGGCAAACGGAAGACTGTCCTCCCTCAATAGCCTCCTTTTGGCGAGGAAGCACAAGTGTATCCCACCGGAGTCCTTTACAGAAAAGTTTTGACATCTGCCACACCCCCTATGAATCACAGATTGTTTTCTCGAATCAAAGCATGCAAACATTTAAAAACAATATGCTATCCTTTTATCTATAAAATAGCTTGCACAACTAGCTACATTTATCACGTCATACTTTTTGGGATTCCACCCTGTAAATGTAATTTGCCTGATGATGCATGATTGAAGGAGTCATTTCATACAAGCACATTTTCACATCTCATTAGCTTTTAACTTTTTTAAAAGGAGGCCAGAGAGAACGGAGGATATGGGATCCAGGAGTTGAGCAAATCCAATTGAGAAAAGGCCACGGTGGTTCAGTCACTTAGGGGAGAAAATGTAATTGTGTGAAATTGTCATAACACTTGGCTGCATGACACAAAGAGCTGAGCAGCAATGTTATCCCTGATTGCTGTACCATCTTGGTAATCACAGTGAACAGGCTCTGGGTTTTTCCGGGGCATCCAACTGAAACAGGGTGGGGCCTCCTTACGAATGATTGCAACGTTATGAAGGACCATGCATGCCACTATTATGTCACACGCTCTCTGTGGCGACACTCTGAGACCCTTCAAACAACCAAATCGGGACCTTAACGTGGTGAATGTTGTCTTAATGCATGCTCTTGTCTCGTACAATGCCTCATTGAAGCAGCTCTCTGCGCCTGGTTTAGGATTCAGGTATGGCGTCATCAAGAATGGAAGACAGGGATACTCATTGTCAGCCACAAGCTGCCCATCAAAACAACCTGAGAAGTAAGGGAGGTAAGAGACATGCTGAAATCATAGAACTTGGAAGTTGTAACATATGTCATTGTGATTGTGTAATGTTGTCACCTTGCTGAAACTGATGGTACAGCACACTCTTTTGGAGTATGTGGAAGTCATTCACAGATCCAGGCCACTTTGCCTCAATGTTTGTGATGAGACATTGCGAATCACAAACCATCTGGAAAAGATTTACAATGCAGTTAGTTTTCAAATGAGATTCTCTGGGAATATATTTATTTAATATAGAATTTTTCTATCACACTTAAGCATTTACACCTTCCCCAATATTACCTGCACATTTATGCTGTGAAATGATTTCTGATTAGTATAATCAGATACCTCTGGTCCTGAAGGCGCTTTGATGGGTATGTGAGTGGAGTCCACCACACCAATTACATTAGGTAGTCCTGCAACGATCACAGGCGTTGAATTATTTAGCTCGTTTACAGATTAATTTACTAGTACTAACAAAAGCATTGGCCTACTATGAAGGAATACATAACCTGCTATTCTATAAAAGCCGTCTTTAACTTCTTGTTGAGAGCAATGACCAGGGAACTTCACGAAATCAGGGAGAATTCTCGCCAGTGCGATGTATACTCTCCGTATGGCTCGACAAACTGTGGATTTGCTCAAGTTTTCAGCGTCACCGACTGCATGCATATATTCTCCACATGCGAAAAAATGTAAACCGATGCAGAGTGTTTGCATCACAGTAAGCGCACAGCTGCGGAGTGTATCGTTGCTCAATGAAGGTGTCAACAGATCCGCCAGGTATACTATACAATGAGACGAGAAGTGATACCTCTCGTTAATGTATTCTTCGGAAAAACTTAGAGGATTTTGTCTGTCTTTGAACAAACGCTTAGTTCGTATTGTTTTTCTCACAACTTGTGCCCCGATGTCAACTGGATCTCGTAAAAAAGGGCACGCCATCGTTCAAAGCAAAATTTGTGGATGGAAGAAACGTTCATTTGTTTTCTGTGCTGACGGAATATCCGGAATGACATCTTCAAAATAAAAGCCCCCAAATTAAAAAGCCATAGGATCCGATTATAGAATTGTGAATTCAACAACAAAAAATCTATTAACTGTAATAATTGTATCAACTATTAAAACAATCACAAATTAATAATGGCAATAAAAAATACATATATTTTCAGTTTGTTTTCCCATTCACTTCAGTGTAAATACTCTCACTTGAGTCCAGAAATAGTGGAAGATTAGCTAGCTACATGTTATTCCCTCCCCCAGTCCCTATGAGGGATGTATTTGTAAATACCAATGGCATAAATAACTTACATGAAACTGAAATACTGTTTGTCTCTGAATATGTAGTGGTAGTGATTGCATAACAGTTTAAATCCTCCCCTCTTTGCATGAGCAAGGAAAGCTGTGGTGACTGAATGCAATCAACCGCTTTGGCATGATCATCAATGGTTTTTGCTCTCCGCTGTTATTGAAAGGAAATTGCGTACTTACGGTTATGATTAGTGGACAACAATACAGTGCCTTCAGAACCCAGGGTCGTTACAGTATTCATACCCCTTGACTTATTTCACATTTAGTTGTGTTACAGCCTGAATTAAAAATGTATTAAATATTTTTTTCCCACCCATCAACACACAATATCCCATTATGACAAAGTGCAAACATGTTTTTAGAAATGGTTGCAAATTTATTGAAAATGAAATACAGAAATATCTCATTTCCATAAGTATTCACACCCCTAAATCAACACTTTTAGGAACACCTTTGGCTGAGATTACAGCTTTGAGTCATCTTGGGTATGTCTGTATCAGCTTTGCACATCTGGATTTGGGGATTTTCTCCCATTCTTCCTTGCAGATTTTCTCAAGTTCTGCTAAATTAGATGGGGAGTGGCAGTGAACAGCAATCTTCAAGTCTTTCCACATGTTTTTTTTATATGATTCAAGTCTGGGCTTTGGCTGGGCCACTCAAGGACTTTCACATTCTTGTTCTGAAGCCATTCCAGCATTGCTTTGGCTGTATGCTTGGGGTCATTGTCCTGTTGGAATGTAAATCTTCACCACAGTCTAAGGTCATTTGCACTCTGAAGCAGGTTCACATCAAGGATTTGCCTGTATTTGTCTCCATTCATTGTTTTCTCTATCCTTACCAGTCTCCCAGTCCCTGCCACTGAAAAGCATCCCCATAGCATGATGCTGCCACCACCATGCTTCACAGTAGGGATGGTGTTAGATGGGTGATGTTGTGCCTGGTTTTCTCCAGACATAGCACTTTGCATTCAGGCCTAATATTTAAATGTTTGTCTCTTCAGACCACATAATATTTTGCCTTATGCTCTTGAGTCTTTCACGTCCTTTCTGCAAACTCCAGGTTTGTTTTCATGTGGCTTTTTCTCAGGAGTGGCTTCCGTCTGGCCACTCTCCCATAAAGCCTAGATTGGTGAAGTGCTGTAGAGACTGTTGTCCTTCTGTTCTCCCATCTCAGCCAAGGAACTCTGTAGTTCTGTCAGAGTGGTCATTGGGTTCTTGGTCACCTCCCTGACCAAGGTCGTTCTTGCCTGGTTGCTCAGTTTGGTCGGACAGCTAGCACGAGGCAGTCTGGGTAGTTCCATATTTTTTTTAAATTTCCCAATGATGAAGACCACTGTGCTCTTGGAACTTTCAACACAAGAAATATTTTTAAACACTTCCACAGATATATGCCTCATCACAATCTCGGAGATATACAGTACCAGTCAAAACTTTGGACACACCTACTCATTCAGGGTTTTTTATTTATTTTTTACTATTTTCTACATTGTAGAATAATAGTGAAGACATCAAAACAAGGAAATAACACATAGGGAATCATGTAGTAACCAAAAAAGTGTCAAACAAATCAAAATATATTTTATTTTTTGAAATTCTTCAAAGTAGTCACCCTTTTTATTGATGACAGCTTTGCATACTATTGGCATTCTCTCAACCAGCTTCATGGGGTAGTCACCTGGAATGCATTTCAATTAACAGGTGTGTCTTGTTAAAAGTTAATTTGTGGAATTTCTTTCCTTAATGCATTTGAGCCAATCAGTTGTGTTGTGACAAGGTAGGGGTGGTATACACAAGATAGCCCTATTTGGTAAAAGACCAAGTCCATATTATGGCAAGAACAGCTTAAATAAGCAAAGAGAAACTACAGCCCATCATTACTTTAAGACATGAAGGTCAGTCAATCTGGAAAATTTCAAGAACTTTGAAAGTTTCTTCAAGTGCAGTCGCAAAAACCATCAAGCGCTATGATGAAACTGCCTCACATGAGGACCACCACAGGAAAGGAAGACCCAGAGTTACCTCTGCTGCAGAGAATAAGTTCATTAGAGTTACTAGCCTCAGAAATTGCAGCCCAAATAAATGCTTCACAGAGTTCAAGTAACAGACACATCTCAACATCAACTGTTCAGAGGAGACTGCGTGAATCAGGCCTTCATGGTCAAATTGCTGTAAAGATACCTACTACTAAAGAACACCATTAAGAAGTGAATTGCTTGGCCAAGAAACACGAGCAATGAACATTAGACTGGTGGAAATCTGTCCTTTGGTCTGATGAGTCCAAATTTGAGATTTTTGGTTCCAACCTTTGTGAAACGCAGAGTATGTGAACGGATTATCTCCGCATGTGTGGTTACCACCATGAAGCATGGAGGAGGAGGTGTGATGGTGCTTTGCTGGTGACACTGGGATTTATTCAGAATTCAAGGCACACTTAACCAGCATGGCTACCACAGCATTCTGCAGCGATACGCCATCCCATCTGGTTTGAGCTTAGTGGGACTATCATTTTGTTTTTCAACAGGACAATGACCCAACACACATCCAGGCTGTGTAAGGGCTATTTGACCAAGAAGGAGAGTGATGAAGAGCTGCATCAGATGACCTGGCCTCCACAATCACCTGACCTCAACCCAATTGAGATGATTTGGGATTATTTGGGGCACAAAGTGAAGGAAAAGCAGCCACCAAGTGCTCAGCATATGTGGGAACTCTTTCAAGACTGTTGGAAAAGCATTCCAGGTGAAGCTGGTTGGGAGAATGACAAGCGTGTGCAAAGCTGTCATCAAGGCAAAGGGTGGCTACTTTGAAGAATCTCAAATAAA
This sequence comes from Salvelinus fontinalis, assembly GCF_029448725.1. Taxonomy (NCBI): domain Eukaryota; kingdom Metazoa; phylum Chordata; class Actinopteri; order Salmoniformes; family Salmonidae; genus Salvelinus; species Salvelinus fontinalis. Next base: position 2,810,154 of record NC_074674.1, read on the forward strand.
TGATTTGTTTAACACTTTTTTTTGGTTACTATGATTACATATGTGTTATGTGATAGTTTTGATGTCTCCACTATTATTCTACAATGTAGAAAAGAGTCAAAATAAATAAAAACCCTTGAATGAGTAGGTGTGTCCAAACTTTTGACTGGTACTATGCTTACAGTTCCTTGGACTTTATGGTATAGTTTCTACTATGACAACTGTGGGACCTTCTATATAATAACAATTTGGGGGGTGCTTATATCTGTCCTGTTGCAGGCAAGTGTGTAATCTAAATGTTGTTTTTTGCCCGCCTCCTAACTCCCCGAGACACCCACAGGGAGTGGGGTCACAGTAAGGGTACCCATTGTACAGTGCCCCTGGAGCAATTAGGGTTAAGTGCCTTGCTCAAGGGCACAGTGACAGGTTATATATTTTTGACCTCGTCAGCTCCAGTATTTGAACCAACAACCTTTGGTTACAGGCCCACGCTCTAACCCTGAGGCTACCTGCCGCGCGACAGGTGTGTTTCTTTCTAAATCATGTCCAAACAATTGAATTGGACTCCAATCAAGTTGTAGCAACATCCCAAGGATGATCAAAAAAAATTGGATGCACCTGAGCTCAATTTGGAGTGCCATAGCAAAGGGGTGTGAATACATCCATATTTCTGTATTTCATTTTAAATACATTTGCAAAAAAATATTCTAAAAACATGTTTTCACTTTGTCATAACGGGGTATTGTGTGTAGATAGGTGAGGGAAAAAAATATTTAATCCATTTTGAATTCAGGCTGTAACACCAACAAAATGTGGTATAAGTCAAGGGGTATGAATACTTTCTGAAGGCACTACATGTGTGTCATAATTTGGGCCTTGTTGCTAAAGTGCATGTCAGAGCAGAACAGATGTTGAGGATTAGGATCATGTGTCAAATAAAGCCACTGCCCCATGGCTGCTCCACGGGGAACCCAGTAGTGCATGTCGACCGAGGTATGCAGTTCCAATAGGAAAGTCTTCCAGTTTCCTAGAATTAGCTGACAGAATGACCGTGCGAATGCCTGACCATCCATGAGACATCTAACTAATAAGGAGGTGGAGCAACCTTGCAACACCACTACATAGTACACAACACTTGAGATTAAGTAACAATTGTAGTACAGTACTATTGATTCTGGGCCTGCAAATCATCATTTTTTAAATTCCAGATACTAAAAATGCTTTTTATTCTGCATGTAAAAACTATAGATAAATGTTTTACTTTACAGAGTTCATGCATAAAGATAATACATATAATTAGAATATTGCATTATCGGGTTCACAATGCTTAAGTTCACATTCAACTAGCACCATCTTGTATAAAAATTGCTTTGAAATGAATAAAAACTAAATACATTATCTTTAGTAAGAAAAATGGAATCTGTCCTTTAAAAATTGCTTTCATACAGGAATACTTTTAGGCAGAAAACTTGAAAGGGCAAATACAGAAAGTTATGAAATCAGTTTAAGTTGTTTTACCCCTTGTGTAAGTAAAACATCCAAACCCTGGTAGTTGTCCAACATGCACAAAACAAAGAAATTAAGCACAAGGTTGGAGGGATATTGTTGCCGCATGTAGCCGACAAACCAGGTCTTGAACCCTAACCAAAACATTCTCCAGGCCTATCTTTCATTGTAGCTAACATAATTATTTGTTTGAAGTCATTCCATCTAGTTGATGCGGGTGCTGAAATGTCTGATTTTAATATTAAAGCAAAATTATAACTTGGTTTAATTTTCTACTGCATTGAGCCGGCTCTGACGCTGCTGTCCCGTAAAGAACACTTCACAGTTTGTTCTTCTTCAATGTTTGCGGTTGGTCCATTTCAGACCTGTCACCACTGGCAGTGAAAGGGATTCTTTGGTTAACTCTTTTCCCAATAGTCTCCACCTGGAAAGGACAAAACAGTTACTTTGGAAACTGCTGGACTGTCTATTACTCAACTTTTTTCAAATAGTAATGGGACTCACTAAGCATGCTGCTGTGAATGGATATTTGGCTTTTAGTCAGCACAGCCTTCCAAAAGCAAAGACAACCTTTTTTTTGGTCCTAGGGTGTTTGCATAATCTCATCAGAATCCTAGACATTATTCACGTCTTACTGTAGGATGACAGGTAGTCTAGAGGTTAGAGTGTTTGGCCAGTTCGAAAAAGGTGAAAAATCTGCCGATGTGCCCTTGACTAAGGCACTTATCCCTAATTTGCTCAAAGGTTTGCCATACTACTATGGCTGACCCTGTAAAACAACACATGTCACTGCACCTATCTGGTGTATGTTACGAAACATATTTTTACTGTGGCCGTGGTTACTCGCCTGGAAGCCAATATGCTGGAGTTGGTCGTGCAAGCTGTCCAAGATCCTTCTGCCGTCAAAGATGAAGGCAGGTTTCAGCATGGCTTTATGGATCCTCTCATAGTCCAGCTCCTGCAATACAAATATAGACTTCATGGTTTACATTGAGAGCTCCCTTTCATCAATGAACAGTGCAACTACGGTATGTCATTATATAAGTGGCACCAAAATCTGTGTGGCCAGAGTCATCTCCTTGCCATTTGATGAGTGAGTAGTTTAAAAATTTAAATACACACCGTGAACATATCCCACTCTGTGCAGATCACAATTGCATGGGCATTCTCACAAGCCTTGTATGGGTCTGTGACGATGGTGACTAGACGAGAAACTAGGATGAGCGAGGATAAACAAGGATTACTTAATGCATATAAATACAACTTTTTCACACAATTATACAACAAACATTAATCCCATCTCATTAGAATAGGCAAAAAAAGTATCCCACGTTATGGCAACTAACACAGAGAGAACAGAACACCCCTTGAAATATCATTATGTATTCAATAAAGGTATTCACGTTAATCTTCTTGATGATTTACTATTATATTAATTTACAGAAAGAACACTGTGGCTACCTGTGGCAGTGTCATGTCTTTCTGAGAGTGTGGGCTTAGTCAGGTCCTGCATGATCTGCTCAGCTTTAACCTGTGGGTCATAGATGTGTAGACAGGCTCCCTCCTCCAGCAGGTAGCGACTGATGTAGATACTAGAAGATTCCCTAAAAACAAAATGCACACAAGGATATGAGTATATAAGCTTGGAGGGGGCAACAGGACAATATGCTCAGAGCTTTGGATGTAAGCAGATAAATATTTTAAATGCCCCTCCATACCTTGTATCGCCAGTGTTTTTCTTGAAAGCGAATCCGAGCAAGGCTATCTTCTTGTCTGTCACTGTGTTGAAGAGGCAGTTGATTATCCGTGAGGAGAATCGTTTTCGCTGGTAGTCGTTTATCTCTATAACCTGGGAGACGCAACAATGAGATGTTCAACATTTGTCATTGTGATACTGTATTTTACTGACCGTAAAACAATAAAGTGTTACAGGAATGTCTTATCAAATGAGAAGCGAGTTCTGTATTGCACTACTTTGAGTTGATGATAAAAGCCCACCTGTTGCCAGTATCTTGCAACCTCGGGTAAGTTCAGCGCCTCGCATAGGTACACAAGATTGAGAACGTCTTTCTGGAAACAGCTGCCACCAAATCCTGTGAAACAAACACAGAATGTATCATGACTGAACTCATCCACTCACATCCCACTTTTCCATAACTGAAACCCAATCACTCAGTCATCCAATGATCTCATCCAACCACCCAATGATCTCATCCAACCACAACTTAACTGTTACTACTCCACAACTCAACCACTCCAGCCTTGCTTCTCTCCCACTCACCTACGCTGGCCTTCAGGAAGCGACTGCCTATTCTCTGGTCTGTCCCAATGGCATGCGCCACCTCCTCCACATCAGCACCGGTTACCTCACAGAGGGCACTGATAGAGTTGATGCTACTGATACGTTGGGCAAGAAAGGCATTGGCTGCCTATAAAAAAAAAAAAGAGGGAAAACCAAGGATAGAGAAGTGAGCCAATGAATAAAGGCAGGAAACATTGCAGGAGGTGTCTCAGATCGTAACACTGCTGACCTGAGATTGTTATACAGTAATGTACAGAAGGACATAGAAGGACATATAAATACCAGCTTGGAAAGCTCAGAGGACCAGGTATTGGTGGTGATGATCTTGTTCTTAGGGACCCAGTGTTCATAGATGCTCCGCAAGGCCTGAATAGCATGTTGGCCCTCAGGGGTCTCATCCCCCCCAATCAATACCCTGTCTGGATTCTTCAGATCAGTGATGGCTGTTCCCTCAGCAAGAAACTCTGGGTTTGAGAGAACCTGCAGGAGAACAAGATCATACTTTTAAAGACCTGAAGACATGGCAGGTAGATGAAAGTAGACGTTTGATACACAGTCCATCCACACATGCAAGCCTGTCCCCTCTAATCACCTGGAAGCTGAGGCTACTCTTGGTGTTGGCATTGAAGATGCGGCGGATGCTCTCAGCAGCACGTACAGGAACTGTGCTTTTCTCCACAACAATCTTACAGCCACTGGAGACGTCGGCAATGCGCCGGGCACATGCTTCTATGTACTTCAGGTCCGCTGCTCGACCCTTACCAATCCCAAATGTCTTGGTAGGCGTATTGACCTGGCAAAGGAAAGGGGAAATGTTTCAGGTGGATTCAATCAAGGATCTTTCTCCATCACTGCACTTTGGGCGGCAGGTGGTTGGAGCATTTGGCCAGTAAACTAAAGGTCACTAGGTCGAATCCCCGAGCAGACATGGTGGAAAATCTGTCTGTGTCCTTGAGCAAGGCACTTAGCCCTAATTGCTGACCCTGGTCGTGACCCCCAGAGGTTGTCTTAGGGGGAGATTTTTTAAATATTTTTTAAAAATACACGTATGAAGTAAGCAACCACCAAATTATTACTATTACCTTCAAAGAATGCAAAACTGAAACACATGTCTCAACAATACTTCCAATGAAAGCAATTGACATAAGAAAGGAAAGTGTTGAAAAGGAGTATTTACAGATATGAAGACCAGGTCTGCATTTCTTATGGCCTCATCAATGTCTGTGGAGAAGAAAAGGTTGACCCCACGGCATGATTCCACCACTTCCTGGAGTCCAAGCTAGAAAGAGAAAGAGGTTGTTAGAGCACAAGTGTCAAAAGTATCATGAGCTCAAAGGTCATGTGGCCAAAATGAATGACTTTACGTGGCAACACTAGTAGCTGGAAATATTGGAAAGACCAATACAAGTTAGGACAGATCTTTGAGAAACCTGGATATGAATAAGTAATACAGTTTTACTTAATTTCCTGCAGTTGAGACAAGTTCTACTAGGTTGAGATCTGTTCTGATAGTTTCTTGTACTAATATTGTCTCCCACTCACCTCAAAGATGGGAAGGCTATCAGAATTCCAGGCACGGATGCGGTCCTCGTTCACGTCAACCACGGTAACCGTCACTTCAGGGCACATCTGTGCGATGACGCTGCAGGTGGGACCGCCCACGTAGCCAGCCCCAATACAACAGATCCTCCTCACCTCCATCATTCTCCCTCTCGAGGAAGAAAATACAATCATGTAAGATGGGGGTCTACATACTAATTTTTTCAATGGATTGAGTGATAAAATAGCAATTTTTCCCCCAACATTTCCATTTAACAGAAACTAAGCAAATACAGATGGGCCTGTCATTTATTTGAACTCCTGGCGCTACGGACATCCTTTACCGAGCAGGGTGTCAATTACATACAGTGCATTCGGAAAGTATTCATATCCATTGACTTTTCCCACATTTTGTTAAATTACAGCCTTACTCTAAAATTGATACAATAATTCCCCCCCCCTCAATCTACACACAATACCCCTTAATGACAAAGCAAAAACACTTATGTTTTAAAAAATATCACATTTACGTAAGTATTCAGACCCTTTACTCAGAACTTTGTTGAAACGCCTTTGGCAGCGATTACAGCCTTGAGTCTTCTTGGGTATGGTGCTACAAGCTTGTAGCGTTCAAGTCTGGGCACTGGCTGGGCCACTCAAGGACATTCAGAGACTTGTCACGAAGCCACTCCTGCGTTGTCTTGGATGTGTGCTTAGGGTCGTTGTCCTGTTGGAAGGTGATCCTTCGCCCCAGTCTGAGGTCCTGAGCAGGTTCTCATCTGCCAAAGAGTTCAATCTTGGTTTCATCAAACCAGAAAATCTTGTTTCTCATGGTCTGAGAGTCCTTTAGGTGCCTTTTGGCAAACTCCAAATGGGCTGTCATGTGCCTTTTACTGAGGAGTGGCTTCCGTCTGGCCACTCTACCATAGAGGCCTGATTGGTGGAGTGCTGTAGAGATGGTTGTACTTCTGGAAGGTTCTCCCATCTCCACAGAGGAACTCTGGAGCTCTGTCGGAGTGACCATCGGGTCACATACCTGACCAAGGCCCTTCTCCCCCGATTGCTCCGTTTGGCCAGGCGGCCAGCTCTAGGAAGAGTCTTGGTGGTTCCAAACTACTTCCATTTAAGAATGATGAGGCCATTTTTGGTATCCTTCTCCAGATCTGTGCCTCGACAATCCTGTCTCTGAGCTCTACGGACAATTCCTTCGACCTCATGGCTTGGTTTTTGCTCTGACATGCACTGTCAACCTTTATATAGACAGGTGCTTGCCTTTCCAAATCATGTCCAATCAATTGAATTTACCACAGGTGGACTTCAATCAAGTTGTAGAAACATCTTAAGGATGATCAATGGAAACAGGATGCACCTGAACTCAATTTCAAGTCTCATAGCAAAAGGTCTGAATACTTATGTAAATTAGGTATTTCTGTTATATATATTTAATCAATTTGCAAAACTTCCTAAAAACAAATTTGCCTTTTCATTATGGGGTATTGTGTGTAGATTGATTAGGAAAAACGTTTATTTACTAAATTTTAGAATAAGGCTGTAACATAACAAAATGTGGAAAAAGTCAAGCGGTATGAAGACTTTCCGAATGCACTGTATATGCATTTTCTTAGAACTTGCCGTAATAGTAAAGTTTACAACAATAGTAAAGTTTAGTTTGTCATGGTGTACAACATTGGAATCTAAGAGCTGAATTGCAGTGTACCTTAATAATTATATAAACAAAGTAATAAACTGTCCTTGTGAGGGAGCATCACGGTCATAGCCAAGGGAAAGCCTCAAAAATATATATTTTTTTAGACCAGCACATGGTTTCAGTCAAGCCTTTGAGTTTGTCCTTTCCCAAGGATGTCTGGTATCCAGCACGTCATTTAGAAGGGCTCCAGCCTTGAGGTCAAAACGTTGGCACGGTTCTCACCAGGATTTTTTAACAAGGTGGTGCTGCTGAATATGGCTGGGGTGGAGGCCCGAGAGATGTGTTTTTGAACACCTGCCATTTCCTGCAATCTAGAGCAAAAAAAATTGCCTTATCATGATAAGTAAAAAATAAATATATATCTTTTTCATAGTGTAACAGCCAGTCCAAAAGATGGCACAGTGCCTCTCATTTTTTGGAGAAAACCCTGGTTGGCTTTATGTGCTGTGCTATTTGAAAGTCAATACTGACTATCAAAACTAAAATTATTTTCAAAGCATAATCTGAATGTTTCATGGCAATACCTTCAATATTGAGTTGGATTCCCCAGTGGGTATCAATGGAATAAAAAGGAATTCTGTGTAGCAAATTAAGCCACCTCTATTTGACCAGTTTTCCCCTCACTCTACCTATGCTGCCACGCTGTCTCTAAATCACAGAGGGCTCTATGTGCAGTCAGATGGAACTTCCTGGGACTACTGTCAGTCAACACACGAGCGTGCGCACACATAATTGGCCCCTAGCCCTACACCGCACTAGATACAAATTATACATTATTCCCAACTTTTACCGTGTACAGGATCTGCCAGATATGAGTATAAACATGCGCAACTGGCCGCCGTATGCCCTTTATCAGTAGTAAATCAGATATTTATTTGTAAAAAAAAATTATTGAACCTTTATTTAACTAGGCAAGTTAGTTAAAAGAACAATTCTTATTTACAATGTAGGTCTACCCCTAAAGACACTAGGCCAATTGTGCGCCGCCCTACGGGACTCCCAATCACGGCCGGTTGTGATACAACCCGGAATTGAACCAGGGTCTGTAGTGACGCCTCTAGCACTGAGATGCAGTGCATTAGACTGCTGCACCACTCGGGAGACCAATCATCACAGTAACCAGACCAAAGTCAAGAATCTTTAGAGGGATGATTAGGAACAGATCTGAATATTGAACGACCAAAATAAACCATAGAAAATGATTCAGTGAATAAAACTGCATTTCACAATCAGAACCCCTTTTGTGGCCGGTGAGGAACCAATAACCTCAAGCACACAACAAAATCTACAAAGAATGGTTAATTGATCACAAAAATCAATATTTTACTATGGTTATTTGTCTCCGGACTTGAACCCCACTGAAAACCTGTAGTATGAATTGAAGAGTGCAGTCCATATGCGCAGGCGAAGGATATCAAGGATCTGGAAAGATTCTGAAGGGTCTAAGATTTCTCCCAATGTGTTCTCCAATCTCATAAAACCTTTAAGAAAAAAGCTCAGTGTTGTTGTCCTCGTAAGTGGAGGGTGCTGAACTATTGATTACATGACAGACTCTTAACTTGTTAAACAAAATCTTTCTCGGGGGAATTGTATAAGTATAAAATAACTTTTTTTGAGCATACAATATAGCTACTGTAGCTCAGTATTTGTATTTATTTTATAGTCTTATTTCAACATCTTTATCAAGGGATCCAATTCCCGGAACCAACTAGAGTCTGTAACGTATAGACGTGTGGGTTTAAAAAAACTTCCCACACGCTAATTTAGAGGGTTTAAAAGTTGGCCAAATTGGAGCCAACACTTCGATGTTAGTTGCTAGCTAGCTACCTAACCGTATCTCGTTAACTTGCGCCTGTACACCAGCCACCTATAATTTATCCATACCTGTTATTTACATGAATGTATCCCCATCTAGTCGATCTTCAATGTGTTTAGCTAGCTAACGTTACAAAGCCAAATTGGATAGCTTATTTTTTAGGGGCTAACTAGCTATCCCACTAAACACAAAACACTTACCAGTGTTTAATGATGGGTGCGCTGTTCAACCGAATACAATTTCACAGACTATCAACCACGTTAAAGTGATTCCGTTGTATTTTCTTCCAGGGGTATGATTGCTGGTCTGTGGTGATGATGATCAGAAGTGGTGTAGACGCTTGCTCCAGTGAAAAGAGTTTGGTATGCTGAGTGCCACTGTGAGACTTCTATCTAAATCTCAAACAGGGGGCGGGGTTTTACATTCCTTTAACATCACATTCCCACTGATGCTTACCAGAAATGTGTTAATTTAAAAAGACGCAACCATTCAGTCTATGGCACAAAGTTACAGAAGTTGGGTGTGACAAACATTTGCAAATGTAATGAAAATACGTTATTTCACATATTGAGTATTATTTATAAACCTTGGAGACAAAACATGAAGCTGAGGAAAAGACAACTATAGCAGAAGGAGTTTGATGAGATTTTTCTGGGAGAGGTGGTAGAAGTGTACTACAATCTATTAGTCCAATGATAATACAATTCCATCACACTGACGGATGAATGGAGAACACCGTAGAAAAACATACAGTGGAATTTGTAACAGTGTCACAAAAGCAATCCACTCATCGTAATGATTTAATCGTAAACCCCGAGGCACAACCCAGCTCAATTTGAGACCAGACATGCACAGACCACAGCTGAGGGTGTCCATCCCCGTTGTTATTATAGAGCGAGTAACTCAGCTGGGTGGAGAGAAAAAACAGTACGTCTCATATCCTGTTATTTTTATTCTATATTTTTCTTTCTGCATTGTTGGGAGGGGCTCAAAAGTACGCATTTGCAATTTGCAAATAAAAGCCATGGGAATAGTCTCACAGCCCAATCGTAGTCTCTCATTCCATACACATTATGGTAATATTATGCTAAGAAACCGTGGTGCTGTTCAATAAGGATATTCTAAGACACTCATTGCTGACGTGTGACCGTGCGGGGTAATTTCACTAGTCCGTCCCCCCTCAGCATCATGACTGCTGTCTTTGTGCTATGTTCCTAAGGAAACAAGGCGAGGGTCCACCCACTCGTCAGCTTAAGTCATACCCAGCTCCCCCAAATCGTTACTAACCCAGGAAAAGTTAGGAGTCATTACACACCATCAAAGCACTCTACTCATTCACTTCCCTCTATCCACCCTCAGGGCAAATGTAATTACCTTAGCCTACTTTTAGGTGCCCCTTTGTCCTAAGTAGAGAGCAGTGCTGGAACAAGTACCCAATTGTCATACTTGAGTAAAAGTAAAGATAACTTAATCGAAAATGACTCAAGTAAAAGTGAAAGTCACCCAGTAAAAAACAACTGGTGTAAGTCTAAGTTTTTAAATATACTTAAGTATCAAAAGTATTTGGAACTGCTAAAATATACAGTACTTAAGTATCTAAAGTAAATGTATAAATCATTTATAATTCCTCATATTAAGCAAACCACATGGCATAATTTTCTTATTTTAATTTACATCTAGCCAGAGGCACACTCCAACAGACATAATTTACAAATGAAGCATGTGTGTTTAGTGAGTCCACCAGCTCAGAGGCAGTAGGAATGACCTGGGATGTTCTCTTGATTGGTGTGCGAATTGGACCAATTTCTGTCCTGCTAAGCATTCAAAATGTAACAAGTACTTTTGGGTGTCAGGGAAAATGTATGGAGTACATTATTTTCTTTAGGAATGTAGTGAAGTAAAAGTAGCCAAAAATATCAAAGTACAGATACCCCCAAAAACAACTTAAGTAGTACTTTCAAGTATTTAAAAAAATATAAGTCAGTAAGTCAGTTAAGAACAAATTCTTATTTACAATGCTAGCCTATACCGGCCATACCCGGACGATGCTGGGCCAATTGTACGCCACCCTATGGGACTCCCAATCACGGCCAGTTGTGATACAGCCTGGATTCGAACCAGGGTGTCTGTAATGATGCATCAAGCACTGAGATGGAGTGCCTCAGACCACTGCGCCACTCAGAAGCCCTTATTTTTACTTAAGTACTTTACATCACTGGTAGAGTATCCACTTGACACCCAATTCTTGAGAAACATCTGTTCTAGTTAACATTGGTCAAACTTCCCTCAAAAAAGAGCAGTGGAGACTAGAGACAACTTAAAATTTGATTTACGATGCCACCGTAACAAATTCTGGGCCATGTAATACAAACCAAGATGGTGAGACGCTCTATTGAGGGAGCCTTATGGGACTGTTAAAATGCTGTTGTCCTGTAGATCCCAGAGTTTGTGTCCTCTAAGGACTGGTTGGGTCAGTTTGTCTATCTGCACAGACAAAGCTCTTGGAATGTGTCTTCTATTCTGGCACTGCTCTCTTTAGTACTATTGGTCTCCAACAACCAACAGAACACCACACTTCTGCCATCACTTTACATGGTCCCTAAATTGCAAATAATATTTTGTACAAGATGCCAATGAGTGATATACTTTATAAACAGGACATCAATCGAATCGAATGTCAAAAGGTAAAATTTTATTTCCATGTCTTTTTAAATGATGTTATGCTGTACATTACATACATGTGCATGATGTCATGCTACAATACTGGTAATAAGGCAAAGATACTACAGCAAACCAGGCCGAGGGGTTTCCTCTTGCAAGACGAATCTGAACAGTGACACTTGACCTCTGACCCCATAAGCAGCCCCAGACCCTTCCTTGATCCTGAGTTCCCATAGCTCACCTCTCCAATGGCAGAATCCAACCAGATCTATGGTACTAATTTCTAAGGGATCTAAATTTAACGTTTTTTACAGCATAACATATGTTAACCTGGGATTGCACCAGACTTTTGAAGAGTCATGTTTCAGGAGAAAAACACACTGCAAGCAGTGGATGAAACAGGCTGTTCTCATCTCCAAGGCTATGGCCCAAGCATACGCCATCTAAAGCTTCCACTCTGCCAAGATGCCTCTTTCAACAGTGCCGGCTGAGAAGAGTTTATTGGTGCAATGGCCAGGAGTTGTTTGACCAATAGCACACAACACCTCTGGCGACACATGATGGGCATGACTTCCAAAAGTATCTTTTAATCACTGTCGCTGTCACTGTCACCTTCATCCTCTTCTTTCTCTTCCTTTTTTGCCTCAGTCTCTTCCATCAGTCCAGAAAAAAAATCATCCCCACCCCCATAGGCTTTCTTGCTGAGGGACTTGAGGTTTCCATCTTTCTTCTTCCTCTTCCGGTAGTCACTGACTGTCATGTCACGGAGACTTGAAATGTCCCAGAACTTGATCATCTGGTCATGGGCACAGCTCGCCAGGAAACGTGAGTCGCGAGAGCGGGCAATTTGCTCAATAGGCTCCCCAACATGCTGCCCTATGCAGCCCAGTACCCGATTGGGCAGGAGGTTTATGGCACTGTCAAGAGGGAGAGATAGATTCTAATTAGTCTAAGTAAAAACTTCAGTACTGTATCACTGAAAACTAAAAATGGTCCTAAGGAAAAATCAAGCCATGTCATAAGTATGTTTGGCATACTCTTGCCCTCTATAGGAGATTTGAAGAACAACGCCTTGCAAAAGAATCTCCCTCAAAACTGTGCATTGCATGTTATCATCTAATGCAGATGACAACGAACTTAACATACTACTTCTAAATTATTAAAGTCTACAAAACCATTCAACTCTTTAGATCCTATATAAAATCCAACTGAACACTTACCGTATAACTCCATCCATGGAGGCAGCACACAGTATACTGTCTGTAATGGGAACAATGCAGTCCACAGATTCTGCCTTCACAGCGAAGCGGTCACTGGTGGCTCCAAAACCGTTCCAGTTGAAGATGTACATAGTCCCTTCACTGGAGCCACACACCACCTTCTTCCCTCGCTGTGTGATGAGGCAGGGAACAGTGGACAACTTAAGTTATTGACTCTGAACGTTTTTAGATAATGCAAGGATTTCAAGTGTCTCAGCCAGTAGACTAGCCAGTCCTGAACCTTCAGATAAAGAGGATGAGACACTCACTTTCATAATGGCCACCGAGGTAAGGTCCCCGCTCTGGAACTCTGACAGGAGCTCAAATCGCCGCCTCTTGATGTTGAAGACCCCCATCGTCCCATCACCACTGTGACATAAAACATAATTCATGTCAGTTGACAAGTCACATCTGTACATGCTAGTCTCATGGAATAGAGCCACTGAAAACACTTATTAATTATCCATCCCCATCCCGTGTCTGAACTGAACTCTTACCTGGAGGTGAGAAGGATTCTCTTGGCCTGGTCAATAGCAATGCCGCTGATATAGTCATCATGATGCTTTAGGTCCATGAACGATGTGCCCTTCCTCATGTCCCAAACCTTCAGTGTCCCCCCATCATCCCCGGTGGCAAGCACATTCTCATCCACCAGCAGCAGTGCATTGATTGGGACACTAGTCAAATGTGGGTGAAGGTGAGGAACACAGTCATTGCAACCACAATAGTGCAATACAATCATTAGGCTCTCTCAACAGAACATGGATCAAGTGAGGATATAGAAAAAAAATTAAAAGCCCTAAACTAGTGACATCAATGGACTAGAGAGACTTTACCTGTGGGCTTTGGCGATGCGTGTGACAAGTTTTCCCCCTTCCACATCCATGAGATGGACTGACTTGTCTTTTGAAACGCTGAACAGTTCTACATACACAGAAAAGTAACTACTGGTTGATGTTTAACCATTTAAAACATAACAGACAGAAGGGCCAAGCAAGTTGTGTTGACCAACATGAGATGATAAAAATGTATCACAAGCAAAATAAATGCAAGGCAACCAAACCCTACCAGTGATCACACTTACTCTGTCCATCATGAGAGAAAGCAACTTCCCTGCAGGACTTGAGATGATGTCCAGACGACCATAGCTCCTTGCTCTCCCCCTCTGTGCACGAGTAGGAGTATCTGGGGATGCAAAACAATGACGTTCACTTCCACAATGGTACTTACATTTATGTAAATGTTCATAAGCATCACAAGTGGTTATATTTCTTACACGTAAATATCACCGTCAATATCCCCGGCAGCAAAAATATCTTGTTTTGGATGGAAGGCCAATGTGTTGACAATTGCGTCGAGTTTGATGTCCTCTGGCGTTTCACGTATCCTTGGCTCTCTTGGTTCCTCTGCCGGTTCGTCTTCCTAGGAGAATATGATAGAGAAAAGACTACTATAATAGACTGTCATTAAATGTGATGATACCGAAGCACATTAGGCGTGGAGAAGCCTTATAACCTAGTTGCATGCATGATTGTTAATTACCTCAGAATCTTGATCTTTTTTCAAATCATCTTTTGTTTCCTCTACCGACTCATCCTATAGAATGGGATAGAAAAAGACTGTCAGATTGGCTTAACAAAATAGTTGAAATGCCGTGATGTACACATTCGGACTAGAGCTGAAGCATGTATGAATGGTTAGCTAACTTAGCTACCCCGGTATCTTCTGTTTTCAAATCATCAGAACCAGTCATTATCGAAATAGCCCCGACTTCCTGAATAATGTAGGCAAAAACAACACCATTGATAAGTCACAATCAAGTTTAGCCATTGACAAAAACTTGTTTAAAGAGGGCTAACACCAGAATTGTCGTATGGTAAAGATACTCGTGGTCTCACCAAGGAAGCCGCCATTATGCTTCTGTAGACGTCAACCAAGCCAAAGATGCATTCAAACACGCAAATTTTGCAACGTTACTAACGTTGCGAGATTTACCAAAACGTTGCAAAATTAACCAGGCATACCCTCGGTTGGGCCAAAAGCGGACAATGCCCATTAGGGCAGCAACAAACGCAAACAGAAGGGGGATTTTTTTTTTTTATAAAAATACATTCAGCTAAATAAATGTATCTAGCTAGTTACACTGAAATAAAACATTTACATTTTTTCGAATGACTCCAACACAGACTGTAAAAAGCTCCAACGACTGCCACACGAGGTCTACCTCCGCCAAATCCTACACAATTTTATACTGTTGCAATGGTGGATTACTTCCCTTTGCTCCTCGTGTAGCCTACTGCTCAACAGATCATGGGTCCCCAGATCAAGGTTTTTAGTGGCCTTAAGCAAAATTAGATTTTTGGGCCCAACACCTTGTGACATCAACCATTGATCTCGAAAGGTTGCTGGGTCGAAACCCCGCGCTGACAAGGTAAAAATCTGTTGTTCTGCCCCCGAGCAAGGCAGTTAACCCACTGTTCCCCTGGCGCCGATGACGTGGTTGATTACGGTAGCCCCCCGCACCTCTGATTCAGAGGGGTTAGGTATCCCCTTTTCCCTTTCCCTTTATTTCTTGCAGACACCCATTTGGGTCACGGCGCCGTGTGACTGACTGCGGTTCTAACCAGGATCACCTGTGCGCCACAAGTCTGCTGAGCTAAAGGCAAGGCATCATCTCAGGGAGCTAATACAAGTCTTCAGGTCTCAGACTGACGAGGTTAATCACCAGAGCGTTATTCACCGAACAACCTCTGTTAATGACTGTATAGTGGGTGCACATTTGTGTTTTTGCCCTAGCAGTACACACCTCTCCACAGGAACAGGATTAAAAAACACTTATGTAGCAAATGGTGGTGGGAGAGTGTATATTGCATTAGCGAGAATTAGAATTGATTTATTGATTAATTGATTGATTGATTAATGTTGATCACATCTCTGAAAAATAGCTGCCATGAGAAAACACAATGTGGATATTATTATTATTATTATTATTATTTTATTATTATGTTTGTATTCTGTTTAGGCTATCTTCATTTGGAAGTATGATCTAGCCTACACCTGATAGGCTACCCACATCCCCCCAATAGAATCCCCATACTTTAACGATGACTGCTTCTCCATCCTAGAGGGGGAGAGCAACAATTTCCTGGCCCAGGGACACGTACTAGTCTGTGGCAAACTAAATACCAGAACTGGACAAGAACCTGATACCCTCAGCACACAGGGGGACAAACACCTACCTGGGGGGACAGCATTCCCTCCCCCATATGCCCCCATAGACACAACTACGACAACATAACCAACAAAAACGAGTCACAACTCATGCAGCTCTGTTGAACACTGGGTATGTACATACAGTGGCTTGCGAAAGTATTTACCCCCCTTGGCATTTTTCCTATTTTGTTGCCTTACAACTGGGAATTAAAATTGATTTTTGTGGGGTTTGTATCATTTGATTTACACATGCCTACCACTTTGAAGATGCAAAATATGTTTTATTGTGAAGCAAACAAGAAATAAGACAAAAAAACTATAACTATTTATCCCCCCCAAAGTAAATACTTTGTAGAGCCACCTTTTGCAGCAATTACAGCTGCAAGTCTCTTGGTGTACGTCTCTATAAGCTTGGCACAACTAGCCACTGTAATTTTTGCCCATTCTTCAAGGCAAAACTGCTCCAGCTCCTTCAAGTTGGATGGCTTCCGCTAGTGTACAGCAATCTTTAAGTCATACCACAGATTCTCAATTGGATTGAGGCCTGGGCTTTGACTAGGCCATTCCAAGACATTTAAATGTTTCCCCTTAAACCACTCGAGTGTTGCTTTAGCAGTATGCTTAGGGTCATTGTCCTGATGGAATCAGTTAACCACCTAACTGAGGAACTCAATTTAACCTTGCGCAATACCCTATATGCAGTTGCACCCCTAAAAACTAAAAACATTTGTCATAAGAAACTAGCTCCCTGGTATACAGAAGATACCCGAGCTCTGAAGCAAGCTTCCAGAAAATTGGAACGGAAATGGCGCCACACCAAACTGGAAGTCTTCCGACTAGCTTGGAAAGACGGTACCGTGCAGTATCAAAGAGCCCTCACTGCTGCTCGATCATCCTATTTTTCCAACTTAATTGAGGAAAATAAGAACAATCCAAAATTTATTTTTGATACTGTCGCAAAGCTAACTAAAAAGCAGCATTCCCCAAGTGAGGATGGCTTTCACTTCAGCAGTAATAAATTCATTAACTTCTTTGAGGAAAAGATCATGATCGTTAGAAAGCAAATTACGGACTCCTCTTTAAATCTGCGTATTCCTCCAAAGCTCAGCTGTCCTGAGTCTGCACAACTCTGCCAGGACCTAGAATCAAGAGAGACACTCAAGTGTTTTAGTACTATATCTCTTGACGCAATGATGAAAATAATCATGGCCTCTAAACCTGCATACTGGACCCTATTCCAACTAAACTACTGAAGAGCTGCTTCCTGTGCTTGGCCCTTCCTATGTTGAACATAATAAACCACTCTCCATCCACTGGATGTGTACCAAACTCACTAAAAGTGGCAGTAATAAAGCCTGTCTTGAAAAGGCCAAACCTTGACCCAGAAAATATAAAAAACTATCGGCCTATATCGAATCTTCCATTCCTCTCAAACACTTTTGAAAAAGCTGTTGCGCTGCAACTCACTGCCTTCCTGAAGACAAACAATGTATACGAAATGCTTCAGTTTGATTTTAGACCCCATCATAGCACCGAGACTGCACTTGTGAAGGTGGTAAATGACCTTTTAATGGCGTCTGCCTTTGATACCATCGATCACCACATTCTTTTGGAGAGATTGGAAACCCAAATTGGTCTACACGGACAAGTTCTGACCTGGTTTAGATCTTACCTGTCGGAAAGATATCAGTTTGTCTCTGTGAATGGTTTGTCCTCTGACAAATCAACTGTACATTTCGGTGTTCCTCAAGGTTCCGTTTTAGGACCACTATTGTTTTCACTATATATTTTACCTCTTGGGGATGTCATTCGAAAACATAATGTTAACTTTCACTGCTATGCGGATGACACACAGCTGTACAATTCAATGAAACATGGTGAAGCCCCAAAATTGCCCTCGCTAGAAGCCTGTGTTTCAGACATAAGGAAGTCGATGGCTGCAAACTTTCTACTTTTAAACTCGGCCAAAACAGAGATGCTTGTTCTAGGTCCCAAGAAACAAAGAGATCTTCTGTTGAATCTGACAATTAATCTTGATGGTTGTAAAGTCGTCTCAAATAAAACTGTGAAGGACCTCAGCGTTACTCGACCCTGATCTCTCTTTTGACGAACATATCAAGACTGTTTCAAGGACAGCTTTTTTCCATCTACGTAACATTGCAAAAATCAGAAACTTTCTGTCCAAAAATTATGCAGAAAAATTAATCCATGCTTTTGTTACTTCTAGGTTAGACTACTGCAATGCTCTACTTTCATGCTACCCGGATAAAACACTAAATATACTTCAGTTAGTGCTAAATACGGCTAATAGAATCCTGACTAGAACCCAAAAATTTGATCATATTACTCCAGTGCTAGCCTCCCTACACTGGCTTCCTGTTAAGGCAAAGGCTGATTTCAAGGTTTTACTGCTAACCTACAAAGCATTACACGGGCTTGCTCCTACCTATCTTTCCGATTTGGTCCTGCCGTACATACCTACGCGTACGCTACGGTCACAAGACGCAGGTCTCCTAATTGTCCCTAGAATTTTTCAGCAAACAGCTGGAGGCAGGGCTTTCTCCTATAGAACTCAATTTTTATGGAATGGTCTGCCTACCCATGTGAGAGACGCAGACTCGGGCTCAACTTTTAAGTCTTTACTGAAGACTCATCTCTTCAGTGGGTCATATGATTGAGTGTAGTCTGGCCCAGGAGTGTGCAGGTGAACGGAAAGGCTCTGGAGCAAGGAACCGCCCTTGCTGTCTCTGCCTGGCCGGTTCACCTCTCTCCACTTGGATTCTCTGCCTCTAACCCTATTACAGGGGCTGAGTCACTGGTTTACTGGTTCTCTTTCATGCCGTCCTTAGGAGGGGTGCGTCACTTGAGTGTGTTGAGTCACTGACGTGGTCTTCCTGTCTGGGTTGGCACCCCCCCTTGGGTTGTGCCGTGGCGGAGATCTTTGTGGGCTATACTCAGCCTTGTCTCAGGATGGTAAGTTGGTGGTTGAAGATATCCCTCTAGTGGTGTGGGGGCAGTGCCTTGGAAAAGTGGGTGGGGTTATATCCTTCCTGTTTGGCCCTTTTCTGGGGGTATCATCGGATGGGGCCACAGTGTCTCCTGACCCCTCCTGTCTCAGCCTCCAGTATTTATGCTGCAGTAGTTTATGTGTCGGGGGGCTAGGGTCAGTTTATTATATCTGGAGTACTTCTCCTGTCTTATCCGGTGTCCTGTGTGAATTTAAGTATGCGCTCTCTAATTCTCTCTTTCTTTCTCTCTCTTGGAGGACCTGAGCCCTAGGACCATGCCTCAGGACTACCTGACATGATGACTCCTTGCTGTCCCCAGTCCACCTGGCCGTGCTGTTGCTCCAGTTTCAACTGTTCTGCCTGCGGCTATGGAACCCTGACCTGTTCACCAGACGTGCTACCAGTCCCAGACCTGGTGTTTTCAACTCCCTAGAGACAGCAGGAGCGGTAGAGATACTCTTAATGATCGGCTATGAAAAGCCAACTGACATTTTCTCCTGAGGTGCTGCCTTGCTGCACCCTCGACAACTACTGTGATTATTATTATTTGACCATGCTGGTCATTTATGAACATTTGAACATCTTAGCCATGTTCTGTTATAATCTCCACCCGGAACAGCCAGAACAGGACTGGCCACCCCTCATAGCCTGGTTCCTCTCTAGGTTTCTTCCTAGGTTTTGGCCTTTCTAGGGAGTTTTTCCTAGCCACCGTGCTTCTACACCTGCATTGCTTGCTGTTTGGTGTTTTAGGCTGGGTATCTGTAAAGCACTTTGAGATATCAGCTGATGTAAGAAGGGCTATATAAATACATTTGATTTGATTTGGAAGGTGAACCTCTGTCCCAGTCTCAAATCTCTGGAAGACTGAAACAGGTTCCCCTCAAGAATTTCCCTGCATTTAGCGCCATCCTTCAATTCTGACCAGTTTCCCAGTCCCTGCCGATGAATAACATCCCCACAGCATGATGCTGCCACCACCATGCTTCACTGTGGGGATGGTGTTCTTGGGTGATGAGAGGTGTTGGGTTTGCACCAGACATAGCGCTTTCCTTGATGGCCAAAAAGCAACATTTTAGTCTCATCTGACCAGAGTACCTTCTTCCATATGTTTGGGGAGTCTCCCACATGCTTTTTGGCGAACACCAAACGTGTTTGTTTATTTTTTTCTTTAAGGAATGGCTTTTTCTGGCCACTCTTCTGTAAAGCCCAGCTCTGTGGAGTGTACTGCTTAAAATGGTCCTATGGACAGATACGCCAATCTCCACTGTGGAGCTTTTCAGCTCCTTCAGGGTTATCTTTGGTCTCTTTGTTGCCTCTCTGATTAATGCCCTCCTTGCCTGGTCCGTGAGTTTTGGTAGGCGGCCCTCTCTTGGCAGGTTTGTTGTGGTGCCATATTCTTTCCATTTTTTTAATAATGGATTTAATGGTGCTCCGTGGGATGTTCAAAGTTTCTGATATTTTTTTATAACCCAACCCTGATCTGTACTTCTCCGCAACTTTGTCCCTGACCTGTTTGGAGAGCTCCTTGGTCTTCATGGTGCCCCTTGCTTGGTGGTGCCCCTTGCTTAGTGGTGTTGCGGACTCTGAGGCCTTTCAGAACAGGTGTATATATGTATACTCAGATCATGTGACAATTAGATTGCACCTAGGTGGACTTTATTTAATTATGTGACTTCTGAAGGTAATTGGTTGCACCAGATCTTATTTAGGGGCATCATACCAAAGGGGGTGAATACATATGCACGCACCACTTTTCCATTTGTAATTTTTTAGAATTTTTTTAAACAAGTTATTTTTTTTCATTTCACTTCTCCAATTTTGGCTATTTTGTGTATGTCCGTTACATGAAATCCAAATAAAAATCAATTTAAATTACAGGTTGTAATGCAACAAAATAGGAAAAACGCCAAGGGGGATGAATAGTTTTGCAAGGCACTGGTGTCAATGTTAGGCTTCAAGGGGACTCCTATGGTAGGTACACATATAGCTCATCACTTGGCAGTAGTACTGTAGGCTACTTTATCACTGACTTCAATCCAGAGTCTCTTATAGCATTCACAGTCAGTCCACTGACACCCCTATCAGATCACAGCAAAATCACTCTCTACTTGAACAGAGCTTTGCTCAATCATGAGGCATCAACGCCAAAGGAACTGAGTAATATTAAGACATGCAACAACAAATTCAATCCCTTCTAGACAATTTACCAGACAAAATGTTTCACTGTAATAGTGAAGGTGAAAACTTAGAAAACCTAAACAGGGAAGCTGAGAGGTCAAATATACTATAAAATCTAAAAATGTCAAGCAGACAACCTAAGAAAATTAACAACAATGACAAATGGTTTGATGAAGAATGCTAAAACCTAACAAAGAAATTGAGAAACCTGTCCAACCAAAAATATAGAGACCCAGAAACCTCTTTGAATCAAATCAAATCAAAGTTTATTTGTCACGTGCGCTGAATATAACAGGTGTAGGTAGACCTTACAGTGAAATGCTTACTTACAGGCTCTAACCAATAGTCCAAAAAAGGTATTAGGTGAACAATAGGTAGGTAAAGAAATAAAACAACAGTAAAAAGACAGACTGTTTACAGTAGCGAGGCTATAAAAGTAGCGAGGCTACATACAGACACCGGTTAGTCAGGCTGATTGAGGTAGTATGTACATGTAGATATGGTTAAAGTGACTATGCATATATGATGAACAGAGAGTAGCAGTAGCGTAAAAGAGGGGTTGGTGGGTGGGACACAATGCAGATAGCCCAGTTAGCCAATGTGCGGGAGCACTGGTTGGTCGGCCCAATTGAGGTAGTATGTACATGAATGTATAGTTAAAGTGGCTATGCATATATGATAAACAGAGAGTAGCAGCAGTGTAAAAAGAGGGGTTGGTGGGGGGGGGGGCCCACAATGCAAATAGTCCGGGTAGCCATTTGATTACCTGTTCCGGAGTCTTATGGCTTGGTGGTAAAAACTGTTGAGAAGCCTTTTTATCTTAGCCTTGGCACTCTGGTACCGCTTGCCATCCGGTAGTAGAGAGAACAGTCTATGACTGGGGTGACTGGGGTCTTTAACAATTTTTAGGGCCTTCCTCTGACACTGCCTTGTGTAGAGGTCCTGGATGGCAGGCAGCTTAGCCCCATTGATGTACTGGGCCGTACGCACTACCCTCTGTAGTGCCTTGCGGTCAGAGGCCGAGCAATTGTCGTACAAGGCAGTGATGCAACCAGTCAGGATGCTCTCTATGTTGCAGCTGTAGAACCTTTTGAGGATCTCAGGACCCATGCCAAATCTTTTTACTTTCCTGAGGGGGAATAGGCTTTGTCGTGCCCTCTTCACGACTGTCTTGGTGTGTTTGGACCATTCTAGTTTGTTGTTGATGTGGACACCAAGGAACTTGAAGCTCTCAACCTGCTCCACTACAGCCCTGTCGATGAGAATGGGGGCGTGCTCGGTACTCCTTTTCCTGTAGTCCACAATAATCTCCTTAGTCTTGGTTACGTTGAGGGATAGGTAAACAAGTGGAAATTATGGTCAGTAAAGAAAACTTTAAGCTCGTCTCTTAATTCAAAAAATCGTGACCATAACTTTGCCCCTTGATAACCAGCGCACTTCTGTATGTTGTAAAAGCGTTACATGGTCGCTGCCCATATTATTGCATAATGCAGAAAATACCGAGAGTTCGGGGGCCCTGCTTTAACAAAGTTAACCATTTTCACTGTAGTGTCCAAAACGTCTTTCAAGCTGTCAGGCATTCCCTTGGCAGCAAGAGCCTCTCGGTGGATGCTGCAGTGTACCCAAATGGCGTCAGGAGCAACTGCTTCCACACTCGTTACCACTCCACTATGTATCCCTGTCATGGCTTTTGCGGCATCAGTACAGATACCAACACATCTTGACCACCAAAGTCCATTTGATGTCACAAAGCTGTCCAGTACTTCAAAAATATCCTCTCATGTTGTCCTGGTTTCCAGTGGTTTGCAGAAGAGGATGTCTTCCTTAATTAACCCCCCATAAACTTAACGGACATGTGCCAGGGAGCTGTGCCAGGGCCGCCACGTCTGTTGACTCATGCAGCTGTAACGCATATAATTCACTGGCTTGTATGCAAAGCAGTAATTGTTTCAAAACATCTCCTGCCATGTCACTGATGCATTGTGAAACAGTGTTGTTTGATGAAGGCTGTATAGTTGTTTGGGCCTTTCCCCCCAGAATTGTCCCAGCCATATCTGTGGCAGCAGGAAGAATTAAGTCCCAATAGTATGGGGCTTGCCTGTCCTAGCCAGTCAGTAGCTCACCATATAAGATGCTTCTTGTCCTTTCTTATTATTGGTATCTTTTACTTTTGTACATGTCTTACTCCTCAAAAATCGTCTTTATTCTCGCCAAAAAACCTCCTGTGGCTTATTTTTCAAATTGTTTAGTTTCTAAATGTCTGCACAAGAGTGAAGATTTCCCGCGAGAGAGTAACGGTTAATGTGATTGGATGTTAATTATTTGACTATGCTACCTGTATTTGACATTGTGTTGTTATTTCGCTGAACACTAGATGGTTGAATTTTATTTTTGGCAGTGAAACGAGGCTACTCAGGCGAGAAAAAAACTCACCCAAATGTATAGCCTCGTTGGAAAATGTACTGTTTGAAAATGTGAAGAAAATGTTTTATATATATATATATATATATATATATATATATATATATATATATATATATATATATATATATATATATATATATATAAAAATGTGAATCACATTTTTATTTGATATTGCGAGTACCCCAGTTTGGGAATACCTGCCCTAGAGCACACAAAAAACTATACATACCTCGGACTAAACATCAGCGCCACAGGTAACTTCCATAAAGCTGTGAACGATCTGAGAGACAAGGCAAGAAGGGCCTTCTATGCCATCAAAATGAACATAAAATTCGACATACCAATTAGGATCTGACAGACCTGGCTCTCAAGAGAAGACAGGCTATATGCACGCTGCCCAAAAAATGAGGTGGAAACTGAGCTGCACTTCCTAACCTCCTGTCAAATGTATGACCATATTAGAGACACATATTTCCCTTAGATTACACAGACTCAAAAATAATTTGAAAACAAATTTTTTTGATAAACTCCCATATCTATTGGGTGAAATACCACAGTGTGCAATCACAGCAGAAAGATTTGTGACCTGTTGCCAAAAGAAAAGGGCAACCAGTGAAGAACAAACACCATTGTTAATACAACCCATATTTATGTTTAACTATTTACGCATCACTACTACGCTGTATATAGACATAATATGTATTTATTACTTTAATGTTTACTGTAAATGTGTTATTGTTTATTTCACTTTTGTTTATGATCTATTTCACTTGCTTTGGCAATGTAAACATATGTTTCCCATGCCAATAAAGCCCCTTAAATTGAATAGTTAAAATACAAGGACTGGTGAAGGCACTAGGACCCAGGACCTTTTGTTTTGCCTTTTGAATGCCACTCTACTAGGAGGCGGGTGTTGTTGGGAAAGAGGTAGGCTGTCTGTCATAGAGGTTACTATCATCAGTTCGTGATAATTAGCGGATTTTCATGACTTGATAATGGCAGAGGTGTTATCAGGCACATGATATGTTATAGGCTTTTGCTATTCGGCAAACACTGGCGGCCGGACAAGGTCGAAAAACGGAAAAATAGACCACGCATCTAATTTACACCATGGCTACTGAGTTGACCATTTCAGAATCAGCAGTCCCGTTGAGTGAGCCCCATCAGGTTGAAGACGAAGAACATTGGCTGTATGGGGGTGAATATACAATGTATCCACATGGATACACAAGGCATGCGCTAAACAGTTCCTTCCCTCAGATGTTGATCAAGATTAATTGAGACAGTTAACAAACGCACAACACCAACCACCGGCTTCACCGCTGATGCTCAAAACACATAGGAATTCTGCGCATCGCACATTTTTGCACATGTAGTGGTGTCTTTTTTGTGGAGTGTTTTGATTTATCTTAGGATGCACACCTAAGATGATTTTATCATGTACATTTCCCCCTGCAAAATCAAAATATGGTTTGGCAGCTCAGCCCAAAACAAATTAGCTCCAAAACGCTCTTGTCTTAAATGCTAGGCGACTGGCAGTAAATGCATCGACCTTCAATCATCATGTCATCTTTTCTTAGGGGAAAACATCAAGAAACAAAATGTCCCCGAGGGTTTGCCGGGGTAAGAATGTATCTTTCCTGCTCACTTGATCCTCTCACCCAAATTCACTCAAGGCACATGATGTTCCAAATATTATTTGACATGCTATTACAATGTAACTACAATAATTTCCCCCTCTGCTTATTAGGCCTGGTGACTCCCTTCAGCTGACTTCAATGGGCAATACCGAAGAGAAGGATGCTGCATCACAGGCATGGCATGGGGGCAATGTCATCTACATTTCTTATCACATAGATAAATACTTAGTTCGAAAACGTTTTCACAATGTAGGCTAAAGAGTTCCCAATGTATCTTAACAGCTGTTGTAAGTTGTTACATAATAGTACACCCGGTGTTATTAGTTGCATAGCTTTTCTCTATGAGAAAATAGATATTCCTAAACCTCTGATGTTTCATTCATAGTGTAACACAGCGATGAGATCCAACCAATAGAAATAGAGGAAACTCTCATAGGCAACCAATGAGGTGTGTGTTGGTTTACGTAATGGTGCAGGTGTGAGCGTTCATTTTGTAGTGTTAACCCTATCAGTCCCGAGACTCCAGCAAATATCTGCTTATCTGACTTTCATTTATCTGCATGTCCAGACTTTATATTTAGCCTCACAATGATGTGTTGTACCATTTTCTTTTCAGGACAACCAGGGCTATAAGTAGAACACAAAACTATTTTACATAAACAGTTGTATTCATGCGTTTTATTGACAAATGTCAATAAAAAAACAAGGTCCGTCAAAGCAAAAATTTGATAAAAATGTATTTATATGAATGCTGTAATTACAGAAATGGTTTGCTTACTGGGAAATGAATATCCAACTTGTCAGTGACAACTGTTTGGAGTTTGGAGTTCATGACAGCAACTATATGTGAGCTTATTACAGTATTATAGACCCTATGTCCTGGGATTTCCTATGATCTATGTAGAAGAACCCCTTACCTTCTAACGACTCTTCCCTTACAAAAAAATATTGTAGTTAGAGTGCTGTATAACTGCAGTATGCTGCAAATACTGCGTCCAAAATAACACAGTTTTTTTTACTGCAGTAATTTTGCAGTGTAACTGCAGTTAAAGTGCGTTAAACTGCAATTACTGCGTCCAGAATACCACAGTCGACTGCAGTTACTGCACTTTTACGGCATCTTCAAAACTCCAATCTTTGTTTGTAAGAGTTGTGTAGCTTGTTAGAGCAAAACATGCTTGTGTTTGTGAGAGTCATCTTTTCATAGATAGCTTTTAATAGTTTGTAGCGTAAACCATTCGGACCATTCGGGATCTGCCCTTTTCTCAGAAACACCGCTTTAGCTCAGCCCCCGTTAATCACACAGACTAATGGTTGGTAACTACGGATGCAGAAGAAATAGACTAATCCAATGGTACAACCTACTGTAGCTCAAACACACAATGTTTAAAAGGGGATAGAAGTCCAAAATGGGCAACTCAACGGGGTTAATGTTACTATGCTTCTCCCTTTTTTCAACAGGAAGCCAAAGGTACTGAAGGTGAAGAGGAGGAGGACAGTGACAGTGATGACGATGACGTCAAGGTCACCATTGGTAACATCAAAACTGGTGCACCTTCCTACATGTAAGTGTACTTGCGCATCCCGAGAGACAGTTGCTTTTCCAAAAAACTGTTAAGTCAGAGGGTTAAATACAGATCCTTCAGAAAGTATTCACACCCCTTGACTTTTTCCTCATTTTGTTGTGTTACAGCCTGAATTTAAAATTGATTACATTTAGATTTTATGTTACTGGCTTACACTCAATACCCCATAATGTCAAAGTGGAATTATGTTTTTAGACATTTTTACAAATTAATACAAAATTTAAAGCTGAAATGTCTTGAGTCAATAAGTATTCAACCCCTTTGTTATGGCAAGCCTAAATAAGTTCAGGAGTACATTTTTATCTGTAAGGTCCCTCAGTCTAGTAGTGGATTTCAAACACAGATTCATGGTTTTCAAATGCCTCGCAAAGAAGGACATCTATTGGAGATGGGTAAAAAAAGCAGACATAGAATATCCCTTTGAAGATGATGAAGTTATTAATTACACTTTGGATGGTGTATCAATACACCCAGTCACTACAAAGATACAGGTGTCCTTCCTAATTCAGCTGCCGGAGAGGAAGGAAACCGCTCAGGGATTTCACCGTAAGGCCAGTGGTAACTTGAAAACAGTTTCAGAGTTTAATGGCTGTGACAGGTGAAAACTGAGGATGGATCAACAACATTGTAGTTACTCCACAATACTAACCTAAATGACAGAGTGAAAAGAAGAAAGACTGAACAGAATAAAAAATATTCCTTAACATGCATCCTGTCTGCAATAAGGCACTAAAGTAAAACTGCAAAAATGTGGCAAAGAAATGAATGTTATGTCCTGAATACAAAGCATTATGTTTGTGGCAAATCCAACACCACACATCACTGAGCACCACTCTTCATATTTTCAAGCATGGTGGTGGCTGCATCATGTTATGGGTATGCTTGTCATCAGAAAGGACTAGGGAGTTTTTTTTATAAAAAGAAAATGGAATAGAGCTAAGCACAGGCATAATCCTAGAGGAAACCCTGGTTCAGTCTTTTTTCCAACAGACTCTAGGAGACAAATTCACCTTTCACCAGGACAATAAACTTAAACACAAGGCCAAATATAGTTGAGTTGCTTACCAAGATTACATGAAATACTCCTAAGTGGCCTGGTTACAGTTTTGACTTAAATCAACTTTTAAATCTCTGGCAAGACATAAAAATGGCTGTCTAGCAATGATCAACAACCAACTCGACAGAGCTTGAAGAATTTAAAAAATAATAATGTGCAAATACTGTATAATCCAGGTGTGCAAAGCTCTTACAGACTTACCCAGAAAGACCCGCAACTGTAATCTCTGCTAAAGGTGATTCTAACATGTATTGACTCAGGGGATTGAATACTTACGTAAATTAGATATTTCAGTATTTCATTTTAAATACGTTTGCAAAAATGTCAAAAACATGTTTTCACTGTCATTTATGGGTTATTGTGTGTAGACAGGTGAGGGTAAAAAAATTATTGAATACATTTTGAAATCAGGCTGTAACACAACAACATTTGGAATGTCAAGGGGTGTGAATACTTTCTGAGGGGCTGTGTATACTGCTGTAATTAATAATAATGACAGTATCACACTTGATTTAAAATCTGGGGGACTAATGAAGGCCACTGGATACATTTTAAAGAAATCTTTCTGAATCTCTGCAGGGGAACGGGCATGAACCTGAGCTTGAAACCAGCTCGTGGCTATGCCTCAGCAGCAGCCAGTGAGTGAACTCGTCCTGTTTTGGGGGATTATTTAAGGTGGGCAATAATGGTTTTATTGTATTTGTTTACTAATTCATGATGTTACTGTTTTGCTACAAGTTAAGCTACAGCCCAAAGGGATAGATATAGAGACACTAGGGGCCTTCAATGGTGCACCAGTTGTGGAGGTGGAAATGGACATCTTTGAGGACAAACCATGGAGAAAGCCAGGTAAGGGATTTGCTTACGTATGCTGAACTGACCGTTTGAATCTTTGAAATAAAATTGCTGCAGATTGTTACAACATCAATTCATTATTTTGTATGTTGTTCTGTCTCTAGGTGCCGACCTCTCAGACTACTTCAACTATAGTTTTAATGAGGAAACGTGGAAGGGATATTGTGAGAGACAGCGCAGACTACAGCTTGGCCTGGAGCCCAGTGCTCCTCTCAGTTTTGAAAACAAGATAACAGTGAGTCCTCAAAACATTGATTAATTATACCAACTTCTCACACTACTGTAAAACTTTGTGTTTATCTCCAAACAGTGATGGTTAAGAGTAATGAACCTTTAAGCTAGAATCCTTAAATTATACAATAACAAAGCGCCACCCTGCCTCAGTTTTGGTAAAAAGCTGAGAGATGGCCCTGGAGAAGTGTAACCACTCTCAAATTCATAGACAAAGCTACAAAGTTATTATTACAAATTATATTTTTAACAATGTTTTCAGGCTATGTAGTATTTGTTTACATTTACATTCTTTACAAACACTGGAGTGAAACAAGCTTATATTTGGGGTTCTGATAGGGTATGACAGTTGAACTAAGCTCATGAGGCATTTATAAGTTATATTCTTCAAGAATGAATGGGTATATACAGTGCATTCAGAAAGCATTCATACCCCTTAACTTTTTCCACATTTTTGTCATTTGTCTACACACAATACCCCATAATGTCAATGTGGAATTATGTTTTTAGATATTTTTACAAATTAATAAAAAATTAAAAGCTGAAATGTCTTGAGTCAATAAATATTCAACCCCTTTGTTATGGCAAGCCTAAATAAGTTCAGGAGTAAAATTGTGCTTAATAAGTCACATAATAAGTTGCAGGGACTCACTCTGTGTGCAACAATAGTGTTTAACATGATTTTTGAATGACCACCTCATCTCTGTACCCCACACATACAATTATCTGTAAGGTTCCTTAGTCGAGCAGTGAATTTCAAACACAGATTCAACCACAAAGACCAGGGAGATTTTCCAATGCCTTGCAAAGAAGGTCACCAATTGGTGATGGGTAAAAATGGGTAAAGATGGGTAAAAATGTAAAAAAGCAGACAGTGAATATCCCTTTGAGCATAGAGAAGTTATTCAGTACACTTTGGATGGTGTATCAATTCATCCAGTCACTACAAAGATACAGGCGTCCTTCCGAAGAGGAAGGAAACCGCTCAGGGATTTCACTTGAAAACAGTTCCAGAGTTTAATGGTTGTGATAGGAGAAAACTGAGATGGAGCAACATTGTCGTTACTCCACAATACTAATCTAATTGATAGAGTGATAAAAAGAAAGCCTGTACAGACTAAAAATATTCCAAAACATGCAGGTGCTAAAGTAATGCTGCAAAAAAATGTGGCAAAGTAATTCACTTTTTGTCCTGAATTCAAAGTGTTATGTTTGTGGCAAATCCAATACAACACATTACTGAGTACCACTCTTCATATTTTGATGCATAGTGGTGGCTGCATCATGTTATGGGTATGCTTGTAGTCGTTAAGGACTGGGGAGTTTTTCAGGATGAAAAAGAAATGGAATGGAGTTAAGCACAGGCAAATCCTAAAGGAAAACCTGGTTCAGTCTGTTTTCCACCAGACACTGGGTGATGAATTCACCTTTCAGCAGGACAATAACCTAAAACACAAGGACAAATCTACACTGGAGTTGCTTACCAAGAACACGGTGAATGTGTCTGAGTGGCCGAGTTACAGTTTTGACTTAAATCTGCTTGAAAATCTATGGTCAAGACTTGAAATGGTTTTCTAGCAATGAACAACAACCTTGAAGAATTTTGAATAAAAAAAATAATAATTGGCAAATATTGTACAATCCAGGTGCGCAAAGCGCTTAGAGACTTATCCAGAAAGACTCACAGTGTGTAATCACTGCAAAAGGTGATTCTAACATGTATTGACTCAGGGGTGTGAATACTTATGTAAATAAGATATTTCTGTATTTAATTTTCAATAAATGTGCAGACATTTCTAAAAGCATGCTTTAACCTTTTCTTTATGAGATGTGTGAGAAAAAAAAATATTTCATTAATTTTGAATTCAAGCTGTAACAAACACAACAAATGTGGAATAAGTCAAGGGGTATGAATGCTTTCTAAAGGCACTGTATCATTAATTTATAAGTCAAAAAATGTATGTAGAAATTAATGATTCTAGCTTTAATCATCAAGAAACGCAGGAAATATAGTTATGTGAACTGAAATAAAATAGACTGGCCCAGCCAAGGAAAAGCTGCTGTTTTCTGTGTCAGATTTCTCATCCCACACTTAAATCAAGACCAGACCCCACTGGATTTGGCCCCAAGTCAAATAATACATTAATAATTCCATTGGTAATAATATTACTAATGTTAATATAAAATAATAGTCTATCTTATTTCTAAATGTGATACAGTACTAACATAGATTTGATTATATTAACAGGGATATTTTGCAGGTGGGAAATAATTGGATAATTGTTTTATTTTCGAGGTTCAGCAGGGAAGGGCAACCACTTTAGAAAAGGATACCGAACCGCCTTCCATCAAGCCTGATTACAAGCCAGATTTTCCCCCTGCTTCAGTCCTGGCCCTCGCCGCCAACAGACTGAAGGCAGGACCCCCACCTAACAGGTAAACATGTAAGAGGGATTCAGACTGTTAAACAGCCATCACTAACAGAGAGAGGCTGCTGCCTACATACAGACTTGAAATCATTTGCCACTTTAATAAATGGATCACTAGTCACTTTAATAATGGCACTTTAATAATGTTTACATATCTGGCATTACTCATCTCATATGTATATACTGTATTTTATACCATCTATTGCATCTTGTCTATGCCGCTCTGTCATTGCTCATCGATATATTTCTATGTAAACTCAGCAAAAAAAGAAACGTCCCTTTTTCAGGACCCTGTCTTTCAAAGATAGTTCGTAAAAATCCAAATAACTTTACAGATCTTCATTGTAAAGGGTTTAAACACTGTTTCCCATGCTTGTTCAATGAACCATAAACAATTAATGAACATGCACCTGTGGAACAGTCGTTAAGACACTAACAGCTTACAGACGGTAGGAAATTAAGGTCACAGTTATGAAAATTTAGGAAACTAAAGAGGCCTTTCTACAGACTCTGAAAAACACCAAAAGAAAGATACCCAGAGTCCCTGCTCATCAGCGTGAACGTGCCTTAAGCATGCTGCAAGGAGGCATGAGGACTGCAGATGTGGCCAAGGCAATAAATTGCAATGTCCGTACTGTGAGACAGCGCTACAGGGAGACAGAACGGACAGCTGATCGTCCTCGCAGTGGCAGACCACGTGTAACAACACCTGCACAGGTTCGGTACATCCGAAAAATCACACCTGCGGGACAGGTACAGGATGGCAACAACAACTGCCCAAGTTACACCAGGAACGCACAATCCCTCCATCAGTGCTCAGACTGTCCGCAATAGGCTGAGAGAGGTTGAACTGAGGGCTTGTAGGCCTGTTATAAGGCATGTCCTCACCAGACATCACTGGCAAAAACGTTGCCTATGGGCACAAACCCACCGTGCTGGACAAGACTGGCAAAAAGTGCTCTTCACTGACGAGTCGTGTTTTTGTCTCACCAAGGGTGATGGTCGGATTTGCGTTTATCGTCGAAGGAATGAGCGTTACACCGAGGCCTGTACTCTGGAGCAGGATCTATTTGGAGGTGGAGGGTCCGTCATGGTCTGGGGCGGTGTGTCACAGCATCATCGGACTGAGCTTGTTGTTATTGCAGGCAATCTCAACGCTGTGCGTTACAGGGAAGACATCCTCCTCCTTCATGTGGTACCCTTCCTGCAGGCTCATCCTGACATGACCCTCCAGCATGACAATGCCACCAGCCATACTGCTTGTTCTGTGTGTGATTTCCTGCAAGACAGGAATGTAATTGTTCTGCCATGGGCAGCGAAGAGCCCGGATCTCAATCCCATTGAGCACGTCTGGGACCTGTTGGACCGGAGGGTGAGGGCTAGGGCCATTCCCCCCCAGAAATGTCCTGGAACTTGCAGGTGCCTTGGTGGAAGTGTGGGGTAACATCTCACAGCAAGAACTGGCAAATCTGGTGCAGTCCATGAGAAGGAGATGCACTGCAGTACTTAATGCAGCTGGTGGCCACACCAGATACTGACTGTTACTTTTAATTTTGACCCCCCCTTTGTTCAGGGACACATTATTCCATTTTAGTTAGTCACATGTCTATGGAATTTGTTCAGTTTGTCTCAGTTGTTGAATCTTGTTATGTTCATACAAATATTTACACATGTTAAGTTTACTGAAAATAAACGCAATTGACAGTGAGATGACGTTTCTTTTTTTTTGCTGAGTTTATATATTCCATTCCTTTACTTAGATTTGTGTGTATTATGTAGTTGTTGTGGAATTGTTAAATGACATGTTAGATATTGCTGCACTGTCGGAACTAGAAACACAAGCATTCCGCTACCATTGCAATAACATCTGCTAACCATGTGTATGTGACCAATAACATTTGATTTTATTTGAAGAAAACCTGTTAATAAAGTTATGCTTAAATATGGAAGTAATAACCTCTACATGTTCAAGCATCACACCAACTCAGTCTTGTCTCCCACAATATTCCAATGTTCTAGCTTAACAGTATGTATACAACGTCAGTTTGGCATAGAGGAAAGGGCGGAGTTGGGACATTCGGCTTTCTTACATCACTGCCTTATCCGCTTTTTGCGTTATCAGCTTGTTGCCCTAACGTAAACATTCCCGGACACAAAATAGTAGCTAGCAAGATGGAGATCACAGGGGTTATTTTTAATGAGTGCATTTCGCAAGTGGCTAGTTTGCATCAACCACCTTCACTAAAACCACTGCAAAGGTTTTGCCTTCAAACTTTGGTTTCGAATCGTGACATTCTGGCATATCTGCCTCGTGATTTATTGGCTTTAAACATTTTTTTGTCTCAATCATTAATCCCAGACCAAGTGCTGTTGCTGCCCTAGGTCTGGGATCTCCGAGACTAACTCAGATCTGGTACAACATTTTCCTCAAAAGAACTGGATTGTAAATAGCTACGCTTGTTAAATACTTATTTTACACTTGGTAGAGAAAGCATGTGAAGCATAAATGGCTCCTGACTGCAGTGAGAGAGAGTACAGATGTCTGTCATCTCTTTCTATAGGAAATTGGGTGGAACTATTGATGTGATTGGTGGACAGACAGGAGCCATTCGCCGGGTTGAAGGCCGAAGGAGGGAAATGCAGGAACAGAATCCTATCCAGGTTAATCTGTTCACACATTCAGTGATTTTATTTGATGATGTCAAAGATGACTGCAGGCTAAGGAGTGTAAGACACACACCTACACCTATTGTTCTGCATCATTCAATGTTCTCAACAACTCTGCAGGTGCTCGGAGACCATGGTAACAAGGTACAACCCTTGGTTCCACCAGCAGGACCTCCCCCTCCTCTTCCAATGGGTATGCCCCCACCACACTTCCTGCATCCTCCTCCACCAGTATCTGGTATGCCCCCACCTCTTCACCCCCCAGGTAAGGTATCATCCTTTATTTAGACCATGAATGAAAGCATACCAAATGCATAGTCTTGTGATATGATAAGGAGAGCCATGAGAAATTATAACATAATGTTATAATACCTTTACATGTTTGGTCTCATTCTCAGGTATACCCCCACCTTCCATTACAGGTACGTTTTTATAGCTGGACCACAAAACTCTGTGTAGTCCTTAGTTTCTCAGAGGATGTAAGAGAAATGCATTTTTATTGTAGTATGATAATATTATACAACATGCTTTGAAATGGCTGTAAACATACATAACCATTCATCTAGAAATGTAATCTGAATGTGTATGCTACATAGTTATACTCAAGATCAAATATTTGTTGTTTGGTGAGGATTACATACTGCTTTTCCCCTAGGCCTGTTCCTACCTCCCCTTGCTCCTCCCCCTACCTTGATGATGCCACCTGTGGATGGGTATGTGAGAATCAGTAGACTAACTAAAATGTACTAATGCATTAATAAGGCAATACGTTCAGACGCTGCTCTAAAGCCACATTTAATAGTCCTGTATTAGCAGACCAATATAGCAGTCTGTAGCGCATGCTAAGAAATCTTTCTGAAACAATTCGCAGCACCCCCACCCCCAAACATCTTCTTGCAGCTCTACTATGGCTTGCAGTGAGGCGTCAGACTCCGAGAACTTCTGTTTCATAAGCAGTACCAGTCAGAGCCTCTCTTTACTCTGCCGCGTTTGTGTGAATGTTTAAGTGATGGTCTTAATCCTGACAATTTGTCCTTCCCTGAATTACAGCAGTAGAGCCCCTCTTCCTTTTGGATACAACAGTGGAGGTATGTATCGTGGTTACCTGGCAGGTTCAAAATACAATTGTCATGCCTTATGCTCCACACATCAAATAACTTCCTCTTGTATTGCAGTTAATGCAGTGTATTTTCTTTCAGAGTCAAGCTTCATTAGCTACCCTCCAGTCTCATCATCACACATGCCTTGGGGCTCTGTGCTGGAGAAGGGGGGGGGAGACAGAGGACGAGGGCATTGGGAGTACCAAGGAAGTCATAGAGAAAGAGAGAGAGAAAGGGATCAAGAGAGAGATCATACTCCAACCACCAGCGAATATAAGTGCGTAAACAAAGAAAAAAATGTTAAACAGTATAGATACAGATCCATTTGCTTATGTTTTGTGGTGAAATTGAACCTTTCGCATGCCTAAACTTTCTCTCATCTGTCTTGATATCTGGCCTAGTGAGGATGACCGTTACCACTACTACAGCCATGATCGAGAGAGTGAGCGAGAATTTGAGCACAGTTACCTTCATGTTCATGACAGCAGCGGTAGGCGTAGCAGGGAGAGGGAGGAGCATCAGCGAGACAGACGCCATCGTGACAAGGAGGAGAGTGGTAAACACAAGTCTTCCAAACGGTGAGGGAAAGTTAGTATTGTTAGATTGAGAAAAAGGAAAATGCAGTAGGACAGAATTTGTGGTTTATTTCAAATATATTATGCACACTGGTTAGGATTTACTTTACTGGCCTACATTTACGAGATTGATGAACATAAGCTCCATTGATAAGCTTGTGGTTCTTTTTAACTAGCAATGTGTGGTTACTCACTTTAAGTCTTAAGATAAACGCTTACAAAAATGTTAACAGAATGATATTATATTATGAATTTCCTTACAGCAAGCAGCATGATGATGAGGGGGAGGGGCATCGCAGACACAAGCACAAGAAAAGCAAACGCAGCAAAGAAGACAAGGATGTCCCAGAGGATATGTTGGGGCGTGGGGAAGAGCACAAGGACTGAAAAAAGCAGAACATTGCGGCTCCATGGCTAGATCTTAATCTTTGTAAAAAGAAAATGACCATGGCTAGACAATTTTGAAAAATGTAATATGAAATGTCCATTTCAAGTGAAGGGATTGGAATCAAGAAAGAGATTCCAATCTAATGGCTTCTTAAGTTGTTTCAATGGTGTGTAGCCTAAAATACAAGTGTAATCATACTAGAATTATGATTTTTACTCATGCATTGATCATGGACATTCTCAACTGGATCATTACATTGTCCAGATTCATAATTGTCACTGTTAGGACAGGCCCCATCTTGCTTTGTCATATTGTAAATATATAGAATGTAATTTCTTTGCCATTAGCCATTTCAAACACTGTGTTGATACCATTTTTTCTATAAAAAAATATAAGTTGATACAGATATGTCATTATGTAGATTAGATTCAAACTATAAAAATGTGTCCTATCTTCTGACATTCTGGCACAGAGTAGCAAGGTATAATATAATATAATACTGTATACTGTCGCCTCTCTTTACATTAAACAAAATCCTGACCTGGGCTTTACTATTTTTTTTTGTGATCTGTGACCATCGACCACTTAAACTATGCGTAGCGTAGTTTGTAATTACAGCAGCGTTTGAGGCCTTGCTTTATTGCATGGATCTTTTCCCACAATTCACCCAATAAAAATACAACAAATTCACATTTTGGCTATGTCCAACAATTGCATGTAAAGTAGTGGTGATGAACCGTCAGGTCATGGTACTGTAGACTTCTCATTTGACATTTGTTACATTTTGAAGAATGCGAAAGAGAGAAAGGGATCAAGAGAGAGATCATACTCCAACCACCAGCGAATATAAGTGCGTAAACAAAGAAAAAAATGTTAAACAGTATAGATACAGATCCATTTGCTTATGTTTTGTGGTGAAATTGAACCTTTCGCATGCCTAAACTTTCTCTCACCCCTTATTACAAAGGCATTCGGGGGAGGTAGAAGTTGCACCATCCACTGATACAGGGTCAGATATATTTTAGGGCCCATTGATTGTTGAGATTAAGGATGGGTATGACGATCTAATCCTAGATCTGGGTTGTCACAAATTACCACAGCCACAAAATCGTAAAAATCGTAAAAATTCATGAAAACAAAATGTTCCTTTTTTCTCTTCAGTTAAAGTCAGGGTTAGGCATAAGGTTAGCTGTGTGGTTAGGATTAAATCAGATTTTAAGAAGATACATTGTAGACATAATTATGATTTTGTTCTTGTGGTAACTAGTGACGACTCTGAATCTGTGATTGCGGATAATTTTTCCTCTGCGTCTATCGTCAGATGACAATGGAATATGAGTTCCCGCTGTGTCTCGCGATCTGCTGAATTCATAAAATTCCTACGCGTCTATAAAATCGGCCATTTCGTGGTAGGCCATCCGCTGTTGCAGGGCAAGTGTTCTTCTGTCTGCAAGTCAATTTATAACATCGCACAATGAATGAGACCGCAGTTTCATTTGCCAAGGATTTCTTGGCTGGTGGCATCTCCGCTGCCATCTCCAAAACGGCGGTTGCTCCCATCGAGAGAGTCAAGCTTCTCCTTCAGGTAGCTATTGGTCCATGACTAGCTAAAGTTATGCCGCCTCTGCTGCATGGCAATCATCAGCTAGCTAATTTAGCTATCTGTTATCACTGGCTAGAGAAATGCACGCTGCTTATCTTCCTTGCGGTAACGTACATCTAGCTACCTATGTCTTTTCAATGTCTTAAGACTATTATATTGACTTGATATGTTTAATAAACGCAGGATGGTTATCTAGCATCTTCTGCTGGTTGTCATAATTCGAGGTCATGAGATGTTTCAAATGACCTACACGCTAGCCGGCTGGCTAACGCAGTCATTAGCACAGGTTGGCTAGCTCGGCCACACAATGCTAACGTTAGCTAGCTAACAAAGCCAGGGCCAGTCTATGACATTGGGCAATTCCTCTTTCTGGATGGCACCTGATATAGTTATTTACACAATTCATTTACATGTAACAATTTAGTTACGTTACTCGACTAACTAGCTTGGTTTCGTAGTAAATCATACCAGTAAAATATACGTTATCACGACTTGAACATTCGAGCAGTTGGGTAGGTACTGCAGCCACAGTGGTAGAACTGAGGTTAAACTAAATACTTGGCTGGCATTGAAAGTCTGCAGGGTAATTTGACCGGCAAACCGTAACCACCAAGTGTTGGTCTGTCTTGTTCAATTAAATAGTTGATGCAAATCGGTAGCAACCAGAAAGCCCTGATTTAAGCAGGTGGCAAGGTCGAGTTGAGCAGAGCTCAGGGATGACTGCAGGGCAGAACGTCAGCTTTACCAGCATGCATTTAAGGGTTTATTTATTTTATCATAAGTGTAATTCAAGTGTTCTCCTATTCTTAACAGGTCCAACATGCCAGCAAGCAGATCAGCAAAGAAATGCAGTACAAGGGTATCATAGATTGTGTTACCCGCATTCCAAAGGAGCAGGGCTTCCTTGCCTTCTGGAGAGGTAACCTGGCTAATGTCATCAGATACTTCCCCACCCAGGCCCTCAACTTTGCTTTCAAAGACAAGTACAAGAGTGTCTTCCTTGACGGTGTAGACAAGCGAAAGCAGTTCTGGAGGTACTTCGCTGGCAACCTGGCCTCTGGTGGTGCTGCAGGAGCCACCTCCCTTTGCTTTGTCTACCCTCTTGATTTTGCCAGAACTCGTCTGGGAGCTGATGTCGGAAAGGCTGGTGCGAGGGAGTACAACGGTCTGGCAGATTGCTTGGCGAAGACGTTCAGGTCTGACGGTATGAGGGGTCTGTACCAGGGCTTCGCAGTGTCTGTCCAGGGCATCATCATCTACAGAGCTTCATACTTCGGAATTTATGACACTGCTAAAGGTATAGACTTTAACACTGATAACATCTTTTCACAGAAAGCTGTCGTTTTGTGTGATCTGTAATATTGTGTGGTATGTAACAGGTATGCTGCCAGACTCCAAGAACACTTCCATCTTAGTGAGCTGGGCAATCGCTCAGTCTGTAACTGCTGTGGCCGGCCTGACCTCCTACCCCTTCGACACTGTCCGTCGTCGTATGATGATGCAGTCTGGCCGTAAAGGAGGTGAGTTTTCCTCGTCACCCAAACCGTCCAGTGTTGCCATGTTTAAATGGTTAGGGAGAAATTGTACATCTGGAAGACTAGGAGAAACATGCAATTCCAAATACAACTAAATTGGCATTATGTCCTAACTTGCGTCAACTTTTTTCTCCAGCTGATATCATGTACTCTGGTACCATGGACTGCTGGAAGAAGATTGCTCGTGATGAGGGTGGCAAGGCCTTCTTCAAGGGAGCCTGGTCCAATGTTCTCAGAGGCATGGGTGGTGCCTTTGTGCTGGTCTTGTACGATGAGTTAAAGAAAGTCCTTTAAATTATTGTTTTTAACATCACTGTTGAATTTACATTAAATGGCTAAATGTAACAACTTTCCACTCCTATGGATCCTGCATTCTGCCTTATTTATGTGAACCAGCTAGTGGTCTGCTACTAGTTGAGGGTGGCGGCTGTAAGTTGTGCATTTTCTTTCAAACGTTCCATTCTCATTTACCATTGTCATTCCTGTATAAGAAACCTCAAATACTACTCCTGTCCTCCAGTGGGTATGTTTCTAACCACCACTTGAATAAATTCATTATAATGGACAAACTTACACTGGAATGATGTCAGTAGTGTTTTTTTTATGGAGGGGGGGGGGCTGCAAAGTTAACTGTTCTATTGGTATGCAGGTTTGTTGAATGTCTGGGTTTCAGAGATTATGGGAAATGTGCACTGATTGGATAATCAAGTGCATGAAGTGGATTACGCCACTTACAGCTATAGTTGTGTGCTTATCAACTACTTAGCCTTATCGCCTACTTAGCCTCTGACTTATGGCTATGGTTATAGTCTACATTTAAAATGAAATTACTTTACCAGTGTTTTTGCATGTAATAAACTGTTCCAGGATGTTTTCAGCAGATGGAATATGAAGATTTTGAAAGATCAGGAGACTGCAATGTAAACTGACAACCCTTTACATGAATTTGCACTACCTGGTTTAACTGGTCTGTTGCCCTACACATAGTCATACATGCTTGGATTTGGTTGAGTTATGGCGTAATGATCCAAGAAGTGAAATATAGTAGCTGACAAGTTTGAGATGACTTAACAAAATATTTAGTTTGTGCCACTGGTGTCCGGTGCCTTGTTGGCTAGTCTTGCCATAGGCATGTTATATGATCCCAGCACACTCCATTTTGGCTTGTGACAGCACTTCTCATTTCTACAGTTGGAATGTAGTTCAACTTCTGTCCACATTTTATGGTATATTTTGCTACATTATAAATGAAGGAGTCTGGTGGGAAATCTGGTATAGTTGCCTTACATATGGTAGGCAAAGTGTCCTCTCTAAACAAAACTCAATGTCCTGCTTCCCCCATGACTAAAAGACATTGGGAAGATCTTCCTGACGAACTCCAGAGCTGGTCAGGCACTCATGTGTAGATGGATCTGGACAGTAAGGTATTGAAATAATTATCTGCCTTAAAACAAATTGACAAGTGCCACCATTGACTTGTCTTAAAATAAATAGCATACAAGGTGGAACCATGAAATCTGGACACAGTGGACAGAAATTACATTTTAATACCGTGTGTAGACATATTTCTGACAATCAGAATATGGATAATAGGACACTAAACAAGTATAAATGAGGTTATAGTGACGTAAAATAATTAGGATAGACTTTAGTCCCCAATTGAATGAAGACAAAGCAAATGTATCACAAATGGCTGCATGATACTGTACCTTTAATCAGTAAAACATTTGTATGGAAAGTACTTTTTTCTAATACAATATATATTATGCAATCAAAATACTTTTTCCAATGAAAGCGGGTGATGCAATCTGCTTCGGTAGAATCAAAATGGAATGGAACTATCTTGGGAGCATCTGTGACACCAGCATACATGGGGCAAGGAGCAGCAGAAATCCTTTACTGGCCATCCCTGGATTTCCACCTGTAGCCAGACCAATGCCCTCTGATCCTGAGACACAAGATACAGTATAAAGAGGTCAGCACAGACCCATGGAAGAGAAAGTGAGATGGATCATAATCTAATTTACTGTTGTACATTCACACCCACCTTTGATCAAAGTTCCTGACCTGATATTCAACCAGTAGACAGTGCGCTGTTGGGCTACAGTGGCCCTGAAAAAAAAGTGCAATGCAGATTAATGAAAGGTTGCCTGTCAAAATGCTGTGTGAGAGAAACAGATTTTTTTCACTGACTTTTTACTTAAATTGGCATATAATTTATTGGTAAATGTACCTTTATTCTTTTAATGTCATGTATTATAAGAATTCGTTAACATTGTCATATCATTTGTGTAATACGTGCGGAGCAAAATGGATCATCTAGTTTTATAGACTCACAAAGGGTTCAAGATTAGATTTAGGGCTCTATTCAATCTGGATTGCTGAAGCCTAAGGGTTGCGCCCTGGAAATGTAAAGATTAATCCCGATTGAGTAGACATATACAGTCTTTACCTTGAATGCAGTCTCCGCTAACGCATGAACATTGCTTTTAACATTGCCTCTGGAGGTAGTGGTCGAGATTTAGCAAATACGGAAGTTTACATTTGAGTAATGTGTGTAGCCAATGGTATTTTTACGAAAAGTGTAGTAAGGGTGATGAGACTCTAAACTTATTAACGTAACGCTGAACTTCAGCTATACAGATTGAATAGAGCCCTTTGTGTTATGTTCTTACATGAAGTAGATAGTGTTGGTGTTGTTGGGTGGTATCCAGGTAAACACAGTAGTGTCGTCTTTCAAGTTAGTATTGGCATGGGTGATGGCACCTTCTTTATTTCCTGAGCACTTGGAGACACAATCATATTTGTCAACCTCTTTCTAGAATGTTTAGTTTACTCATGGAATTTTCACCCCAATTAGGTTACACATGGGAAGCTATTAATTTACCTGCAGGAATTTGGTATCTGGAGGAGGAAGTTGCCAACTTCCTAAAGCATTAGTGCTAGTGCTGGCTGCCGATCGGGCCTCCAGAAGCACGCCTCTGTAGTTTGTTCCAGTTATGGTCACTTATGGGGAAATACACCAACAAACAGTACAGAGTGATACAAATGTGCCATTGCGTTCCCCTTCATCTGCAGAAATGTGGTATCTTGAATCAATGTTAAGGCATGATAACAGAAAATGTAAGAAGCCTCAGACACACTGTCTTACCCATCGAAAGTGTCTAGTTGTGACCATTGTCATTGGCCTGCCTTATCTCTTCCACAATGAATTAATAACTGTTATTTTTAACACAACACATTTTTCTAATTTGTGAACTATTTGTTAGGGTTATTTCATAACATCAGCAGACAAGTGTTACTGGTCCGATCAAATTAGAAATCACATCTAGTTCCTTGGACATGTCCAAAGCTGTAAGGTGTAGGTAGGATGTCCAACATCTTACCTGTAATGGGCTGGCCAGTCTGAAGGGTCCTGGTGCTGGTGAGGATGGTGTAGGGTGCTGGGGTTGGCTGTGGCTGCACCCCAGTGTGGCGAGGAACCATGTCATCACAGGCGGAGGTGGGTGCACCGTTGGGAAAGCCAAAGCAGGGAGAGATCCCTTGTAGAAGGACCAGACTAAACATCAACAGCTCCATCAGGTCAAGTCAAAATAATCCAGCACAGCAGCACTACGTACAGAGGGCAGGTGGCAGAAGAGTGGAATGGGAGCCTTGAATCAAGAGACGGTCTTTTGAGGCAAATTACTGCTGAGTCACTCATGCACATGAGTGTCCACTAACAGGGGTGAACCCTTGACATGCGCAAGAGCAACAGTCCCCATATTCTACCCCCCCGCCCCACAAAAAAAGGTTTATCTTCTTCTTTTCATGGCAAGACAAAGCAACTCTTTCTTCTCCACACACTGCTGTGAAAAATGACAATTTTTCTCACCACTCGTGCACATGCCCGTGCACCAACAGGGGTGTCAGGTGAACCCTTGACCACGCGCAAGAGCAACAGTTCCCCATTCTATTTTCCCCAAAAACATGTTTTTCTTTTCATGGCAAAACAAAGCAACTCTTTCTTCTCCACATACAGCCATGAAAACTAACAATTATGCTCACTGGACTCGTGGCTTGATGTCAAATTCTCTGAACTGCAATGGAAAGTTATTGTGCAATGTGACCAAGTAAACTATATATAATCTCCTAGTCATGTCATCAACAGTAAGCTTTTACACCATGAGCAGCTCTAATCTATGGATTACTGACCATTGCTCTGGACGAGTTGATTAAATTATTTTGCTACTTGTGGAATATCTCTCAAGAATCAACTTTTTCCAGCAAACGCACTCCATGTAGCAAAATGTTATAAACATAATGGTAAAAGAAAACAGCCCCTCATTCAGAATAGTCCTGAAAGGGTCAGACAGTGAGCTTTATTAGGTGTCATGTGTTTTATTAAGCACTTTAAACCCAAAAAACAATTTCATAAAACAGATGTTTTCCTATGAAAGTGTACTTTTATATCCTCCGTTTGAACACCAGGTTTATGTTGATATATCTCAGATACAGGTTTACAACATAATTTCATGGTCTCATTTCGAGGTTTTATTTACTGCCCAGAAAGCGCACAGCTTGCCTCAGTATGTAAAATGTATGCACTCTACTGTAAGTCGCTCTGGATAAGAGCGTCTGCTAAATGACTAAAATGTAAATGTAAATGGTTTCCCCTCATCGGACTCAACCACTAAAATAGACATAACCAGTAGACACAGAACCCTCTACAGTCAAATTCAACTGGACGGCTCGATTCAATCTGTAGCGTGATTGACACTTAAAAGGCAACATGTCTGCGTTCGCAGAGACAGCATATACGATAAATGCTGTATGTCAGCCCAATTGGAAATTACCTTGACATTTCAAATCGCACTATAGCGCTGAACTTCAGCGATACGGATTGAATCAAGCCCTTAACCTAATGAACAGAATGAGTTCTTATCAACAGTCTCAGACATTTCAGTAATGACAACCAGTAGGACCATCAGTTTCTTTTGCGTTTGTGTTTCTTCTTTTGCTGGGAGCATCTTTTCTTCTGAGGGCCTTGGTCTGACTCCAGGTTAATACTGGGCCTTGTGACTGCCTGTCTGTTGTTCTTTATTAAGTCCTCCCGAGCAATTGGCTCAATGATGGCACCTAACTGGGTGATGACCTTTGGCGCTGTGATCTTCTGCACTGTGTTTTGGGTGTTCCAGGTGTGGCCAACAGGAGAACGGATGGTGCGCTCAAACTGTGTGGGGTTCTCAAATGGGAACGGTAACTGACACACCTGCAAGATATGAAGAAATTAGAAGTTAAACCAGAACTCATTGTCACACTTTTTTTTGGGGGGGGGGGGGGGGGGGGGGGACGAGACCATCCTCATCTAACAACCTCATATCTTTGTTTTAAATAGTACACGAGCTAGGTCACCTGGTGTGCAGCAATGGAGGAATCCCGCTTCTCTGCGATTATGATGTTAGGGAGCTTTTGGTCTTGCCTTGGTGGAGGCGGAGCAACTTTTACCCGGAATCTTAAGTAGACGAAAAAGCAAACCATGTTAGGGGGACAAACTCAAAAATACCTTCACTAAGCCTGCATGATACTACTTGGAGCAGTTTGTCAAAAGACTACAATTTACCTCTTGCGTTTACTACGAGAAGGTTGGAGACCGAGGCCCCCCCACTCTCCCCATCCAGGCAACGTCAGGTCAA
This sequence comes from Salvelinus fontinalis, assembly GCF_029448725.1. Classification (NCBI taxonomy): domain Eukaryota; kingdom Metazoa; phylum Chordata; class Actinopteri; order Salmoniformes; family Salmonidae; genus Salvelinus; species Salvelinus fontinalis. The sequence goes on from NC_074674.1 coordinate 2,855,088, forward strand.
TAACCTTCGGCCTTCCTGCCTCCTCCTGTTTCCTTTTGTCCTTCAGGAAGTCGGAGATGACATCATCCCCTGCAAAGGCCTCTTTAATGATGATCCTCTGTTCCTCCTTGTCCTGAGATGGCAATACAGGACAGAAAAGGCAGAGTTTAATTTCCCAGGTAACAGCATAGGATACGTAAAGATCTTTTTGCAGGAAGGTGAGCTAATTGGTGCATTGAATCCTCCTGCAAATCGAAGGGCGCTCGTTTCAGATCCGCCTTGAAAAATACATGTATTGGTCTTTGAACTGTGTACCTTACCTCAACATCCTCAATAGCTGTTGGAGCCAACGGCATTTTGATGACCTTTGCTTCCTTGGTCAGAACCTCATTGGGATCAATCATTTTCTTTCTCTTTCTCTTTTTGTCTGCCTGTTGAGTTGCAGACTGAGTGTCTGTTTCCTCTGTGCCCGGAGTCTGGGTGGTCAGAAGTGCTGTGTCACTGGCAGAGATGTCCTGACTGAGCAGCTCCACATCCTCCAGGGTCCTAACCCGCACCAGGCCCTCCTCCAGCAGGGCAGGGCTCTCCTCCTGGCCTGTACCTGGGCTTGCCTTGGGCTGGTCAGCTGGAGGCTCCATGTGGTTCTTCACTAGCCCATGGAACAGGCTGGTGAAATTTGAGAGTCCAGCCTCCTCATCATCAGAGATCTCTACAGCCTCTTCATCATCTGAAATCTCTACAGCCTCTTCATCATCTGAAATCTCTACAGCCTCTTCATCATCGTCAGAGATGTCTAAAATCTCAGCTTTTTTCTCATCTGGAGTTTGAATGGAAAAGAAGTTGTACTTTGTGAGAGACAACACAAACACAAAACCGGGAACTTGTCCCAATGTCATTTCACTCCTGATCATGATAAGAAACTAATCTGCAAAGACCTGATGCTACATTGTGACACACTATATCAATCACCTTACCGTCATTCTCCTCCATAGACATAGGTGCAACCTCAACATCTTCAGTTTGACGCAATTTCCGCCTCTCCTCAAACCCTCTTAAAAGTGATTCTTCTTCAGTTTCCTCCATCTGCTCCTCATCCTCCTCTTGGTCGTCCCATCCTTCCCCTGGTTTTCCCACTTCTCTGGGCCAAACGGGAGGATCTAAACGGTTGCTTTCCTCCTGCATCATAGGCTCTGTAGAAAGTTTGCCTCTCATCCATGGATTCACCTGGTCCAGTATGGGCTCTACATCATTCACAAAGTCTGGCAAGGTCTCTGCTGACTCCTCTTCATCCTCCTCATCTTCGTCAGCAGGGATTACCAACTTCTGGGTCAGATCTTTGTTCACTTCCAGCTGTATTTGCATGGCTTTGCGAGCCTGGGGACAAAGAGAAACCAAATCAGTCTCCAATTTATTTCAGTCTCATGACACATACCCTATGGCGATATATTTCAAATATAGAATGCCACTTTTAAATAAAAATCTGTCTGTAAATTTGCCCGTATATACACATTGAACAAAAATATAAAGGCATCATACAACAATTTCAAAGATTTTTACCGAGTTACAGTTCATGTAAAGGAAAATCAGTCAATTGATATAAATTCATTAGGCCCTTATACAGATATGCATCTGTTTGTCACAGATACCTTTAAAAAGAAGTATGGGCGTGGATCAGAAAACCAGTCAGTATCTGGTGTGACCACCATTTGCTTCATGCAGCACGACATCTCTTTTGCAGAGTTGATCAGGCTGTTGATTGTGGCCCGTGGAATGTTGTCTCACTCTTCAATGGAAGTGCGAAGTTGCTGGATATTGGCGGGAACTGGACCACACTGTCGTACACGTCTATCCAGAGCATCCCAAACATGCTCAATTGGTGACATGTCTGGTGAGTATGCAGGCCATGGAAGAACTGGGACATTTTCAGTTCCCATGAATTGTGTACAGATCCCTGCGATATGGGGCCGTGCATTATCATGCTGAAACATGAGGTGATGGCGGTGGATGAAAGGCACAACAATGGGCCTCAGGATCAGGATTGCTGTACATTCAAATTGTCATCGATAAAATGCAATTGTTGCCTCCCAATTGGCACCGTAGTCTAAGGCACTGCATCATAGTGAAGCTGTGCCACTAGAGATTCTGGGCTCGAGTCTAGGCGGTGTCGCAGCCGGCCGCGACCAGAAGACCCATGGGGCGGCGCACAATTGGCCCAGCGTTGTTCCGGGTTAGGCCGGCAGGGATGTCCTTGTGCACTAGCTACTCTTGTGGCGGGCTGGGCGCAGTGCATGCTGACATGGTCGCCAGGTGTACAGTGTTTCCTCCGACACATTGGTGCGGCTGGCTTCCAGATTAAGTGGGCATTGTGTCAAGAAGCAGTGCGGCTTGGTTGGGTTGTGTTTCGGAGGATGCACAACTCTCGACCTTCGCCTCTCCCGAGTCCATACGGGAGTTGCAGCGATGAAACATGACTAACTACTAATTGGATACCACGAAATTAGGGAGAAAAGGGGGTAAAAATAAAATAAATAAAATGCAATTGTGTTCGTTGTCCGTAGCTTATGCCTGCCCATACCCCACCGCCACCATGGGGCACTCTGTTCACAACGGTGAATTCAGAAAACCGCTCGCCGACACAACGCCATACACATGCTCTGCGGTTGAGGCTGGTTGGACATACCTCTAAATTCTATAAAACGTTGCCTCCAACATCTTATGGTAGAGAAATTAACTTCTTATGGCTAGGGGGCAGCATTTTCACATTTGGATGAAAAGCGTGCCCAGAGTTAACTGCCTGCTACTCAGTCCCAGTTGCTAATATATGCATATTATTATATTTGGATAGAAAACACTCTGAAGTTTCTAAAACTGTTTGAATGATGTCTGTGAGTATAACAGAACTCATATAGCAGGTGAAAACCTGAGAAAAATCCAATCAGGAAATGGGAAATCTGAGGTTTGTAGTTTTTCAACTCTTGGACTATCGACTTCACAGTGTCTATGGGGTCATTTCGCACTTCCTAAGGCATCCGTTAGATGTCAACAGTCTTTAGAACCTTGTTTGATGCTTCTACTGTGAAGTGGGGGCGAGTGAGAGGGGATTGAGTAAGGTCTCTCCCAGAGTGCCACGATCTGACCATGCGCGTTCATGTGAGAGTTAGCTTGAGTTCCATTGCATTTCTGAAGACAAAGGAATTCTGGAATGCCTGGACCTGCCCACGCGTCGTGAGTTTAGATTGTGTACTGAACGCGCGAACCAAAAGGAGTCATTTGGATATAAATGATGGACTTTATGGAACAAATCAAACATTTATTGTGGAACTGGGATTCCTGGGAGTGCATTCTGATGAAGATCAAAGGTAAGCGAATATTTATAATGCTATTTCCGATTTATGTTGACTCCAACATGGCGGATATCTTTTTGGGTTGTGTTGGTCTCTGAGCGCCGTACTCAGATTATTGCATGGTTTGCTTTTTCCGTAAAGTTTATTTGAAATCTGACACAGCGGTTGCATTAAGGAGAAGAATATCTTTAAATCTGTGAATAACACTTGTTTCTTTTATCAATGTTTATTATGAGTATTTCTGTAAATTGATGTAGCTCTGTGCAAATTCACGGGATGTTTTGGAGGCAAAGCCAAATGTAAACTGAGGTTTTTGGATATAAATATGAACTTGATCGAACAAAACATAGATGTATTGTGTAACATGTTGTCCCGGGAGTGTCATCTGATGAAGAATATCAAAGGTTAGTGATTAATTCTCTCCATTTCTGCTTTTTGTGACTCCTTCCATTGGTTGGAAAATTGCTGTATGCTTTCTGTGACTAGTTGCTGACCTAACATAATGATATGTTCTGCTTTTGCCGAAAAGCTTTTTTGAAATCGGACACTGTGGTTGGATTAACGAGAATTCTATCTTTAAAATGGTGTCAAATACTTGTATGTTTGAGAAATTTGAATTATGAGATTTCTGTTGATTGAATTTGGCGCCCTGCAATATCATTGGCTTTTGGTGCGGGGTTCCGGTTAACATTAAATTCTCTAGCAACAGCTCTGGTGGACATTCCTGTCAACATGCCGATCGCATGCTAGAGTGGCCTTTTATTGTCCCCAGCACAAGGTGCACCTGTGTAATGATCATGCTGTTTAATCAGCTTCTTGGTAGTCCATCCACCTGACAGGTGTGACATATCTTGACAAAGGACAAATGCTCACTAACAGGGTCGTAAACTAATTTGTGCATAACATTTGAAAGAATTAAGATTTCGGTGCATATGGAAATTTTTTGAAACATGGGACCAACACTTTACATGTTGTGTTTATATTTTTGTTCATTGTAGTTTCACAGTATGTCATGATCCAAAAGCCAAGGAGTCATCATTAACGAAAACAGATTAGCAAATAAATGCAAGATAGCTTTTTTCTGGTTAATACAGCACATTTTACAAACACATGGTCGAATATGTTTTTGTGAATGTGACATTTGTGACTCCACAGATTACTTTTGTGACCTGCATTTTACATATTTGAAACTGCCATTACATTTTGACTGCCATTCCATATTTGTGAGTTGTATTTTACGGCTCAGTTTGTGCAGATTAAAAGCACAGCATCCATATTAGGGCTTCCTCAGCTGGGATCCTTCTGGCAAAAGCAGTGCCCACAGAGCTGGAGTGGGCTCCATATTTGACAGGTCAGAGGTCAGCCCTCACACACACACACTTTTTAATGAAAAAACAACAGAATTTTAAACTAGAAATGAAATTGCCATCAACTTTGGTGACTGATTACATTATGTAAGATTGATAAAGAGTAGTATAAACAATATTACCGTTTGACCACAGTTAGCATGTTTACATGCACACCATCTTTGCATTTTCTCATGTGCAGATTATATTGATTTTAGCCGTGAAAAAAATATTGGTATCTTTGTGACACTACTTACATTTTAAACATTTTGATAAATTTCTTCTCCATATGATACCGCTCTTTTCTGAAAACACTGGTTCTCTCAAACTGCCCAATACATTTAATAATTTTTTTTGCTAATAAAATATTGCGACTGGTAGCGTAATATCTTTTAAACAAACATCTAAAAACGGTTTAAAAGCACATTACCCCATCATCATATTTTGCCATGATGGCCTTGGACTTGGCCCATTTGCCACTGTTCTGGTGCTTCAGAGACATTCGTTCCTGTGGGAATAGAGATGAAACAAAAAAAATAAGCAGGTTTAATGCTAATAATCACAGTTTATTCTTAGGTTCTTTCAAGTTGTTTCCATCACTCTCTCCTTTCATGTAAAGGTCTCACAAAGCCTACTACCTTCATTCTTGACAGTTCCATCTTCTTCAGTTCCTCCAAGGCAGCAGCAGGGTCTGTCTTAACCATTTCATCAAACTGTTTTAGATACTCCTTACGCATCACTTTCTTCTGTACCCTGTGGTATCTGGGGAAGAAATGTGAATGTTATTCATCATGTAGTGCCTCTGATGTTCCCTTGCAGTGATGTTACAGCATTCACATGCCACCTTCCTTCCACCATCTCAGTTAATAAACCTCCTCCTGGATCAGCTAATTTCCTTGTACTTCGCATTGCTCATCCTCCAGCAGAATTTACAGCTACAGAAGTTAGGAATTTCTTATCACCGCACAATTTAGGAAAATCAATACAACAGTTCACTTTTGTAGTGCAAAATAAATAAAGCGTCAAGCCCTCGTTAATACAGGGTATGTAATACATGGTACGTATATATCAAACCCTCATTAATATAGGCAACTACATGGTAAGGATATATCAAACCCTCATTAATATAGGCAACTACATGATAAGGATATATCAAACTCTCATTAATATAGGGAACTACATGGTAAGGATATATCAAACCCTCATTAATATAGGGAACTACATGGTAAGAATATATCAAACCCTCATTAATATAGGGAACTAGATGATAAGGATATATCAAACCCTCATTAATATAGGCAACTACATGATAAGGATATATCAAACCCTCATTAATATAGGGAACTACATGATAAGGATATATCAAACCCTCATTAATATAGGGAACTACATGGTAAGGATATATCAAACCCTCATTAATATAGGGAACTACATGGTAAGAATATATCAAACCCTCATTAATATAGGGAACTACATGATAAGGATATATCAAACCCTCATTAATATAGGGAACTACATGGTAAGGATATATCAAACTCTCATTAATATAGGGAACTACATGGTAAGAATATATCAAACTCTCATTAATATAGGGAACTACATGGTAAGGATATATCAAACCCTCATTAATATAGGGAACTACATGGTAAGGATATCAAACCCTCACTTTTTGCTTTTTATTTTTCTTTCCCTTTTGGCTTTCGCTTCATAATAAGACTGTAGTACTCTGGTTTTTTGGAGTTCTGCCCGACGGATCTTGGCCTGCAAAAAAATGTAATAATGTATTATATATTGGTTGTAGATATGTGACAACCAAGAACCATTTAGAAAAACTCCCCAATTTGTACATTGTTGTTTTTCAGTACATTGTCGGTTTTGTCCACATACAGAATGAAGTCAATATCAGTAGTGTGTGCAGGCCTTTGTCCTTGCCCAGCACTAACACACCATATTCAGCTTATTTTACACATCTGACCACATACTGGATGTCATGCTTGAGGCGGGGACTCACCTCCTCCAGACTCATGGCCCTGAGAGAAGCCTCCTCAGTGGGCGTCAAGACAGGGTCATGGAGAGGCTGCTTGTTCATGCGTAGGAGGCTGAATATCTCCTGTTCTAGGGGGGTTTGGGCCTTAAACATAAAATATGAATCTGAAATTAGTTTATAATCATGTTACACAAACAGAAAACTCAAAAGGATATTTTTACACCCACCTTCCATCCAGCCACCACCTGCTCTATGCGTTTGGGGCCAGAGGGCTCCTGGTTCAGTGGGAAGACCAGCTGCTCTGCCTTCTGGTTCTGTAGGACCACACTCTGCCAGCGAGACACCTCTTTTGACGTTTTCTCAAAAGCCACTTCTCTTTGGATCTGTACAAGAATATTTGTTCAATCCTCTGAGTCGTGAACAGTGGCCTGCATTCAAGACTAGACATCCTGCCTCTGTCGGTGGTCTTACCTTTTCTGTCTCCTTCCTGGTCAGGGGCGTCTCCAGGGTGCTCTGGTTGTGTTGAAGGTTCTTCAGCTGCTTCTTCGTCTTGATTAAGGCACTGGGGGTCTTATCCAAGGTTCCAATGAGGTCAGACAAATTTATTTTGTCTCCTTCACCTGTCAGTCATGACACGCGGAGAGACATACAGTTCAGACTCAGCTTATTGTTCAAACACATTTTGGATTTCCATCACGGTTCCTGGATCCTGTCATTTAACTTTCACAAACTAACTGACAAAAAACCTTGATAAAAGCACAAGGCATTTTCAAATAAGTAAATCAGGTACATTTAGCATCATTTACCTTCAGCATTGACTGTGAATTCTGACACTTGAATGCTTGCTTCAGACCGTTCAGTAAGCTTCTTCCTGATCGTGAAAACAATGCACATCAAAGAAATGGATCAAACATGACTACAAAAGCAATACAAGTAAAAATGTAACATTACATACTGGTGAATAATATAATGAGTTGGTGGGCCAAGTTTGCCAGTCCTCATTTCTCCTGTATAATTCCAGAAGCCCAACTCATCTAGGAAGGTACTATAGGAGCACAATTTTCTGACATCTCTCACCTCTTCTTCCCCCCAAGCGAGCTGATGGCCTCCAGCAGCTTGCAGTGTTTCCTCTCATCATCACTGCCTCCCTGTATCAGACAAAACAAACAGCAGGGCTCTACATTCGTCCATTGTACTCACATATGCACGTAAATATTTTGCAGTGCGATCTGGAATTTTCATTTATGAGCACCAGTGAGTGAGAAAATGAAGGATTCTAGCGTTATTACCTGTAGACATTTTTTCCCATACTCCTAAATGTATTTCTGTATGCCTACATTTTCAACTTAGGAGCAAACATGCTCCTTGTAAAAAAGGTCAGTATAGAGCACTACACTGTACCCAAAATGAACCGACCAATCCAGAATTCATGTGCTTTGAAAAGTCAGCTCATACTGATTCTCAATATAGTGACCTCCTCTTTCATGTTCTTCCTGCATGTTTCAAAAATTCCAAATAGACAGATAAGCTACAATCTTATTATTGCTCAAGATAATTACTGCAGGTGTGTGTGTGTATGTGTGTGTATCCTACCTCATCCTCACTAGCGCTAATGATGTCATCTGCCAGTGCCCGTTGAAGCTCCTCGTCATCCTCGTCATCCATCCCCTGGACCACCGTCTCACGGGAACTGGAGTGGGGGACAAAAGAGCTACCTGTTACTTTGCACTTAGTTATCTTTTTATTCCATCAATATTTGACTAATCTACCAAAGACCATCATCATTAGCCCCTGGAGTTCTGTGCAACGTGTAGTTAGCACACACACGTATGTGGACACCCCTTCAAATTAGTGGATCTAGCTATTTCAGCCACACCCGTTGCTGACAGGTTATAATAATCAAGCACAGAGCCATGCAATCTCCATAGACAAACATTGGCAGTAGAATGGCCTTACTGAAGAGCTCAGTGACTTTCAACATGGCACCGTCATATGATGGAACAACTCAGTTTGTCAAATTTCTGCTCTGCTAGAGCTGCCCCGGTCAACTGTGTCAAGTGCTGTTATTGTGAAGTGGAAATGTCTAGGAGCAACAGCAGCTCAGGCCCGAAGCGGTAGGCCACACAAGCTCACAGAACAGGACCACCGAGTGCAGAAGTTTGTAGTGCGTAAAAAATGTTGGTCCTCGGTTGCAATACTCATTATCGATTTCCAAACTGACTCTGGAAGCAACATCTGCACAAGAACTGTTCATCCGGGCTGCATGAAATGGGTTTCCATGGCCAAGCGATCACCATGCGCAATCCCAAGCGTCAGCTGGAGTGGTGTAAAGCTTGCTGCCATTGGACTCTGGAGCAGCGGAAATAAGTTCTCTGGAGTGATAATCACGCTTCACCATCTGGCAGTCCAACAGACTAATCTGGGTTTGGTGTATGCCAGGAAAAGTGTGGAGGTTGTTATAGCAGCAAAGGGGGGAGCCTTTGTTTATATATCTTGCATTACTCATCACATATGTATATACTGTATTCTATTCTACTGAATCTTAGTCCGTTCTGCTCTGACATCGCGCGTCCATAGACATATAGTCTTAATTCATTCCTACTTAGATTTTTGGGTATGTTGTGCAATTTGTTAGATATTACTTGTTAGATACTACTGCACTGTCGGAGCTAGAAGCACAAGCATTTCGCTACACCCGGAATAACATCTGCTAATCACGTGTATGTGACCAATAAAATTTGATCTGAACTCCATAGTAATGCCCATGATTTTGGTATGTTCGAAGAGCAGGTGTCCACATACTTTTGGTCATGTAGTGTAAGAAATAAATGCGACTAATTACTTGAAATTAAAGGTCAAGAGCCACTGAGGGTGCCAAATACACCCAATCACGTTAGTTAGCTAAAATTTGCGATTTGGCTAATATCATTGTATGCTGTAGCGTTAAGGTTTTCCTTCACTGGAACTAAGAGGCATAGCCCCAACCATGAACACAGCCCAGACCATTATTCTTCCTCCACCAAACTTTACAGTTGGTACTATGCATTCGGGCAGGTAAAGTTTTCCTTTGGTGAACCAGGTAGCTAGCTAAAACGCAAAGGTTAGCTACTTAGCGTAATTTGGTGTATTTGACACCATCAGTGGCTCTCGACCTTTCATTTAAATTAATTAGTCGCACTGTAAAGAATATCAGTAGAGGCCCGAGTTATTGAAAATGTGAGTTCAGTGCACAAACCTTGTCATCTTCATAGTTTCTCCACTCTTTCGTGTAGCTTTTGACTTGACCATGTTGACTCGAAACTAGCTAGAAACACACGTGCAATGCAATGCCGTGTGGGAGTGAAGTCTGTCGTACGCTGTCGTAAAAGCGCGTGCGACACAGCTGGCATGTTCGAGGACATCAATGCTGCGTACTACGCAGTTAGCACTCGTGGCCCAGATCTGCTGAAATTGACAAGTGTGGGTAACTGGATATTTGGAGCACAGGTAGAACAATGAGGTTAGTTATAAAAAAATATTTGCTTGGAGTGTCTGAAAGTTGGCGTTGCAAAAGAAGTTGGTGGATCAACAGCGATGGGTGTAACACAAAAACAGCAACAAAATGGCTGGATCAACAGTGATGAGTAGCTTAATGTTTACATATCAGGCTAAGAGATCTAACGTCGTAGGTTAGGGTTAGGCTGAGCTAAAAATGCTACAGTTTTCAACAGTCGACTAGTCATGCAGACCAATCAGCCACGCCACAAACGGTCTTGAGTGACAACAAATCTGCCCAATTAGCTGATTCGCTTTCCATACACCCACTTCTCTTGATCCTCCCACTTCTGTTGACACGTCCACTTACAGACACACTCCATTTATGCAGTTACCCATGACCCGAAAAATAATGCCAGGCTCTAATCATGACCATCCAGTTAATATTTTTTTTAATAAAAATACAATTATTTAACGAGGCAAGTCAGTTAAGAACAAATTCTTATTTTACACTGACGACCTACCCTGGCCAAACCCTCCCTTAACCCAGACAACACTTAGCTAATTGTGTGCTGTATGGGACTACCGATCACGGCCGGTTGTGATACAGCCCGGGATTGAACCAGGATCTGTAGTGACACCTCCAGCACTGAGATACAGTGACTTTCGAAGGCAGTGAGATGCAGTGCCTTCGACCGCTGCACCACTCAGTAGTAGTAGTTTATAATTAATGACTTATCTTCTTCTGGAACACGAATTCCCCCAAGTTTTTCCCTGAACTCTATCCTACTTACCACCAGTGGCGATTTTAGCATGTCAGTCTTGGTGGGGCACACTCAACAACAAAAAAATTAAGATGCATGCCAGCAAAGCCACTACACAACACTAAACAATACATTAATTGCACTATAACGGTGACAAACGGTGCCCACAAACTGTTAGGGCCTACATAAAGCTATCCCAACAGCAGAGCTTTCTTTTCAGCACAATGGAGTGAATCCTTACCACTGCTACACCTTGCTATCAGCGGAGCCTTGTCTGGCAGCGAAACAGTTCATATAGCCTCATTTACTGCCTTTTTAAAAAACATAGCTGATATGGCTGACTTGCCTCAACAAATGTGGTTTCTACTGACAATTAAGATGTACAAACAGTGGCATAAGGGGACGACGAGCGCATAAGAGGCAATCCATAATTTCGAGTAAGACATTAATGAGCAAGCTGGGACGGACGTAGTCATAACTATTTGTTCAGAACTTTTGAAATGTACAGTGACAGAATTCAGAGCATAGGCCATTCTTACAGTATTCTCCCTGTACACCAAGTCAGAACCGTAGGATAAATAAAGGGGGCATATAAGCAGACAATGAAAGCTCTTACAATATTCGATGATTACATTTATCTAAAACAGGCTATAGGCTACATGTGCACCACCAAGTCAGAACAGTAGGCTAAGTTATGAGGGGGAAAGGGAACAAATTATTAAGGTGAAGCACATGGGCTACTAACAGCTTACTACACAACATACACTTAGTATTAATTTCTTAGTTACAGTATACATATCTCCCTGGCATATTACATAATTTATGCAGTAATATAAAATACATTTTTGGACTCACCTTGTTGTGCTGTACTCACTTGAACAGAAAGGTGGCACGGAAGTCCTTGTGGGCAAATTTTGTCATCCAAGTCTGGCATTATCTGAATTTATGGTGCTTTCAAGACAAGTGGGAACTCGGAAAAACACAAGTTCGAATCATGACGTCAGTGATCTTCAGGTCGGAGCTCTAGAAAGAGGCCCGAGTTCCAGACTTGGAATTCCAAGTCCCAGACGGATGACCGTTCAAAACGTATTTTCCCAGTCGGAGCTAGTTTTTTTCAGAGTTCCCAGTTGTCTTGAACTCACTAAAGTCATGCTGGATTGACAGCATGGCCAATGTATTCAAACTTTTCTTGCCCATGGTGTTGAATGTTTATCCTTTTAAGCTGGGAAAAGAGGCCAATAAACCCAGACTTGGACCACACACCCACAACACTGAATAGTAGGCTAGTGATTGCTTAGCAACACTCTGAGTTAGCCACTGATTCCTTCCAAACCACTCATTGTTGAATTTGCGATTTCCAACTTGTTGTGTAACGTTTGTGTCCAATGGCCGATGAGCAGATACATTTTATCTATAATTTCCTCTTTAAATGACAAGGATTGAAAACGATTTGCAGTAGATTGTCAACGTGATTCATGATGATGACTGCTTGTCTAGCTTGCTAGCTAAGATTTTGAAAGTATGATGTTGACATGATCAGTCCAATCAAAGCTAAGGTACATATAATGTGATTTCCTCCCAAGTGGCACATTGATCTAAGGCACTGCGTCGCAGTGCTAGAGGCGTCACTACAGATCTGTGTCGCAGCCAGACGCGACTGGGAGACCCATGGGGCGGCACACAATTGGCCCAGCGTCGTCCAGGTTAGGGGAGGGTTTGGCCGACAGGGATGTCCTTGTCCCATCACGCTCTAGTGACTCCTGTGGCGGGCCGGGCGCATGCACACTGACACGGTCGCCAGTTGGACTGTGTTTCCTCCAACACATTGGTGTGGCTGGCTTCCGGGTTAAGCGGGCATTGTGTCAAGAAGCAGTGTGGCTTGGTTGGGTCGTGTCTTCGCCTCCCCGAGTCCGTACGGGAGTTGCAGCGATGAGACAAGACTGTAACTACCAATTGGATACCACGAAATTGTGGAGAAAAAAAAAAAAAAAACATACCCAGTTGTAATGTGGCTCATATAGTGAGGATGACTATAATAGTTGGGTTGTTTTCATGTCTTTTTGTACATAGTTTGTGTGGTAAAACAATGTATACAGCCATGTGATGGCATTGAATTAATTCCATCATTTAATTCTGGAGAGGTATGTAGTTTCCTGAACAGCTATATATAGCCAACTAGAAGGTATGATAATGCAATCAACAATAACTAATGTCTTGAATCATAAAATGTTTATTTTTTCTTGAACTAAAGATTTGAACTTCTATGGTCTGGGGATGGATTTTTTTAACATGATCAAAACCACACTGCATAGGCTGACCATCAAAGAGTACATTTCACTAGTTGAAATTGTTTGGAAATCAGTGGCTTAATGTAGTATGGACCTTTGAATTATTGAAGCATCAGGTAGCAACATATGGCTGGTCCACTAAGCAAATCCTTTAATGAAATAAAAACACAACATTACTTTCTGTGAAGTACAGGAAAGTACTAGTTTTTATTCCTTCATAATCAAACTTCACAAACAGCGTGAACTTGTACAATACCTCAGAGTGAAAATTACAAAAAAAGTGCTGGTAACATTTACAAAAAATCATCCTTACTTAGCAACAATCAGTTTATTCTTCCTCACTTTTTTTAGTCTTTTGTATTAAGGCTTAATACTTCTGTATAAAGTATATGCAAGATAAGTCTTCACAGTTTTTCGAAAAAAGTCACAATATTATGTAACATAATGAAGCTTTACGGCTATTTTTCTTTATAATAACAAATACACATCACTGGTAAATATACGTGAAATACAGGGCTTACTGTAAAATGGCAGGTAATGATACTGTTTGCTGAAATAACTTGCTTTCACACATTGATAGGAAAGGTTTGACATACCATTGTGATAACTAAAGGAGGAAGAAAGAACAAATAATTAGCATAAAAACTTGGGAGATCGCCTCCAAACTTTGGCACATCCCTTTAAACATTTTCACAAAATATATAAGGTTTATTTTGGAAATCATATGCACGGAAGAATAGCAAAACTGGCATAAAGTGAAAACATGCTGTGTAGTAAGGTGATAAACCAGAGATATTACATAGCCAGTCTTTTCCACTCAGACTGACATGAATAAGGTGCATTTGTAAGACTCAAAGCATGTACTGTAGGTCTTTCTCTTAGATTTAAACAAACAAAAAGAACTTAGAAACAGAAACTTTCAAAAAACATAAAAATAAAGTTGACCAAGTCTCGAGGCGACCTCTTGTAATCATGCATCTCCATGGGTTGAGAGAATGGTTGAATATCTCTTACTACAGTAATGCAGCTGTTCAGCTGTGGCATATGAAAAAAATAAAAAAGGAGGGCTGTATTTTATTTCTTATGTTATTTACTTATCTTTTAGAATATGGATATTCCACAGAGACTATTTACTGTGGAACATGTGTCTGTGATAATTTAGAAGAGTAATAAATGAGATGGAATCAAAAACTGAACGCAGTACAAAGCTGATATGTTCAGGGGATTCCCTAAACTGCACTAGTTCAACAGATGGGAGCTCTAGCCCTATCACTTACCAATTTCACCCTCATGCATACTGTACGGTTAAAGTGACGCAACAAGCTTGCTTTAAATAGCCTACATCACAAAAGCAATTTGGTTTTAGTGCAAACACAATTGGCTGGCTTAAGCTTCTCAATAATAACAAGCTCACCAAGGAGATTACAAGAAGGCACATACTTATGCTTCCTCTAACACGCAACATATTTAGACAAACTGCAGCACCACAAAACGGTAGGCCTAATAACAGGAAAGCTAATATTTCCAGATACCAAAAATCATAGTTATCATGATTGCTATCATAAATTATTGATGATTTAAAATGATCAATAAAGAACATTTAGGCGTCAACAATATTTCACCCCACTACTCTTGCTGTCTATTTTCTTATGGGTAATTATGAATTACAATATATGTGGGTGGACTTTGATTCTTTGGATGGCTAAACTGATGTTACAATTGACAAGGAAAGTTACATTTCCCATCCATCAGTGTTTTACTACACAAATGTTGTAGTCTTTTTTTCATAAATATTTTTAATCAATAATTTCCCAGAAAAATGACCTTGAACTGACCTTGAATCTTTACAGATCATATGAGTGTTTTAAAACAAAAATGAGTAAATCAGTGAAGAAAGCTGTATGTTTTAACATGGAGGAAGTTTAATGTCTTATGTTGGAATCATTTGAAAAAAAATGTGTCTACATAACATAAACCTTTTTGACCTTTTGTTCAGTTATCTTTTTGATGAGGACATTTTACAATGATTGCATGTTTATGGGATATGTTGTAACACTCCTCTCCTTCCTGTCCCTCATTTAGGGCTAGTAAGAGCCGTTTCATTTTCTCCAAAACAATCACAAGAGGAAACTATGCACCTCAGACTCGGACACTTCTGATTGGTCAAATATGTCAACTCTAAACAACAATGTGTGCGTGTCCAAGTTCATAATGTGCGTCTCAAAGACAACAAGTTTCCATTCTGTACCTTTACACAAAAAAAAAATTCAACAAACTTTTCAAATATCACCTTTTACACAGCATTACCCCTGTGCACAGACAGCTCTCTTATTTGAGATACTGTGGCTTGAAGAATGTGTCAATTGTTTTGTGTCATATTGCTTTCCATCAACGAAGACCAAAATATGTTTAGTGCAAATCTCTTTTCTGGTTTGATAAGTGGTAGTTGGCTCTAAAAAAAGACTTTGACATTAAGGTCACTACAGGGTTCAATCTATATGTTTGATTGACATAGTAAGACAACATATACCAAGTGGTTTCTTTTGATTAATGAATTGCTATTAAGTGGTATCCCTTTTGATATTTTAGCATTTACTTATTTTGTTAGAACAGGGAATTTTGAAATCGTTATTGTATAATTATGATGGCCAGATTTTATAAGCCTGACAAATGCAACATTTTGGCAGATATATTTCAGCACCTTATCGATTAAATGGTGGAAATAAAATTTCCAGTCAGAGAAGTCACTATTCCTTCTCTAGCAGGTTGGACTCTGTCTGTCAGGTAATGTGTGCGATAAGGCTGTATTCTGTGTAATCGGTTCATGTCTCTCATATAATAGCTCTCAACTTGGAAATGTTGGAAAACTCACTCCAGTCCAGTGTTTGACAAGTCAAAGTATGAAACTTCCTTGTAGCCTACCTACATACATAAAAAAAACTCATCACCTATTTCAAAACAGCAGTCATACAATTCAAACAAGGTTGTTTCATAACAGTAATAGAAATACCAACCAACTTGGAGCACACATAAAAGAAAACAAAGAAAACAAACAACATTACTGCAGCATATAAGTCAGGGTTGCTTATGAGTGATGTTAACTACCTGTACTACAACAGCTCCACTTCTGCCAAGTTTATTATTCTAATATATAAGGAGTATTTGATCAGGAAGATAAAGAAATCACAAGCCAAAGCAGGCAACAAAACCTAACAAAAGATTCTTAATTAAATACATGTTCATACACACACACACACACACGCACACGCACACGCACACACACACACACACACATATATATAATATATATATATAATATATATATATATATGTAAGTGCAACTTATTTTTCACTGCAGGTACATATCTTAAATAAACAGCTTTAAGATATGTCAGAAAAAAGCTTGAATATCTGATTAAAAACCTAAGCTTTCTGTAACATAAATCGACACATGTACTGTGGGAGCATACTGACTTTCTGATTCATCACTGAGTGGATCTTACAATGTCCAATGTAGACACTGACTTTATGCAACTACCACACTAAAGAAGCACGGCCCAAATAACTAATCATATTTCAAACATCCAGCTTGAAAAAAACTTTCAAATTATGTCATACCCCCACAATAAGTGAAATTTTACTAATACAAATTTTCCAACGGGTTGCATTTTCTTTGATATGAACAATTCATATTACAACAAATATATCATGTAGTAATCAACATCATGTACTTACTGTATGCTACCAACTGATAAGACATTTGGTCCAACTCATCAAGATGTTAATACAACTCAATTAACTGTAATATCTTTACACCGTTTGTTGTTTTTGCCTTAATTATTCATCAAATGTCAGCTGGCTTTTGTGTTTAATGCTCTCTGGGGGAAATGTATCTGTAGCAGGCTCTAAATAAGCCATCAAAATGTTATAATATCGTATTGAGGGATAAAACCGTTGCCATTAAATCAGATTTAGGCCTCTTTGTGTTGCTTGGTTCGGTTGTTATGGGCAGCGGCAAGTTTAATCTTCCTACTCTTTTACTCAATGGCATCAACACATTGCAAAACAAGTATGTGCAAAAGCAACTTATATTTTGGTCCACCTCAAAGTTTGAAAAAAAACAGTCTAAATTCGGTATGGGTCTTCCACTATATGTTTGAATAACATTTTGAGACAGATGTCTTTAGAATATTAGTCAGACAAATAGATAAATTGTGCATGGCATGTCACTTTAGTATCAGTTCTCCACTAATCCAGTGCATTTAGTTTATCAGAGAGTAAAAGCTTTGAAATCAACAATACGGCAGGAAGAAATCAATTACTGAAAACTGGAATAACAGACAAATGGATTAAACAAAGATAAACGGATCAATCAAACAAAATCAAATGTGAATTGAAAAGGCTTAAATCAATTGGCCAAGTGTGTGTAGAAAAAATAACTAATGGATATTGAGTATTAATTTTAAGCAGAGGAACAATGCAACATTTACAATCTTATTCATGTTATAACATGCTATAGTTCTACAACAACTACTACGTGTCAGGTTTCTTTTTATATTTTGCTGAATTTCTTTAGAAAAGCTATTTTGGTCTACAGTAGGCACATTAACACAACAATTAAACTACAGTCTACCAATAGTGATCAGAGGACAAAATGCAGAAAAGCATTTTCACAAGCACCCTGTCTTGAGTATCAAAGAAAATATAATTTTAGCTATCTTGCCAGATTTGAACACATACACATTTATAGGAACGTACATCTTGGTAGTGTTTGTTATCGCTTACGCAACAGATAATGTTCTTTCTGCTTGAAATTCAGACACTGTGATATTCTTATCATTCTTTGGTGTTTACGGAAACAAGCATATGTCATCCAACATGTTCAATAGCCCCCTGATGGTTTGGTTTCATATCACAACAAATCATTACTACCACCGGCACCTTTAACAACACCAAGCAACGTATTGTAATGGAAGCTCTGCATGCCCAAACTAATTATATATGATTGCATGCTGATTGAGACCACAAGTATGTGTGGTACACGGCAGAAAGTGGGCAGAAATATGTTCACCAAACCTATTAGGTAAAAGAGAGACAAACGTAGAAAAACATATGGGTAATACAGTGCAGTGCATGTTGCTTCATCTCACCATAGACATAAATTATATTTTGGACATGTGAGAAGTGCAAGAGACCTGCTGAAAGCCCCACAACAATTATTCAAGGTGCTAAGCAAGCTACTGTTGAGGCTCTTTTATTCAGCACCTTTCAAACTCCACATCTTATGGATGACTCAGTATTCTCCGTAACTAAGACACAACATTTAAGGGAGAGTTTGAGATATATTGCATATGAAACACAATCCGATAGGTAGAAGGACATGCCATGTTCCAGAAGAACACACCAAGGTAGCAAGCAGGGGCTTGCCCTTTATGCAGGGGCATATTCTGCACTATGGTTAGAAGCTAAAAAAAAATCCTATGATGGGACCATCAATGCCAGAGATGCTAAGCAGTGCTTTTCTGAGATGGATCTGCAATCATATACAGTTTAGCAAGCCAGTGACACTATAATAAACATAAATGTGAGGATGACTATTGTGGAGATTCAACTAAACGTAAACCAACGTAGAGGGGAAAATGTCACACGACAAAATAACCAGCAGAGCAGACCAGCAAGTAATGAAAAGAAAGTCATTGATCTATTGTTCTAGTAAGGCTGTTGGGGTCACATAATTTGTTACAGAGTCTGAAAAAATCGACAACATAATCTCGTAGAGTGAGGACAGGCTAGGTACAGGAATGTTCTGGACATTACAGGAATGTGCATATTTCAGATATGCTGCAGGTATTGGTTCCTAATAATTTATGACACTAACTTTCCTTATCAATTCAAGGTAGAGAGACACACAATTGGTGAATATTGATTCCAAATCAAATTGTAGAGTAACACTCTCATACAACGATAGATTATGACAAGACTGCTGAAGAAGAGGGGTAGCGGTCTGATTCTTGTTTACAAGGACACTTTTAATTACATCTAGCACTCAGACAAATGCTTGGTACTCTTCAAGTAAAACTTGATTGCACTTCTAACTGATATTGCTGTGGTGTTGTAGGCTGCAGTAGCTGAAGCAAATATAGCACTGCACTGATGTCACTGATCAAGTACAGTAACGTAGACGCGCACGTGTAGCTAGCTGCAGGGACCGAGTAGCATCATTGATTGCTAGGTCTGAAACATTCCGACCAGCACAAAGACAATAGTATACACTTTATCCATCATTATGAGCTACAAGCAGAGAACAAACACAAGGGATGTGCTCAACTGACTGGCATGTCTTATGTGAGATCATAATCACTGTATTCTGATAGAACAGCTAGGCTATGTCTAAGGACAACATTTGATTGTGGTTGGTATTTTGCATCAAAACAAAAATCGAAAGGTAAGAAAATAAGTGGTTTAGTGACTACTATTTATATTATTTTTAACAGCAAAACCCCCCCAAAATGTAATTATAGACATTCAGTGTGGCAGAAGCATGATAGCTGGTGCTGATAAGCCAGAAGTCATGACAATTTAGGTGTGCTTACAAACCTGGGCAAACTACGCAAAACTATTTAAAATCTTTCGGATCACATACCTGTAGTTTTAGACGAACAAAACAACATTGTGTTTTTGTAATGGCAAACATGAAGATAGGGACTAGCTACTATATCGTATTACTACACATGCTTACTCATTGTTTTAATGAAGAAGAGTTAGTTGAATGCCTCATGGCTAGGCCCCTTAAAGCAAACCTTTACTACAGTTAATGAACTCCAGTTGTTTATCTTAGCTGTTTTCTCATATGTACTAGTTATAAAACTAAGTATGTCAGCAGGAAATAATAACAAATCTATCTTATATAAATAGAAGATTTGAGGCGGATAAAGATATTTTAAAGGGCTTTCTTAGGATGCACTGTGTTATGACTGTGACCAACATTGCTGTTATAGTAGTATAAATATTGTCATCATTTGTGTATAGATTATCATGTATATATAGCTACTGTATATATTTGGAAAATGTACGGTAGGAGCAAAACTACTTTATGAAGATTTAGTATAGTAATGTATAAATAGGCACTTGATAGCTAGGCATACTCCTTATATCCCTCAAAGCATATTCCTATAGTTACAGTTCTGTCTGTATCTCAAACGCTTTCCATTATATGTGTTAAAGTTGTTGATGAAGAACATATTGATAAAAAAAAAACGGTGTATATATACTTTAGATTCAACTGATATTATGTAGTTGGACTGTATCTGTATAATGTATGCCAGCAGGTTTACTGTCATGGTAATTGTTAGTTTCTGAGTTACTATGTGTTACTACTCTAGGTGAGTGAATAAAATGAATGTGAGGACACTGAAGGAAAGTACATCAGGAGCTGTGAGATAAACAGCATGGGTATTTCTCTAAAAGCCTGCTTAGTCACAAGAGCTAAACTAGTAACTGATCACATCACATTAGTCTTAGCACTACATTTGTTATATTTTCCTATTTTTTTCCCAACTGAACGTACAGTATCTCCCATTTGAAAAGAGGGTTCATGTCCAACCAGAAGATAGGCGCTTCTGACAAGCTATGATGTCTTACTCAATGGCTGTCTATCCTTTGCCCACTAACTAAAAACTATTTACAAATGCACCGGTACATAATGGTTGCAAGAAAAACAGGCAAATTAAAGCCCTGGAACACACAAGCACATAGATGATTCAAACACACTGCAAAACTGATCCTGTGTCTCTACACTTAAGTAAAAACGTGAAATATAAGAACATGACAGTTAAAACACCAAACGAAAAGCTGTAGGCTTAATTCTAAGTAATTCTATACCTGTGAATATATTGTATAGCTGAAAAATACATTATGTTATAGTAATCTTACAAACATAAATTCTAAACTCTTTCTTGACTGTATAGTATATAAACCAAGGACAACAACGACAGGGGCGTATTTCAGGGTTGCATTGCATGTTTTCCCAACTTTTTACCTGACTATTAATTGAACACAATGACATCAGCTATTGGTACAATAAGTTAATCAAACAAAAGAGAGATATGACAAGAAAGGCCAGGGAGGGACTGCCGACAAAACATGGCGTTGTTGGAAAACAAATCCTGGAAAGTTCTTATGTCATGTCAATTTATAGTATCATAAAATGATACTAATGCTAAACGTCTGCTTGTAAGTCACACACAGGTATAAGTGAGGTCAACCATCTATGGGCAGGGGCGAGCCAACAGGCATATACCTCAGTATTGTCAAAGATTCTGTTATGTTTCCAATGAACCTTTCTCGTGAGCTGTGTGATAATATGGATGATTTATATAGCTCGAATCCACTCTTGAAATATCTCAAAACCAACATTAAACTATTCCTTTGCTATTATCTTTTTTCACAACCTATGACAACGAGAAAATGATGTACTTTAGAAAAACATCTACAGTCAATAGTGCATTTGATTCATTTATGACATAAATATCATTTAGGCTGACTGTAAGAGACTGCAAAGTGGTCAAAATAATGCTAGATTATCTCACTGATAATACATTTGGAAGCAACTATAGTCTGGTCTGGTTTCATAAGAAATACGTGATGGTTAAATAGTTTAGCATTCATTATTCTGTTTTTGAAACTGAAGGTTGGACTTAGTTCACAGTGCATGGTTCTTACTGTGTTTACTGGGACTAACTTGGTGAATGTACTGCTCTGCCTAGCTGGTTGACCATTTCTATATTATTCCATAGAGCAGACAACACCACCACCACAAGCAACACCACCACCTCCACCACTACTACCTCTACCACCACCACCACCACCCCTACCAACAACAACTTTATGCCAGAGCAATAACATGTGATCAAAATAGATCTCAGCAGTTCCTTACATACTGTAACAATCTGTTAAGGACTTTGTCTCATCAAACATGAGACTACAGAGTCCTCTAAGACTACAGACACAATTAACCTTGTATGCAGCCATGCAGTTCCTGGTCTTACAGAGTAGCAATGGGAGCCACAGAGTAGAAGCATTTATAGGCTTGTGTTCCCGATAGAGACCTCTGCAGCAGAGGATAACAAACTCCGGCCCAATCACAAGTCACATATATTGTTCCCTTTACTTGACAACCACATGCTATTTCAGTGACCAGATAGAAACTCTATGAAACATAATACAGGGCCCTCGCTCTGATGATATGAGGAAACTCTGGGATTGATTACTAACTAATAGCCCTCATCACTTCCTTGTTTTCAATTTGAAAGAGACAAAGATAGAATACAGTGAAGATGATAGAAGAGTATTATTAGGTAGGCCTTATCCAAATATCAACCAGCTGAAGCTAACTAAAGCACTAGGCACAAAATGCCATGCACTTCTTCCACTCGGGGCAATGTATTTACCACTATCAATATTTGATCAATAGATGTCTTTGTAAATGTGCACAACAAATGTGTTTATTAGCCCAAGAGGGTTAGCTAAAGCTGCGTCTCACAGTACCTGCACTGCATATTGCAAAGGAAGCCCTACAGTTCAGGTATTACACCTCCACTTGGGACACCAACAGTTTGATTATACAACACACACAAACACTCACACAGACAAACACAAGAGATGCAGACTTGTGTACAATTTACAAATAGCAAATAATAGCTGCGTACAATCTCCCACCCACCCTGTAATTCCTAAAGAAACTTGTTCTAAAAAAACACATAATTTATGTCCACGGACACTATAAAATATTTTTTTCTTTTTGGGGGGGATTTTGTTTGGCATGAATGCTTTTGTATGAAAATTCAGCATCTGTTCTAATGTATGCAATGGGATAACTGCTGTTGAAGGGGATTACCTCTTGAAAAGAATACATTAAAAGGTTGAAAACAGAGACAAGCTCACACGATGGATCACATTTAAATAGAACTAAACGCTTGCACAAACACAGCACAAGTAAATACATATAATAACAAGAGATAACAAAAGCTAAGAAACATAAAATGACCTTATCGTAAAATGGAACAAAGCTATTCTAACACGATAATTCTACAACAAATTATTAGATAAAAAATGATTATTTTTCTCTAAAACTATAATATCTCTGGTAACAGTAGTGCACTTATCGGCTCAAGCAGTGCAACATATAGGCTATGCAAGAAAATAATGCAGTCCTCTTATCAAGCTTTTAAGAAAGATGTTTAAAAAATGAACAAATGAAAATAATAGAATTTCATTTATTAAGTAAAACAATAAAATATTAAGCACAGGCATTTGAAGAAAATGTGCAAAGCAGCACTTTGTTTTTATCTACAACATATTGTTTTCAGACTGTACTGTAATTCTGGTAAGTTACTATCTTATCATGGTAACTAAAAAGGTGTGTCTACTCAAAGAAATGAGCAAAATCTTCAGATTGCAGTTGCAGGCAGACGTGTATGTCTTATTTTGGATAAAATGCATGAACAGTAAGCCAAATATCAGAGCAGAGCCTTTGAGTGACGTGACACTTGAATGACATCCCCTTGCCTTACTCCCAAATCTATTCTGTACACATTGTGTCTAGGTATCTGTGAAATCAGGAATGTATCTTATTGTCTTGGAAGTCCATCTGCAAGTTGTGTTATATTATGAAGTAATTATTGACCGGGGTATATGTTATTGTGGTTTCTTTTGCCTCATCTGTCTCGGTGTTTGTATTAAATGTCTGAACGTGACATGCCATTTGGGCCACCAGGTGGAGCTAACATTTCAGGAGTAGTGCATTTTAGTTTCTCCACCTGCTCAAATAGCTGTGTCATGTCCATAGGAACAGGATATACAGAGATTTAGGTCATACAATTATATTTTTGTCCAATGCAAGTTCACAGAATCACTCAATTTACCGGTAATCTATTTGAAAGCTGTCTTAAACTATCCTGGTAAACCATTCCATTATCAAATAATATATTTTAGTTTCTTAATTTAAACGTTAATAGTAATATTGACCAATCATGTTGTAATCTACAGCTGATAACAGTCTGGTGCAAATTGCGAAGCAGCAGTCATGATGAGTCTGGTAGCATACTCAATCAAGCCTGCTACAACTGCACATGTAAAATCCTCTTCATAGAACTAAACAATAATTTATAACCTCATTATGTCAAGAAGAACCTTTAGTCTTTTGTTATGTCACATGTTGAAAATGGAAGAGGTCTAATAGCCTTAACAGTCTTCTAAGATATTAGTGGCAGTGTATGCAAATGAAATAAACTCCTAACAATGTTACATTTTTCTCAAATACTGTCTTATCAACAACCCTAATTTTGTAAACTTAACCTGAACCATCAAAATGCATGGACAATAACACATATACTAAATACCCATTTCTATACCCACTCACAGGAAGTTACATTTCAGTACAATTATTAATATCAATTTGTACCTTCACAACAGCTGTATTGTAATCCCTCAATACCTTAATAATAATAAATAAAAACCCAGTGTCAAATTAATTACTCTCCTTTTCTTACCCTACATAAGAAGGCAAACTTGTGACCAACAATATTTTTTAGAGGGAATCTTTAGCCCAAGCCAGATTTTTTATATTTTTTTTTGTGAAAATTATACCACAGTAAGCTTGGACTCCTAATAGTGTCCAAAACGGTCAATATGGGATTACATTTACCATGTTCCAAATTCCATGGCAATGTTTGCACACGCACACACACGCACACATACAAATACACACGCACAAGTACACACATACACAGATTAACACATACACTCATACAAAGATATATTTATACTGTATATAGGTGTGTGAGTTTGAATTTGTGTATGTGTGTGTGTTTCTTTCATAGGCCTTTCGGTAGTGTTCAACACATAAATCAGTATTTTAGGAAAGCATACATTTAGAGGCCTGTAGTAAGGATCCATCCAGTGGATCAATATCAAACTACAAAGCCTTAAGGCCACCATCTTGTTTTTCTTTTAGAATAACAAAAAAAAACTCATTTCTGGGAAACTTAATGTGCCAGTGTCTATACTGATTATTCTTCATGCCTCAAAAAAAAAAAAAAATCTAGTGCCATTTTTCTTTTTCATTTAATATTTTTTAAAGAAGTGTATCTATTTGTACTTATCCATCGGAGACATGCATTCGCATGTGGTCATTGAAGTGCTCAATTTGGTCGAACTTGGCAGGGCAGACGGAGCACACGTAGGTGGTCCCTTCTTGGCAGCTTGCCTCCGCAGCCACACCCACTCCTGGTCCGACCCCACCCCCTACTCCTGCGCCACCGCCGACGGGCATGGCGAGGGCTGCCACGCCGGCGCCAGGTTCGGGCACGGCCATGGGAATGGAAACGGGGCCACCGGCACCTGCTGCCCCGGACAGCCCTGTGACGGCGCCCCCTGTGCTGTGCAGAGCCATGTGTCTCTCCAGCAGGGTCTTGTGAGAGAACTTCTTCTTGCAGATGTAGCACTCATAGGACTTCTCTCCACGGTGCAGCCGCATGTGGACGTTGAGGGAGCTCTTTTGGGTGAAGCGTTTGTTGCAGATGCTGCACTGGTAGGCACGCACCCCTGTGTGAGTGACCATGTGTTTGATTAGGTAATCCTTCAGGGAGAACGAGCGCCAGCAGATGCTGCACTGATGTGGTTTCTCACCTGAATGTACAAAGAAGTCACAGTCATTAGGAGGAAAAAGGAGACAGAAAAACACAAAACCCTGCTAAACAACAAAGAACACTGACTGACAGCGAAGCTCCATTCTTCGAATGTAGCCTTGAGAATGTTGCATGATTTTTGCTAATTAACGAGGACGTTGCCCATCACAAAACAACAGTAAACCCAACACCTCAGTCCATGAACTCACTGTCAAGCAGCCATTGTTTATGGGCACCCTCATCCTCCAGTGTCTGATTCGTTACATTTGAATAGGCACCGATATTTCCCTCTGACTCATTAACATATTATCAGTGTATGAACTAGTATCTCAGTTTGAATATATTTTATAAACTAATCAAAAACAATATAATTTTAATTCATTCATTCTGCTCTTAAATGGCCCAATTATGAATTCAGGTCAAATTTGAACCCCTTCCAACATCCTGCTCGGTGCTGTCTTCCCTATTTTTTTTACTTTTAATATTTATGCACCAACCACCCACTGATACAACTTTAAAATGACAAATAGTACCGAATCAATGTGTGATATCTTACAGAACAAGCTTAATTGGCAACCATAAAGGGCATTATATATCACCCACTATAATGTAATCAAAAACATAATATCAGCTACATGATGCAGGTAGCCACAGTTCACTTTTCAATGTGACAGAGCCTTATAACTAATTTGTATAGATCAGTTGAATCTAAATCAGGGATTGACATTAAGGTAACCTAAAACAGATATTTCTGGTTCCTCCCCATTTTTTAAGTCAGGGGTGTCAAACTCCTTCCACTAAGGGCCTAGTGTCTGCGGGTTTTTGCTTTTTCCTTTCAATTAAGACCTAGACAGCCAGGTGAGGGGAGTTCTTTACTAATTAGTGACTAAGTACAAGGGAGGAGCGAAAACCCGCAGACACTTGGCCCTCCATGGAATGAGTTTGACACGTGGTTTAAGTGGAAGACAATTTATGACATTTCTGTGTGCAAACAGCTAGAGCCATAAAGTGCCATAAATTGTCTCTCTTTCACTTAAACAATTGGGAGGAACCAAAAATACATGTTTTAGGCTACTGGAAAGTTTGGTTGTTTTCACCTGACCAATGGGGAAACCACAGAGAAGGCTCAACTTGCCCAACTGCCATTCCTTCCATAAGGGAAGAAACCAGAAAGTTCACTTGCCTGGCCAGTAGGACAACCTTTAATGTCAATCCCTGAAAATCACTACTTCTTTCATGCACAGCAAACAAATATACTGTATAAAGGGAAAGGGGGATACCTAGTCAGTCGTACAACGGAATGCATTCAAGAAACTGAAATGTTTCTTCCGCATTTAACCCAACCCCTCTGAATCAGAGTTAGCCATCCATCCATCAAGAAATAGCCTATATACATCAAGCAACTAAACAAAATACACATTTATTAGGAGGGAATTCAAAAGGCTGATTGAGGACCTTTGTACTGAAGATGTTTGTTCTCTATGATTGTGTTGATGCTTTTCGTGTACAGATGTGAATATTGTTGTGTATATTGATGGGTATATTGATGTGTATAGTGTATATTGATGTGTATATTGATGTGTATAGTGTATATTGATGTGTATAGTGTATATTGATGTATATAATGTATATTGATGTGTATATTGATGTGTATAGTGTATATTGATGTGTACAGTGATGTGTATAGTGTATATTGATGTGTATATTGATGTGTATCGTGTATATTGAGGTGTATAGTGTATATTGATGTATATAATGTATATTGATGTGTATAGTGTATATTGATGTGTACAGTGATGTGTATAGTGTATATTGATGTGTATATTGATGTGTATAGTGTATATTGATGTATATAATGTATATTGATGTGTATATTGATGTGTATAGTGTATATTGATGTGTGCAGTGATGTGTATAGTGTATATTGATGTGTACAGTGTATATTTATGTGTATAGTGATGTGTATTGTGTATATTGATGTGTATAGTGTATATTTAAGCAATAAGGCTTGAGGGGGTGTGGTATTTGGTCAATATACACCGAGATGCGTCGTGCCAAAGAACAGCCTTTTGTAGTGGTATATTGACCATATATCAGAAACCCCAGAGGTGCCTTAGTTCATTTTTACATGTTTTGTTTGAGCTGCTTTTGAAAGCAAAAGTCAAATTGAAAACAGTATTGGTATTGTTGAATTCGATTTTCATGGTGGAAAAAGTAATACTTGAATTTGAATAAATTGTCATACTTGAGTAAAAGTAAAGATACCTTAACAGAAAATGACTCAAGTAAAAGTGAATGGCACCCAGTAAAATACTACTTGAGTAAAAGTCTAAAAGCATTTGGTTTTAAATATACTTGAGTATCAAAAGTAAATGTAATTGCTAAAATATACCTAAGTATCAAAAGTATAAATCGTTTCAAATTCCTTATATTAAGCAAACCAGACGGCACCATTTTGATTTTTTTACTGCCAGGGGCGCGCTGCAACACTCAGACATAATTTACAAATGAAGCATGTGTGTTTAGTGAGTCAGCCAGATCAGACACAGTAGGGATGACCAGGGATGTTCTCTTGATAAGTGTGTGAATTAGACAATTTCCTGTCCTGCTAAGCATTCAAAAATGTAACGAGTACTTTTGGGTGTCAGGGAAAATGTGTGGAGTAAACAGTACATCATTTTCTTTTTGAATGTAGTAAAGTAAAAATTGTCAAAAATATAAATAGTAAAGTACAGATACCCCCAAAAATTACTTAAGTAGTACTTAATTACTTTACACCACTGGTTTTCATAATAGCAAGCTAGCACGTCTGTTTGTTTGGTTACCACAGCTAGTAAACTTGCTAGCTACTTCAGTGGATGTTGAACACATGTCTACTGGCAAATTAACCTCATTTCTAGTGGCAAATGTCTGAAATTATAGCCATGGTATGAAAGGGAAAATCAACTCAGGACTTTTGGTTACTACATGATTCCATATGTGTTATTTCATAGTTTTGAATGAGTAGGTGTGACCAAACTTTTGACTAGTACTGTACATAAGGGATAATCAACAAGGGGCTATGTGTTCTATGGGAAATAATGCAACTCCATGGATGGTCAGTTCCACTCCGTGTCTTGGAACACACATTCCACCTCCTTCATTATTTTCCATAGAACGCATAGCCCCTCGTTGATAATCCCTTATGTACAGTACCAGTCAAGCGTTTGGTCACACCTACTCCTTCAAGGATTTTTCTTTATTTTTACTATTTTCTACACTGTAGAACAATAGTTTAGACATCAAACTATGAAATAACACATATGGAATCATGTAGTAACCAAAAAAGTGTTGAACAAATCATTTATATTTGAGATTCTTCAAAGTAGCCACCCTTTGCCTTGATGACAGCTTTGCACACTCTTGGCATTCACTCAAGCAGCTTCATGAGGTAGTCATCTGGAATTAATTTCAATTAACAGGTGTGCTTTGTTAAAAGTTAATTTGTGGAATGTAGTGCTGCATCAGATGACCTGGCCGCCACAATCACCCGACCTCAACCCAATTGAGATGGCTTGGAATGAGTTGGACCGCCGAGTGAAGGAACTCCTTCAAGACTGTTTGAAAAGCATTCCAGGTGAAGCTGGTTGAGAGAATGCCAAGAGTGTGCAAAGCTGTCACCAAGGCAAATGGTAGCTACTTTGTAGAATTTCAAATATAAAATATATTTTGATTTGTTTAACACTTTTTTGGTTACTACATGATTCCATATGTGTTATTTCATAGTTTTGATGTCTTCACTATTATTTTACAATGTAGATAGTCAAATAAAGAAAAACCCATGAATGAGTAGATGTATCAAAACTTTTGACTGGTACTGTATATTGATCTGTATATTGATGTGAATAGTGTATATTGATGTGTATAGTGATGTGTACAGTGACGTGTATATCGATGTGTGTATTGATGTGTATAGTGTATATTAGTTTGTATATTGATGTGTATAGTAATGTGAATAGTGTATATTGATGTGTATAGTGTATACTGATGTGTATAGTGTATATTGATGTTGTAACGATACTCTAAATCCTCCTCCTCCGACGAGGAGAGGAGAGAGGGATCTGAAGACCAATGTGCAGCGAGGTATGATGACATGATTTATTTAAGACACGACAAAACAACAAACACGACGTAGACAGAAAACGAACTATACTTGAATCAACTACAAAACAAATAAACGATGAAAACAGACCTGGACACGAACTTACATATAACGTGAAGAACGCACGAACAGGTACACGACTACACACAAACGCTACAGTCCCGTGTGGCACGAACATACATACAGACACGGAAGACAACCACCCACAAACAAACAGTGTGAAAACACCTACCTTAATATGGCTCTCAATCAGAGGAAATGAAAACCACCTGCCTCTAATTGAGAGCCATATCAGGTCACCCTTAAACCAACATAGAAACAGAAAACATAGACTGCCCACCCAAACTCACGTCCTGACCAGCTAACACATACACAAACTAACAGAAAACAGGTCAGGAACGTGACATAACCCCCCCCCTCAAGGTGCGTACTCCGAACGCACCACCAAAAGTCTAGGGGAGGGTCTGGGTGGGCATCTGACCACGGTGGTGGCTCCGGCTCCGGACGCTGTCCCAATCCCACCATAATAAATCCCCGCTTCTGTGTCTTCCTCAAGGTGGCGACCCTCGCCACCGACCTTGGACTGGGAACCCTAGACATGGGTCCCGCTGGATTTAGGGGCCGCCCCGGACTGAGGGACGGCAGCTCCGGACTGAGGGACAACACCGGACTGGCTGGCGGATCCTGGCTGGCTGGCTCTGGCGGATCCTGGCTGGATGACGGCTCTGGCTGGTCATGGCTCGCTGACGGCTCTGGCTGGTCATGGCTCGCTGACGGCTCTGGCTGGTCATGGCTCGCTGACGGCTCTGGCTGGTCCTGGCTGGACGGCTCTGAAGGCTGGTCCTGGCTGGACGGCTCTGAAGGCTGGTCCTGGCTGGACGGCTCTGAAGGCTGGTCCTGGCTGGACGGCTCTGAAGGCTGGTCCTGGCTGGACGGCTCTGGCTGATCCTGTCTGGCGGACGGCTCTAGCGGCTCCTGTCTGGCGGACGGCTCTAGCGGCTCCTGTCTGGCGGACGGCTCTGTAGGCTCTTGGCAGACGGGCGGCTTTGCAGGCTCATGGCAGACGGGCAGCTTTGCAGGCTCATGGCAGACGGGCAGTTCAGGCGCCGCTGGGCAGACGGGCAGTTCAGGCGCCGCTGGGCAGACGGGCAGTTCAGGCGCCGCTGGGCAGACGGGCAGTTCAGGCACCGCTGGGCAGACGGGCACACCTGTAGGGAGGAGACGGAGAGACAGCCTGGTGCGTGGGGCTGCCACAGGACCCACCAGGCTGGAGAGACCAACAGGAGGCTTGATGTTAAAAGGCACCTGAAGGACCGGGCTGTGGGGGAGCACTGGAGCTCTGGTGCGCAGCCTTGGCACCACTCCCCCAGGCTGGCATACTACTCCAGCCCGTACCCTCCAGAGTGCAGGCACAGGTTGAACCGGGCTGTGGATGAGCACTGGAGATCTAGTGCCTACTACGCGCACTTCTCCCTTAGGCTCCACTCCCACATTTGCCCGGTACGAGCGGAGCGTAGGCATAGGATGCACTGCACCCTCCCAGCGCCCCGGAGACACAGCACGCAGAGCCGGCGCAGGATACCCTGGACCGAAACTGCGTACCGGAGACCAGACGCGCTGAGCAGGCACAACACGCCCCGGCTGGATGCCCACACTCACTTGACACTTTCGGGGGGCTGCCCTATAGCGCACCAGGCTATGGGCACGCACTGGCGACACCGTGCGCTTAACCGCATAACACGGTGCCTGACCAGTGACGCGTTGCTTATAATAAGCACGAGGAGTGCGCTCAGGTCTGCTACCTGGCTTAGCCACACTCCTCTCTAGCCTCCCCCCAAAAAATTTCTGGGGTTGCCTCTCGTACCTGTCCCGCTGCCGTGCTGCCTCCTCATATCGCCGCCGCTCAGCACTCGCTTCCTCCAGCTCAGCTTTGGGGCGGCGATACTCCCCAGCCTGTGCCCAGGGTCCTTCTCCATTCAAGATCTCCTCCCATGTCCATGAATCCTGGGATTTCTGCGGTTGCTTTCGCTGCCCTTTTCCCCGCTGCTTGGTTCTGGTAATTTGGTGGGTGGTTCTGTAACGATACTCTAAATCCTCCTCCTCCTCAGACGAGGAGAGGAGAGAGGGATCTGAAGACCAATGTGCAGCGAGGTATGATGACATGATTTATTTAAGACACGACAAAACAACAAACACGACGTAGACAGAAAACGAACTATACTTGAATCAACTACAAAACAAATAAACGATGAAAACAGACCTGGACACGAACTTACATATAACGTGAAGAACGCACGAACAGGTACACGACTACACACAAACGCTACAGTCCCGTGTGGCACGAACATACATACAGACACGGAAGACAACCACCCACAAACAAACAGTGTGAAAACACCTACCTTAATATGGCTCTCAATCAGAGGAAATGAAAACCACCTGCCTCTAATTGAGAGCCATATCAGGTCACCCTTAAACCAACATAGAAACAGAAAACATAGACTGCCCACCCAAACTCACGTCCTGACCAGCTAACACATACACAAACTAACAGAAAACAGGTCAGGAACGTGACAGATGTGTATATTGTATGTAGGATGTGTGTCTATATTGACCTCTTGCACAGTGAGGAGGGTTGTTTGAGTGGCCCAAAAATCTCCAAGGATCACAGTTGGAGAATTGCAGACGTTAGTTGGGTCTTGGGGTCAGAAAGTCTCCAAAACTACAATCAGACGCCATATACATAACCACAAGTTGTTTAGGAGGGTTGCCATAAAAAAGCCTTTGCTGTCATCAAACAACAAACTCAGGCGCCTACAGTTTGCCAAACGTTACTGTAACTTTCAATGGGACCGGGTTCTATGGTCAGATGAGACCAAAATTGAGCGTTTTGGAAACAAACACCAGAGGTGGGTTTAGCGTAGAAAGAAAGATAGCCATACAGAAAAGTACCTCATCCCCACTGTGAAGTATGGTGGTGGATCTTTGATTTTGTGGGGCTGTTTTTCTTCCAAAGGCTCTGGACAACTTGCTAGGATACATGGTATCATGGACTCCATCAAGTACCAGTAGATATTAAATCAAAACCTGACTGCCTCTGCTAGGAAGCTTAAACTGGGCCGTGGTTGGATCTTCCAGCAGGACAATGATCCAAAGCACACCTCAAAAATCAACACTAAAATGTTTCACTGACCACAGAATCAAGGTTTTCCCATGGCCATCCCAGTCCCCTGACATAAACCCCATAGAAAACCTGTGGGATGAGCTAGAGGAGAGTCCACACGCGTGGACCTCGGAATCTGAAGGATCTAGAGAGTTTTTGTATTGAGGAATGGTCTCAAATCCCTTGCCATGTGTTCTCCAACCTCATTACGCATTATAGGAGAAGACTCAGAGCTGTTATCTTGGCAAAGGGAGGTTGCACAAAGTATTGAATGAAGGGGTGCCAATAATTGTGGCACACATATATTTGAGAAAAACATTTGTTTCATGATAATAATTGATCTATTTCAATTATTTTACTTTAATTAAAGGTCAGATTTTTGGGAATATTTTGAATGAAAGACCAAGAGGATAAACAATAAAGACAATTTTTTCACAGCCTGTTTTGCTCCTATTTACCAAGGCTCCCAATATTAGTGGAGGGTATATCAGTGTATCACATCAGTGTATAGTGTATATTGATGTGTATAGTGTATATTGATGTTTATAGTGTAGTGTTGTGTATATTGATGTGTATAAGGGAAAGGGGGATACCTAGTCACTTGTACATCTGAATGCCTTCAACTGAAATGTGTCTTCTGCATTAAACTCTCCGAATCTCAGAGACGCAGGGGGCTGCCTTAATCAACATCCACTGCCCCCAGGAAACAGGTTAACTGCCTTGCTCAGGGGCAGAACAACAGATTTTTACCCTGTCAGCTCAGGGATTTGATCCAGTAACAATGCTCTAACCACTAGGCTACCTGCCGCCCCAGCATATGCTGATGTGTATAATGATGTTTTTAGTGTATATTGATGTGTATAGTGTATATTAATGTGTAGAGTGTATATTGATTTGTATAGTGCAGATTTCTGTGTATATTTCTGTGTATATTGATGTTTATGGTGTATAATGGTTTGTTATTGATGTGTATATTCATGTATATATTAATGTGTTTAGTGTATAGTGAAGTTTATATTGATGTGTATAGTGTAGTTTATATTGGTTTATATATTGATGTGCATAGTGATGTGTATATTGATGTGTATAGTGTATATTCATGTGTACATTGATGTGTATAGTGTATATTGATGTGTATGTTGATGTGTATATTGATGTGTAGTGTTCAATGATGTGTATAGTGTATAGTGTATATTGATGTGAATATTGGTGTATAGTGATGTGTATAGTGTATATTGATGTGTATAGTGTATATTAATGTATATATTGATGTGTATAGTGATGTATATAGTGATGTGTATAGTGTATAGTATAAATTGATGTGAATATTGATGTGTATAGTGTATATTGATGTGTATAGTGATGTGTATAGTGTATATACATGTGTATATTGATGTGTATAGTATATATTGATGTGCATAGTGCATATTGATATGTATATTGATGTGTATAGGGCTGTATATAGTATATCGATGTGTATAGTGTATATTGATGTGTATATTATTTAATATATTGATGTGTTTAGTGTATAGGGATGTGTATATTGATGTGTTTATTGATTTGTATAGTGTAGTGTATTGTGTATATTGGTTTGTATATTGATGTGTATAGTGTATATTAATGTATATATTGATGTGTATAGTGCATGTTGATGTTCATTTTGATGTGTTTAGTTTATATTGCTGTGCAGAGTGGTATGTATAGTGTATATATATATCTGTGTATAGTGATGTGTATAGTGTTTAGTGAGGTGTATAGTGTATATTGGTTTGTATATTGATGTGTATAGGGTACATTGATGTGCATAGTGATGTGTATAGTGTGTATTGATGTCTATAGTGTACATTGATGTGAATATTGATATTTATTGATTGACTATATTGATGTGTATAGTCTATATTGATATGTGTATTGATGTGTATAGTGTCGTGTGTAGTATATATTGGTTTAAATATTGATCTGTATAGTGTATATTAATGTATATATTGATGTGTATAGTGTATTGTGATGTGTATATTGATGTGTATAGTGCATATTGATGTGTATAATGTATATTGATGTGTACATTGATTTGTATAGTGTATATTGATGTGTATAGTGTATATTGATGTGTATATCGATGTGTATAGTTTATATTGATGTGCATATTTATGTGTATAGTGTATATTGATGTGTATATTGATGTGTATAGTGTATATTGATGTGTATAGTGTATATACTGTACTGTACTGTACTGTCAAAGGTACTGGAGTCCTTAGTTAGTAGGCAGCTAAAGACCTACTTCCAAGAAAACAACATCTTAAATGGAATGCAATCAGGTTTTAGGTCTGGCCACAGCACTGTTTCAGCAACATTGAAGGTTTTAAATGACATCCACTGTGCTCTTGATAAGAAGTTACATTGTGTGTCTTTTTTCATTGATTTGTCGAAGGCTTTTGACACCATGGACCATGCTGTGTTAGTGCAAAGGTTAAAATGTTGTGGAATTACTGGTCATGCTCTAGATTGGTATATAATTTACCTATCAAATCGTACACAATGTGTAATGGTGGATGGTTGTAAATCTGAGTCCATAGAGGTGCGCTCAGGTGTTCCGCAATGTTCTCTTTTGGGCCTACTGTTGTTCATTTTGTATATCAACAACATTGGGGATCTTATTGAAACAGTGGATGTTCATTTTTATGCAGATGATACTGTTCTTTATTCAAGTGGTAGTTTATCTTTAGCTTTTGAAAATGCCCAAAGAGCATTTGACATCATACAACAGAATCTGTATGATTTAAAGCTGATTCTAAATTCAGGTAAAACAAAATGCATGGTATTTTCAAATGCCAGGCATGTTACAAATCATGTCATTGCTACATTGGCTGGACATACTATAGAGCAAGTTAAAGTGTACAAATATGTGGGTGTGTGGGTTGATGATAAGCTGAGCTTCACTGTGCATGTAGAGAACTTGATAAGGAAGCTCAAGCTGAAAATAGGATTTTATTATCGGCATAAGGCTTGTTTTTCTTTTGAGGCCAGGAAGGAGCTGGTACGATGTACATTACTGTCGGTTTTAGATTTTAGTGATGTTATATATATGCAGGCCTCAGCCACTACCCTGAGAGCACTTGATTCAGTGTATCAGGCAGCCCTCAGGTCCATTACAAATCAGAAACGTCTAACACATCATTGTGATCTCTACAGCGCTGTTGGCTGTTCGTCATTGACCTTGTGTAGGCTTAAACACTGGTATACACTGATTTATAAGGCCATATTGGGTAAAATGCCATTTTATCTCTGTTCTTTTTTAGTCAGGTCAGTAAATAAATATCAATTACGGTCCCATTCTGATTTGCTTCTAACAGTACAGTACCAAGAATTAGAACAGGTCATGGTAGAAATAGTTTTAGTTACTTAGCACCGTGGTCCTGGAATTCTCTCCTGAACATTTTAAAATGTCATGATCTAGTTTCGTTGGTGGAGTTTAAACACTTGATCGATGTATATATCAAAGAAGAGTGTAATTGTTTTTAGGCCAGCTGTTTTTAGTCAAGATGTTTGTGTTTTTAATGTAATATGTAATTGTTGTACTGTATGTGTGTTTATAGTTTTGTTTAATGTTGTGTTCCCCCTGCTGCTATTGGACCAGGTCTCTCTTGGAAAAGAGATTTTTACTCAATGAGAAAAAACCTGTATAAATAAAGGTAAAAAAAAAATATATATGTGTATCGTGTATAGTGTATATTGATGTGTATATTGATATGTATAGTGTATATTGATGTGTATATTGATATGTATAGTGTATATTGATGTGTATAGTGTATATTGATGTGTATAGTTTATAGTGATGTATATATTGATATGTATAGTGTATATTGATGTGTATAGTTTATAGTGATGCATATAATGATGTGTATAGTGTATATTGATGTGTATATTGATATGTATAGTGTATATTGATTAGTATAGTGTATATTGATGTGTATAGTTTATATTGATGTATATAATGATGTGTATAGTGTATATTGATGTGTATATTGATGTGTATAGTGTATATTGATGTGTATAGTTTATAGTGATGTATATAATGATGTGTATAGTGTATATTGATGTGTATATTGATGTGTATAGTGTATATTGATGTGTATAGTTTATAGTGATGTATATAATGATGTGTATAGTGTATATTGATGTGTTATTGATGCGTATAGCGATGTGTTTAATGTGTATTGATGTGTATAGAGGGCTCGTCTGTGAAAGAGACCTTGGTCTCAGCCTAGTTTAAAAACAATCCATTCCTACATCTAAACTAAAATAATTATTCATTGTGTTTGTGTCTTTTATGTTTGCAAATGTATAGGGAAATTATTTGAAACTCACCAGTGTGCACAAACATGTGTTTGACGTAGTTCTGTTTAGCAGTAAAGGTTTTAGTGCAGAGAGTGCACTCATAGGGCTTCTTCTCCCCCTGTCCCATCGAGGCCGCCTGTTGCTGTTCCCGCGCTGCCTGTTGCTGTACCGTCAATTGCTGAGGGAATGGGGGCATACTAGGGGTAGGCCCGGACACAAACTGGGGCTGCTGGCCTCCCATGGACTGCTGCAGGCTGAAGAGGAAGGGCTTGTTGTTGCTGGCCGACTGTGTGGGAAACAGAGTGGGCAGGTAGGAGTTGCCAGCCACGCCCATTACCTGGGTGTTGCTGGTCATGGTGAGTGGCATCCTCAGGTTGCTGGTGTGAGATTCGGCCTGACGCATATAGAGTAGGGCACTTGGCAGAGACTGGGCCATGATTGGGTTGGGCAGGGGCTGCAACATGTTACTGTCGCTAGTGCTGTGGGATGTGCCCCCTTCCTCCGTCTCATGAATCTGCTCTGGGGAGGAGTCATCGACCTCAATCTGCACTGGGGTCCCCTCTCCACCTACTTCCCTCCCAAAGCCCACGGGGTACTGGTGCTGGTCCACGGAGTCTGGCTCAGTACCAATGGAGGAGCTTACCCCTGAGTCAAAGCTTTCACCCTTCGGTTCAGTCTCCACACCCTCAACGTGGTCAGTGTCCTCTGTGCACTCATCCATACCATAGCAGCTGTACTCATCCTCTGCTTCCTGCTTTATGTGAATGCCTCCTGTCTGTATGCGTACCGGTCGGGGCTGCTTGCGGCAGTGGGTGGTCTCAGGGGTGGATAGGAAGCGTTCCATCTGCTGTGACCTTTCATGGATGCGGGTGATCCACGGCGGATCCTGGTCGTGCTGGTCCTTCTGCATGCTAAGGGCTGGGTCGTAGCTTGTTGTCATACTGGTTACGTAGTGGGAGCGCTCACGGGTTCCATTCTGCAGTGAGAGGCCCGAGTAGGAATACAGCGATGTGTACGCACGCTCAAGGCTCTGCTGGGACGTGGCCTGCATGTACCCTGACTCTGCATCGCTGCTGGGCCCAGAGGTGCCTGACTCAGGTGTGCCCCGGGGCGTCTCCTGCCCAGAGTCCCCTGGGTTGACAGGGAACCCCCCTGGACCGGCCAGGCCCACATTCTGGGACACGATGCGGGTGCACTCATCGATGACCGTCTTGATCTGCAGGATGCTGGCAGCAGTGAGGATCTGGAGAGCCTCCGATTGGGACACCCGCAGGACCCCGCTGTACATGAAGTCTATCAGCTTCTGGATGGACTGCACCGAGACCACCGAGGGGATCTCAATGTCACTGTAGCCCAGGAGAAGCTTGTCCTGGAAGAAGGGGCTCCCAGCGGCCAGCACGCAGCGGTGGGCTCGCAGCATGCTTCCATGGATCCGAACAGTCACGTCACAGAAGTGCCCGCGGTTGCGCTGCTCATTGAGGGTCTCAAGTACAGAATTGCTGAAGTTGTGGAGATTGATGTTATGAATGCGCTCGGTCATCCCCTTGCAACAGATGTCACCTGGACACAGGAGAAAAAAAGGCTTAATGTTTTAAATAATTAATAAACCTTTAGAAAGTCAAAATGTGGTCCACATGATGAGCACTATCTAATACAAAAAAAATGATAATGATTATCAAATACATTTTAAGATGAAACATAGCTGCACTGCAGGGACATAATCAGGATATTTAGCACAGAAATGCCAAGTTTAATCAATTTCAACAAATGACCTTCTCCATCCACCCCATGTGCTTTCCTCACATTTCAGTGGTCATCTTATTTTCATAAGATGTTGGCATTTGATATTGAAACAATCAAATTAGTCAAGGTAAACTAGCTAGCTGGTTAGTAGTTGGATGAATGTCTGCACAAAACTGCACAACAAAGGATCTGTAGCGTGATAGAGCGAAAGAGACAATCAAGATGGATCCCCATCTCATTAGTTTTGTTCCCATCTTACAAGTCTGGTGGTAGATTTTCTCTGAGACTCTAAACCCCCAGTAGGTGGTGCTCTGGGTTTAAACTAATAGGCTTAGTTTATCAGCCGTCCACCTGCGTGCTCAGTGATGGTGCTCCCTAACTATCTTACCTCTGCTCTCCCAGTGATGGTGCTCCCTAACTATCTTACCCTCTGCTCTCCCAGTGATGGTGCTCCCTAACTATCTTACCTCTGCTCTCCCAGTGATGGTGCTCCCTAACTATCTTACCTCTGCTCTCCCAGTGATGGTGCTCCCTAACTATCTTACCCTCTGCTCTCCCAGTGATGGTGCTCCCTAACTATCTTACCCTCTGCTCTCCCAGTGATGGTGCTCCCTAACTATCTTACCCTCTGCTCTCCCAGTGATGGTGCTCCCTAACTATCTTACCTCTGCTCTCCCAGTGATGGTGCTCCCTAACTATCTTACCCTCTGCTCTCCCAGTGATGGTGCTCCCTAACTATCTTACCTCTGCTCTCCCAGTGATGTTGCTCCCTAACTATCTTACCTCTGCTCTCCCAGTGATGGTGCTCCCTAACTATCTTACCTCTGCTCTCCCAGTGATGGTGCTCCCTAACTATCTTACCCTCTGCTCTCCCAGTGATGGTGCTCCCTAACTATCTTACCTCTGCTCTCCCAGTGATGTTGCTCCCTAACTATCTTACCTCTGCTCTCCCAGTGATGAGGCTCCCTAACTATCTTACCTCTGCTCTCCCAGTGATGGTGCTCCCTAACTATCTTACCCTCTGCTCTCCCAGTGATGGTGCTCCCTAACTATCTTACCTCTGCTCTCCCAGTGATGGTGCTCCCTAACTATCTTACCTCTGCTCTCCCAATTTTGGGACATTACACAAATTAAGCTGGTATTTGCGCCAGAGTCATTTGCTAAAATTTGGTCTGACAATGTTTAGGCCCCCCTCATGAATGGATTTGTGGCTGCCCTGAACACAAACTGTACCTGAAACTCATATCTACAAATTGGCTAAACAAATCTTCAAAGTTAGCTCCATTTTATTCCAAGCGTAACAGTATTGCTCTCAATTCATGCAATGTTAAAGCTCCTCTTAGACATCTAAATGTAGTATTAACAAAATGCTACAAAGACAATATACAACTTGTTGACTTGTTGAATAATGCTTGACTTTTCTAGCTAACATTTGAAGATCAGTTGAAAAAGACTGGATATGACAATGAAAGACAATGGCATCCAATAGCTTTGTCATTCCACACATGGAATCTAAATTAATTAAATTGGTTTTCTACCATTTCACCATAATAACATATTTTATTAACCACTTTGATAGCAGAACAAGTATCAAATCACTAAATATTATTTATCATTAGCCCTCCAGCAAACAGCCTCTACATTATACTGTCCTTAAAAAAACATGAATGGCTTTTCTGTAAGACTGAACACCTGTTCATACAACCGTATATGTTTTACATAATTTCATTCATCCACATAACCCACACCCAGAGCACAGGGGTTCTTGAAACCACGGCTATTATACAGTACCTCCCCCTTTACCCTCTGGGTTCATACTGCACACACACACACACACACACACACACACACACACACACACACACACACACACACACACACACACACACCACACGTTTATTCTTATAGCATCTGACCCCCTTTCACTACTATCACCCTTGTAATTATCATATGCAATAGCAGTAAAACTATAATTAAATCAGACTTCTCTCCTATGCAATCGTAAAGGAAAGTTGGCATGATATACAATATATTCCACAAATCTAACAACGTAGATTGATTATATTCCATATAAACGGTCTTTATGCAAAAGTGTATAAAACATTCGCAATTTGAATTACATTCATCAAAAACTCCTATACCAACAATACAGTGCAGCTTTGACGTCAAGAAAGGAACAACCAGCTGGTGGCTTTGGTGATGGAGGCTAATCGGGTAAGTAGGTACTAAAGTGCCCAAAGAGTTTTGTCATGTTATCTTGTTAGTAGATTATAAAAAATTAAGATAGCCAGCTATCTAAGTGCACCGGGTCTTGCAAAACTAACTGGCCCACTCAGATCTAACATGGTGTTTGGGGATGGAATAAACTAACTAGCTAGCTAGCTAGCAAGCAAGCTACAACAACCCCATCAACACTGTCCGTTTTGCAGAAATGAATGGTCAAATACCAATCGGATTAACGTCATTATTTATTTCAAGGTAGGTCTTTATTTTAGCTGAACTGCCTGATCTTTCTTGGCCGATATAACTTGCAGGATATCATGGTAGCCAATGTTTGTGTTAGCCATTATACCTGGATTTACTGTTACTGCTGCTCAAGTTAGCATGTGGCTATCTATAGCTACCATTAGCCAACAGTTTTAGCCAGTTTGGTTATAGACTTTCAATGTCTACTATGATGGTAAAGGTTTATCTTGATTTTGTGTAACAGTATGAGAAATGCTGGACTTGGTAGGATGGGGGTCCTTACCATCTTATGTGGACAGTGGCTTCACTCCTGCTATGTATTCACTTGTGTCCTTCTCTTAAAATCACTTTTCCGAACGCTTTTCCGACATGACCTCGGTCAAATTCGGATAAAATATAAATTTCTCTCAAAATACAAATGTAAAGTGATATGTCGTACTGGGACATTTAGTTGGAAGGATGAAATCAATCCGAATGTTTAACAGCAACCTAATTCTGCAATCTTCCCTTTAATGTTAAACACAATCATCACGATCTTCCTAGATAATGTATAATGTATATTCATGGCCATGCCTTGCTTTTAGGTCACCTTTGACCATCTGCCAGAGAAAATAAAAGCCTTGAATCTACAGTATGTCTATTTACTTTAATGTTTTATATAAGACTTGCTATCAAAACCAAGGGAAGAACTAATGAGCACCATTTAGTTTTATTTACTCTTGGGAACCCAATTGATCGAAAGCATTATAATATATAAAAACTGAAAGAAAAAAAAAGAAAACAAACATCCTCTAATCACAGCCATTAGGCTTAATACAATCAGAAAGAGAAAAATGGGATGACTGCAACATGCCGTGACAGCAGGACAGCTTCGGTAAATATTTATAAAACCATATTGAATGTCTGTTAATAAATGACAAACACACATATGTAGCTAGAGATACCGTGGCCAGAGTAGCCTAACTACCGAAAGACTGACCAACTGACCGACCAACTGACCAACCACAGAAATATACTCACAGTCAGATGACTCTTTGTTGGGAAGATGTGTGTGAGGCTGGTGATGAGGCACAGGGTACACTGCTACAGGTTGCTGGTGAAGGTGGCTATGGAAAGACCAGTCCTAGGCTGTCCCTTCAGTCCTCTCTGCTGCCACTATCATAGGTCGCTCTGCCACAGGGCCACAGTGGTCTCTTCAATACCACCCTGGGGGAAAAAGAGAGAATTCATAAATCAACATGTTCATTCTGAGAAAGAAATGTGTAGGTGTCTAACCTTCATACATAGATAATGAAGTGAGCAATGCAATCTGGATGTGTTATAATTTAACTCCAAGGTAAAGAGTGAGTGGACCTTCTAGACCAATTTAGGGCAGTTTACTCTAGTGGACATTTGACCGCCAATTATATGTCAAGGTTAGAAATCATATGGTCACAGGGCCAAATCTCTTTTCAGTCGTTATCTAAACTACTGGTCAGTGAACCACACCCTGCAAAGGAGATCCTTCCACATTCCAGTCTGATTTACCCACAAAGATATTATACTCCTCATACTGTATCATATTTTCCCGTTCTGAATAAAAGTACAAAGGTCAAAGGCTATATACATATGTTCAAGATCTCATAGATTTATCAGAAAAGCATTGAGAGAGACCAGGAAATTCTACAACATGCCTTGAGAGGGCCTAGAAGACTCAGGAGCTTGATTTATTTGAATAAACGGTTGCAACAATGGCGAAAGGATTGTTCTCCAATACAAAGGACCCCAACAGTGTGTGTGTGTGTTGTATATATGTGTGTGCCAAGGCAGTACTGAATGTGATTTCAAATGTATGTTTATTTATTTATTTATTTTTACTCCTTTTTCTCCCCAATTTCGCAATATACAATTGGTAGTTACAGTCTTGTCCCATCACTGCAACTCCCGTACGGACTCATGAGAGGCGAAGGTCGAGAGCCATGCGTCCTCCGAAACACGACCCCGCCAAGCCGCACTGCTTCTTGACACACTGCTCGCTTAACCCGGAAGCCAGTCGCATCA
Source organism: Salvelinus fontinalis (assembly GCF_029448725.1). Taxonomy (NCBI): domain Eukaryota; kingdom Metazoa; phylum Chordata; class Actinopteri; order Salmoniformes; family Salmonidae; genus Salvelinus; species Salvelinus fontinalis. The sequence goes on from NC_074674.1 coordinate 2,898,847, forward strand.
ATGTGTCGGAGGAAACACCGTACACCTGGCGACCGAAGTCAGCATGCATGCGCCTGGCCCGCCACAAGGAGTCGCTAGAGCGTGATGGGACAAGGACATCCTGGCAGGCCAAACCCTCCCCTAACCCGGACAACGCTGGGCCATTATGTGCCACCTCACGGGTCTTCCGGTCGTGGCCGGCTGCGACACAGCCTGGGATCGAACCCGGGTCTGTAGTCAAATGTATTATAAAACATATTTTGATTTGTTTAACACGTTTTTGGATACTACATGATTCCATATGTGTTATTTCATAGTTTTGATTTCTTCACTATTATTCTACAATGTAGAAAATAGTAAAAATAAAGAAAAACCCTGGAATGAGTAGGTGTGTCCAAACATTCTTGAAGAAACACAAAAAGGCATATAACTACACCCAGGGTGTGATTCTCAGGTTTACAGAGACTCTAAGCCATACATATGTGTGCATGGCTATAAACTGTCAAAGGCCAACTGTAGACGATGTGAGCATCCCCAGGTTTGTACTGTAGGTCCTCACAACTGTTCACAAAATGGAGGAAATTTCCATATATCAAATTCAAATAAATCTGATTATATCATGAAATTTCCTAAAGGATAAATACCCATATTTGCTTTGAACCGTTGCATTGTGGTTTCCTCTTTTTGATGGTGGACAGTGCCTATAGTACAATACAAACAAATTTCTTCCTATTTTTTTTGTCTTCCCTTTTCTTGCCATGTGTCTTTCATCTATTGCAATCTATTTACTGAATGATCTTCATGAATATGATCATACACTATACTGTAGGAATATCATGTATTTGGTATTTTATTCGGATCCCCATTAACTGTTGCTGAAGCGACTTTTCCTTGGTTAAAGCACTAAGCTTGATTAAACTGTAAACATTAGTAGAGAGGGTAACCAACAACCATTTTAATCATTCCAAGGAACCTTTAAAATATTTGACTCTGGGAAAATGTACTGGCATCAAGTAAAACAACTTGTATTAACTTTAAGAGCGAATAATCAAAAGGTAATGACTGCAACAGACAAACAAGACATGGCATGTGACGGTAATGAATACTGAATTGTCTCCATAAATGCTTTATGTCATTTATCTATTCATCAGATTTATTCTCTGCTTTTGGTTATCTTTCCCAGTCTGCTCTGAGCATAGATATTTATTTTTCTAAAAAGGGCTTTATTTATCCTTGCATACTTTCCATTGTATTAGTAGGCCTATGCCTCTGGCAGACCAGCCAGATTAATGTAATTAAACACTGCTTTGTATAGATGTAGGATCTTAATTTGAGCCAGTATGCTACAGCAGGAGGGGTTGTAGGGGTTGATAGGAAAGTTATCCTGCAACAGGGTGATCAAATTAAGATCCTACATCTGTAGATGCACAGAAGCAGTCAAATACAACCTTTGGAAAAACAAAATATCATAAACTAAGAAAACACAATGTAACGTACAACCAGGGTTCCAAAACGTTTCTTCTGCTGTCCACATATGATAAACCTTTTAGGCTCCATGTAGAAACCTCTGTGGAAAGGGTTATACAGTACATGGAACCCATATGGGTTCTACCTGGAACCAAAAAGCTTTACCTGGATACATGCAGTGCTCCATTGCGAAAGAGATTCTTAGTTTCAATGGGACTCCCTGTTAAAATAAAGGTAAAATAAAGAAATGTGGACCTCTTCAACCTGTTTCCTAACAACCAAATGCATGTGGTTACACCACAGAAGATTGACATACTATGCCAATAGTTGTGTTCCCCGCCATGAATAATTTTTGTTTCTCTATTGTTTTATCGAATTATAGTTTGAGGCACAGTAAATATAGCTATAAGCATGTGTTGCTGTTTGTTTTCCATATTGGACAAAATGGCACCATGTTTCCATAACGAGCCACTGCTGTGGTTTTAGGTCAAACAGCTCAACAGAAACAAGCCTTGGTTAGCCTCACTAACTACACCACCAGCCATATTATTTTAATATAGGGACTTTGCAAAACACCTTCCAATGATGCTAAGAACTAAGTCTGAAGCCATTGCTATTAGGGATGTAACAAGTGGCCCATTTTTCTTAAGTTTAAACTGCAATTTTTGTATTGGGTTTCTTTTAAAACCATAAGAAAAAAACATACAATTCCACGTCAATTCACAATGCAGAATAATGGTCCTATTACGTATGTAAGACCACTAGTGCTGGGCAATGAAGTTATATCTACCACAACCCTTTACAGACATAGAACACTGCTACAGTAGCATGTCAATAATTGATCACTTTTAAGACAATTTCAAAAAGTGCAGCATCAGAAGCATCTGTAACTTTTCAGAGAGTAGAATTCTGCCCTGGCATATAATGTTCTATTGTTTCCCTGACAACAATAAATGTTGCTGATTGATGTTCAGCTGTGTTGTTTATGTTTTCTTTATGGTAAGTTATGGTAACTTTAAAGTACTTTTTTAGGAAAGAGTGGTCTGTGCTCAGGCAGCAGGCAGGCTAGGATTGACAGGTCTGGTCGCTTAGTGATGAAAGTTAGTCCCGCTTCAGAAGCAGCGTTACTTTACAGACAAGTAAAATGCCGTTCATGTCTCCAGAGAAGGTTTTGTGTCAGCGTTTAAGAAGCCGTAGTGTTGCCTGCCCTAACAGGCAAGCAAACATGCCGTAGCCGGGGCGCTTTCAAGGGGCCACATACCATTATATCTGAAAAGGGTAATTGATACAGGCTACAGTATACCGGTAGCCTACTGTAATTTCATATTATGAGACAAAAACACCCCCACCCACTCTGTAACGAAGAGTAGCCTACACCGTGCTCGCTAGACTGGCCCGAATATACTGTATCAGTTCATGAATAGCCTAAGCTAGGATTTTCTACACGCAACAGACCGAAGACTGAACACACACTAGTGTCATTCACGAAAAGAAAGAGCAGGCTGGCCAGCATGAGGGAGAGAGAGGAGGGGCAGACAAAACCGTGTGCATATGTCTTGGTAATATGCATCTCGCAATGTCTTAATTGTATTGCATGCCTCGCAAATTCACCAAAGTAGCTTAAAGTTTGCCTCTTCCTCTCTGGTTTTATTTAAATTAGACAACTTTCCCCAGGCCTTTATAGCCATATAGTCTAGTTAGGCTATAGCACGGAAAATCATGTTTTGTGATAACTGCACTGTGATTTTAATTATGTGGGGGAAAAAACATTGTTTTTCGGTTAGGGATTTTTCTTAACGTTAAGGATCCTAACTCCATTTAAACGTTTAAATGTTCACACCCCTAATTGCTATGCAACTGAAAAGATTTTGAGTGTTGCGTGGCAACAGCTGGAACAAACCAACGCAACACCCTAAATTGTCTTCTGACCCCTAATAATCCATACAATCACAATAAGATCCCAGCAGCTACCCTTGCGGTCCCCTGATAAAGTTTAATGTGTAAGCACACTTGCCAGGACCGTAGTCACTGGTTAACCTTCTATGTGCGTACACTGCCTATACAGTATGCCCATTGCCCAACACTGAGCAACTAAATGTCAGACCTATTCCTATAGAATTTGAATTCAAGTACAATAGTACATTCTATAATAAAGAACACCATAGAGATGTACCATTCATCACACACACACATACACGCACAGTATGCACTCTCTCACTCACTTTTAACTTGTAAAAAAAATAATAGAAAGAACATTAAGGGGCCTTTTTCTAGTTATTTTTTAAAAGTGTCACAAACTGCTGAAATCAAGAGGGAAATTTCACTAGTTTACAAAAGCCAGTGAATGCAGGTTAATTAGTGTGTTAACGTCAGGTTAGTGTCATTCCATGGTAACCTGATGACAAAGGCCTCTCCAGGGCCAGTTTTAGACAACACAAGCATATTTACTTCCTCCCTGGTCTCAGTTGCAATCTAGACATGTAAATCCACCTGCCTGAGCGTTGAAGTGAGGTGAATAGGGGCACAAAGGAGCAGACTAAGGGAAGCAGACTTCTGCTGCCCAGACTGCCACTCACAACAGTGATTCCATTTTAGCTGTGACACAGTGGGTGAGCAGCAGCCAGCTCCTACCTGCAGTGAATGCTAATCAGTCCAGGGGTCTCCCTCCTCCCTCCCCTGCCTTGGACGAAAGGGGCTGATGATGATCCTTCAAAATTAATTAGATCCTTTTTGGAGGCAGCCATTTTCTTCCACTACTTATGCCTCTGCCAAATCTGTATCATTTTGTATTTTCATCCCTGTTCAGAGGGAATCAAACTATAGTATTATAATGCATTTATGTGTCTGATATTGATCTTCCCCAAGCCTTTCCACAGCTCTCCCTTTCTCTTTCTCTCGCTCTCTCTCCCTGCACTGCACTGTGTCCCTCTCTGTAGAGTTAGCTGTCAATAAGTCCCCAGAGGTCAGTTCGTCTGCTAGAAATCAGACACAATGCTCCAGACTGCCAGTGCCATGCCCTGCTGCCACAACAAAGACCACAGGAGAAAAAAAAGGAGGAGAGAAGGGAAGAGAGCAGCATCACCAGTCTGACTTCAGGTTAATCAGAGCTGCCTAGCCTGCCTTAATTAGTTGGCAACCTCATGAAGAATACTGCGCCAAATTTGGAAATCAGTTTAATCTAGGGGGAAAATGAAAAGAAGGTGGGGGTGCGGGATGGGGTTGAGGACAGAGATGAGAGGCGGGTTTGTGAAAGGAGACGATGTTAGCCATGTGAATAATATACATCTTGAATATGCAAATGTGACTTACAATACACACCACAAGCATATATTTTCTCCTTGATACATGTGAGCCTACAGAGGGATTTTAATGGAAACGAACCAACCCATTTGTTTCCTTGGGCGTTGAATAATCTGTGATGTGTATTGTGTTGTGCATACTGTACCATTCAGAAGGATATTCTGGCCTATTCTGATTCTATTTAGTGTTAACAGCAAACAGACATTAACGCAGCATGCAGTGTTTTGCTACTTTTTGTTGTGGCACATGAATACTATCAATAACTGTAAAGTAAAAGGAAATCGATCAAATCTGTAAAAACAATCTGGTTCAACCATCATTTCATCACAATTGTTATTTCTACTGCCAAAAATTAAGCATACAAAATGGGTCAGCTTTCAACACTTATGAATGGTAGGGTAAGTATTTGACCACTGACGAAATTGCCCCAAAAACTTTTTCACACCAGATGAAATAATTATAGTCACAAATGTCATAAGAGTAGCAAATGTGATCTAGACTTTTTTTCCTGTTACATTATTGTTGCTGTCACTGAGGTACAGTTTGACAGAGGTCAAACCCAGTAGCAGCAGGCTTATTGTTTCATCACAGCCTTTCTATAATTTCACATACATTCCAAAATTATTTGAATAACTTGAATAACAAAATACACATAGGTCTACATCTATTAATTCACCGCAGGGAGCTACATTGCACCAATTTGTATACCACATCTGAACAATTTGTATACCACATCTGAACAATACTGCAAATGCCACTCTGATCTGAATAAATTATTGGCAATTGAATGTTCAGTTCTCTCCCAGCAACATTCTGTTGGCTAATTAAATTAATGAGCAATATACAGTACTACATCTCTTACTACAGTTGAGTGGTTTAAAATCAAGCCCTTGTGCTATTAACTATAAACATGAAAATGACCTGATAATACACTCAATGCACCCATACTGGAAAACAACAACTCAATCTCAGCTTTTAATTGATTAACCTTTGGTCTGCATATGAACTCTGATGTCAGAAAATCCATCAAGCAACATTAACAAAACACCTACACACAGCTTCAAATATATAAAAATAGCCCCAAATAAGGCCACATTGTCGTGATGTGCTGTGTAGTCTAACATTCCTTACAAATGTTTCTAATTTGAATAACGTGTTGGCCAAAACGAAGTTGAAACATACACGATTGGCATGTTTATAAAGGTATAGTAATTGGTACAGTACGTGCCAATACTACAGGCCATTTAAGTCAAAGCAATACCACCACTCAAAACATGAGAATGATTTCATAAATGATAAATGAGATGATTGCCGCCCCCGCCCCCAACAAAAAGAGGGTTCGGTAATGATTGCCCCCGCCCGACCCCTGAGGGTTAGGTAATGAATGCCCCCGCCCGACCCCTGAGGGTTAGGTAATGTTCTAATCTAAGGTCATCTTACTCAATTGTTAATGTTCTTTGGTCATTTGAGTCTTTGAAAACAATGTATAGCTTCAAAAATTGTTTAAAATTATCATTAGCACTGTCAATCCATGCATATCTATGAATGTCACAGCGGTTACATGTCCCTGGTCCATCCCTCAGATTACCAAACGAAGGCAGGGTGAGGCTGTTGATATGACTGACTAAAATTACAACAAAATGTTTGGTTAGGAACTCACCAAACATTGTAGAAAGCTAATGCCATAGCATCTCAGAAATGAAAGCACTACTGAGAAGTTACATTATGCATCAATCTATAACATACATTAGAAGAGATGTTGCCTTAAATGAAAGGTCCCATTTGGTTGTGACATACAGTGCTTTCAGAAAGTATTCACAACCCTTGACTTTTTCCACATTTTGTTGTGTTACAGCCTGAATTTAAAATGGATTACGTTGAGATTTTTTTTGTCACTGGCATACACACAATACCCCATAATGTCAAAGTGGAATTATGTTCTTCGAAATTTCTACAAATTAATTACAAATTAAAAGCTGAAAAGTCGTGAGTCAATAAGTATTAAATAAGTATTCAACCGAGATCCTGACAGGTGCATGGATACCAACGTTCAGAGTGGGGGAAACCCCTGTGCACATAATGCAGCTCCTTAGCTAAGGCTATTCTTCTTTGTCTATGGCACTTTCGTAGCTATCCGGTACAATTGTACATGCCCTGCTAGTATTAGCATAGCGGCTAAGTGTGACATGTTTTCGTATGGGAAATGCTAACAATCCAGCGTCTTAGTAATGAGTGTCTTCGACGTAGCCACACAAAATGTGCATCCCAAAATGTTTAACGTACGTAAGTCTTTAAAGGTCGTTGAAGCAAAATATGTTTTTGAGATAATGAGAAACTTATCTACTGATCACCACATGGACACAGTTTCCCATGATCTTGAGATAACAAAGGTAAAGAGTAGTTTGTTTGAATGGCCATATTAAAAGACTTCAGCAGTGATGTCAAACCAGGGGGCAGTGTAGCCACATTTTTTATTTAACTAGGCAAGTCAGTTAAGAACAAATCCTTATTTACAATGACAGCCTCCCCCGCCAAATCCTAACCTGGACAATGCTGGTCCAATTGTGATACAGCCTGGAACTGAACCAGGGTCTGTAGTGACGCCTCTAACACTGAGATGCAGTGCCTTAGACCGCTGCGCCACTAGGGAGCCCAATGTGACTTGCTACTCAAGCACAAAGTGGACGTAAGCGTTCTTCTTGATCAACTTGTTCCTCCACATGCCAACCCCACTATTGAATAGGACTAATTCAGTGGTGTAAAGTACTTAAGTAAAAATACTTGAAAGTTATATTTAAGTAGTTTTTGGGGGTATCTGTACTTTACTATTTATATTTTTGACAATTTTTACTTCACCACATTCCTAAAGAAAATGATGTACTTTTTACTCCACTAATTTTATCTGACACCCAAAATAACTTGTTACATTTTGACTACTTAGCAGGACAGGAACATTTTCTAATTCACACATTTATCAAGAGAACATCCCTGGTCATCCCTACTGTCTCTGATCTGGTGGACTCACTAAACACAAGCTTTGTTTGTAAATGATGTCTGATTGTTGGAGCATGCCCCTGGCTATCCGTCAATTAAAAATAAAAGGATGCTGCCTGGTTTGCTTAATACAAGGAATTTGAAATGATTTATACTTTTACTCAAATAGGACAATTGGTTACTTGTTCCACCACTGGACTAATTCCCAGCACAAAGATTACTAGACCAAGCTACGTAGTAGGCTACATGAGATATGTGAACAGGGCTGCTGTACATTTAATTTGAACGCTCTTACTTGCGATGGATATATTGCTGCATTCATGTGCTATCGGAATTATCGGATTACCAGTCTGACGTTGAAAAATTGTTCACGTGAGCTTCCAAGTCGGAAATAGAAGTGGGAGAATCTGGTATCATCTTTGTGCTCCTAGTTTACAAGTCGTGACGTTTCATGATAAGATAGATAATTCATTAACCAACCTCAGCTAGCTGGCTAACTCACTGTTATTGTCAATCTCATTGATCCAAAATCATTCAGACTTCAAAAGTACTTCAACACAATGAAGTCCTATGAATAACTTAATAACTTAAAATTACACCCGGAAGCGGATAAGTCTGTATTGCTGAATTATTTTCCGTAATTACAGTCTCCAATCCACCATTACTGTATGGTTAATTTGCTCAAATTTGGTAGATAATAGCTGATTTTGCTGTTTTTTCCAACAATGACCAATGCAAATGTTGGCTGTTTGCAAGAAAAACAAGATAAAGGTACAGAACTCATCGAAAATATTGAAAATACTCAAATGATTACATGACACAGATAGACTATTGTAGTAAATTATTCCTTTAAAAGCACATAGATTAGGTCGGAGTTCGACCAAAATGAGCATCTATATACTGACAAGTGACTGGAATAAATTTCCGCAAAGGCAGAAAGCAGGCGGGAGGTGGCGGGAATATTTTGCCAATGAGAGGGCAAATTCGCATGTGAACAACAGGCACAACAACAAGCACAAAGTTGCAACCTAAAAATGTCAACTTCTATTTGATCAAATAAGCTTCATGTAGCAAATTAGCAATTACATTTTCTGATGACAGAATTTGACACTCTCCCACTGACCTGCATACCAAAAAATCCCCACTTCTACTTGATAACGGTTTATTTTCATGATGGAAAGATTTTGGGGTGAAGTCAGCCCTCTTGCTTCGCCTCTTCCTCTCTGGCTTCCCCAGAATCTCCACATTGCCACCTATCAAAATGTATCTACATTAAGGCTACTGTTTATTTGTGTATTTCACACTATGTTGGGGTAAAAATCTGATAATAATGCGTGTATGGTTGTCGTCCCCAATACCTGCATTATACATAAAAAAGGGTGCAACTTCCACCAATCGATTTCAAGCTTATCCAAACGGTAGTTAGCATTTAGCACAACAACAAAAAACACCACCCAAAATGGACAACATCTAAATTTCATGCTGCAAAATATATCCAAATCGGATTTTAGTAACCACATTCAGATTTGGGTTCAATTACTATTTAGGGTATTTCATAGACATTTTGGTATAAGTATTTTGTTGTTTCTTCTTTGAAAATACAAGTAGTTGAATATTGGATTGTATTTGTAGATACACTTGGAAAGTATTGGCATATTTGAAAAAACTCAAATACACAGACAAGTGTATTTTCAAATATAAATATTTAAATACTACATGCATTTGAACCCAGGTCGGTTTGCTCCTAGGGGTATTTGAAATAAGTATTTGGAAATAAGTATTTGAAAATCGTTTTGGCTATTTATAGAAAGTTATTTGAAAATATTTTCAAATACTTCAAATAGAGGTAGTGAGGTAGCTCAGTGGCAGTCGGTGCCTTTCAAAATAAGGAAGGACAAAAAAATTTGTTCATGAGATTGGCCTTATTTCTATTACAGCATATTTATATTATTCCATTCACCCAGTTCAATGTAACATCGATAGGTTTAGGCTATTACATGATACTCAAATTTTCCCTTTACACATCATGAAGTTTCTACAACCTAGCCTATGAATGAAAGTTTACAACCTTGGTGCACACAGGTTGGGAGAATACAGCCCTGATCACGCATAAACACAGTTCACTTTCATAGCAGCCACATTGTATTCCTTCTCGCATCAGCTGTATATGACAGGCCAAACCATATCATAACCGCTACACACAGCCTACATCATTGTCACCCTATTAGCTAAAGTAACATCATTGTCAACATAGCTAATATAACTAAGGCGTTTGTAAACCCGTTACAGTAACGTTACAGTGTATAGTCAGTAAACAGTTTATCAGTTCCATTGGCGGGCCCCGGTGGCAATAACACCCCTTGTACTTTTTTCCTAGTATTAATTAATTCGCATTCATGACATGTTATCATAAATACTTACGCATATCTCAATTGTCTTGAATATCTTAACAATAATTAAGATCGGAACTCAAAACAAAGTTGAGGATCAACCATTAATTATTCTCAAACCATTGACCAAGTTAATCTTGCAGTAGGCTTACTACATACAGTACTAGTAAAACCAGTCAATATCAGGATGTTGTTTGAATCCCATGATTGGTTGCCTTTCAATATGCTAACTTTATTGGGTTTGGTGTTTCACAAAGTCATTCAAAAGATGAAGCATTTGACCATTCATGGACAGTCTTTAAAATACTTTAAGTCAGAAGCAGATAGTTGCACAAATACAGTCTTATTATTTAGGCATGGCAGGTGTCCATAGCAACTGCTAAATTTGGAGGAGAAAAAAAAGGAAAATATATATTCAAGAGAAACAGTAATCACTAGTTCTATAGGACGTAATGAGGAATCTGAAAAAACAATCATAGATTTTACATTCAAAGCGCGATGTCATTGCTTTACACCATACCACACTCCAAAGCCATACACAACATAGACTTCTGAAGACGGGTATGTTGTATGAAAGAGATACAGTGTCACTGTATCTTGTTAGCTCTCATAACCTTTGACCTCTCTATAATTGTTATGCTTGCAGATGAAATCTCGCCTTACTTTGGTGCCAATGGCCTGCTGGCCAGTTTCTCATGCAGCTTCTGTAACGATCTACAAAAGTTTAGTCCCAATTACACATTGCATCAGAGATAGAGAAAATTTAAAAAAACACACATACACAAACATACACTTATAAAGTATTTGTCATATAGGAAACAAAGGTATTGTTTTCTGTTATTCCAGAATAGGTAGATGCATACTGACAATCTGAAAATATAAGGTCTTTATAAACTTGACCATAGATTAATAACTGTGTTGCAAGGGTAACTTGTTAAGAAAGCCAGCTATTTCACAATAATGAAGCCACGAGCCAGAAGCTCATGGCTTGTTTCAGAAAATAGCAACGTGATTTAGGCTAATAGCAAGGGTGAACTATCAAGAAACAAACATACTGTATAATCTGTGATGACTACAGTGTTGTACTAAAAGTTTACTAATCCATTAAACCATAAACCAATTTATAATGACAGAGGGACTCTTAAAAAGTCCCTAAATAAGACAAATTTGACAAACCTGGTAAAATAAAGTTTAAATTATATTATATAAAGAGGTATGTAGGCTAATCGTGAACACACATATTTTGTCGTTGATCAACAGAAACTGTCAAGAAAAGCGCAACAACCAAATTATGAAATAGTTAAAGCCTAGCTGCTATCATCTTCACAAGACGACATGTCAAATGTACTGTATTTCTTAAATCAATACATTTAATGACAATACATTTGAGTGTGATTTAGGCTAGGTAGCAAAAAAATATAATTTGCACAACCACTAGATAATGTGTAAGGCTGTTGCAGACACAAATAGTCAGTGAACAAATAAAACCTTGACCAAATAAAACCTTCAGAAAGTATTCATACCCCTCACCTTATTCCACATTTTGTTGTGTCACAGCCTTACATCTTTTCACTCTGTCATTTAGGTTAGTATTGTGGAGTAAGTACCATGTTGTTGATCCATCCCCAGTATTATCCTATCACAGCCATTAAAAGTATGTAACTGTTTTAAAGTCACAATGGGCCTCATAGTGAAATCCCTGAGCGGTTTCCTTCCTCTCCTTCCTCCTCAAATGAGTTAGGAAGGACGCCTGTATCTTTGTAGTGACTGAGTGTATTGATGCACCATCCAAAGTATAATAAAAAAAACTTCACCATACTCAAAAGGATATTCAATGTCTGCTTTTTTATTTTATTTTTACCCGTCTACCAATAGTCCCCCTTCTTTGTGAGGCATTGGAAAATGCCTCACTGCTTGACTGAGGGACCTTACAGACAATTGTATGTGTGGGATACAGAGATGAGGTAGTCATTCAAAAAAAATAATGTTCAAAACTATTATTGCACACAGAGTGAGTCCATCGAACTTATTACATGACATGTTAAGCACATTTTTACTGGAGGCAAAAGAAACGCACACCTGTTTAGGCAAGGTGCTGGCTAGCGGAGTAGAACACTTGAAAAAGAAAAGGAGAGGCGCACACTCTAGGAGCTCAGATGCAAAAATGTAATAACCTAATAACTACTGTTTCAACAGACGAGCTGTCTTCATCGGGGTAGAATGACAAACACTGCGGGTCACTAGTTTATATCGTTTCAAAGGACACACAGGTGTCTTTAATCATGGCTGGGTGTGGCTTGATTTCATTGGTTAATTTACAGATATAAATAGAACATATAAAAAGCATGAAGACCACAAATATTTACAATGGATAGCAAAATCACAATAATTAAAATGTTTACTCCTGAACTTATTAAGGCTTGCCATAATAAAGGGGTTGAATACTTATTGACTCAAGACATTTCAGCTTTTCATTTGTTATTAATTTGTACAACAAAAAAATCAAAAAACATAATTCCACTTTGACATTATGTACTATTGTGTGTAGACTAGAGACAAAAAATCTAAATGTAATACATTTTAAATGCAGGCTGTAACACAACAAAATGTGGAAAAAGTCAAGTGGTGTGAATACTTTCTGAAGGAACTGTATATGTCATTATGCCAAATATTTCCTTGGGCTAAATGTAATTGTCCTTTTCAGTGTAAAATGTCCTACAGCAGGCCACCATAGCTTGCATGAACATACTGCCATGTATTATCCCACGCAGCATAACAATCGATAAGAGATTAAACACGTAAGACAATCTACTTTTACTGTGCTTGACATGCAAGTTGATAAAACATGTAAAGGCAAGTAGAGACCAGAAATTCTTAGAAACAAACATGTTTCACTTGAAAGAAAAATAACAGTGAGTCTGGATCGTTAGGCCATATCCCCATTGTTACCTGTTCTCTCTTACCCTTACAAGAAAGCACACTTGTCAAAATCTCCCTAAAATGTTAGCTACCTAGATGTTAAATTGTCTGAATCAGTCAGCACACATTCCTAAAAATAATACCGGGAAGCAAGCTTCTATAAAGTGTCTATGATCAGTATAATTTGATAATCGTGATCCATTTCATGCAGGAAGTGTTCGTAAAGAACAATAATGCAAAAATCGAAGACCATCTGTTTCTTCAGTGGATACTCATTAGGAAAAGATAGATTTGTTTGTGCATAAACAAAAAGGATTACACAATAATAGAAGGTCTAACTGTTTTCATGGGTAAAACAAAACATCTAAAGATATGACTGTCAGCTATTTCCAAAAAAGGTAATTGTTACCCTATTAATAATAAAGTAACAATGAGGTGTGGAAAGTCCTAATAGCCTTTACTTTTGTGGGTCAACTCTGGCTTTATAACACAAATGCCATTGTGTAGATAATACGTCTCAGGTTTTTCCACTGCACACCAATGTCACTGTGCCTTTTTTAATGAGCTGTAGGCTAGTCCGTCATACAATTTTGGCCACTATGCTTAGAGTGTTTTTCACTAGCATGGGGCCTAAAAGGCTTTTCAGGAGGCCTAGGTGTAAACAAATAGAATATAAACTTACTCTGGCATTATCCACAAAAAGTTACAGAAGAGTCTCTATTTTATTTATTTTCTTAAACCATCTCCAGATACTTTCCCTTTTGAATACACAGTGATCTAACCATGACTTGTAGAAAACCATATGGGTAGAAGGGTTAGCTAAGGACACACATGCACCTTGGCAAACATACAATTTCCCTATTAGAAACCAAGATACATTTTTGGCATCAGTGAAATGCCTGAGCCCTTGTGTATGTTTAAAGAGTAAGATGGAGTAGAAAGTATTTACATGCCCCTGTCTTTAGCCCAAATAAAATACATGTTTAAGGAATTCAAGCACATCACAATAAGTTTGACAAAGAAAGTACAGAGACACTACCGTACAGGCTAAAATTGATTCTGAAACAATAAATGGCTGTACGTTACAATGTCCTTAGATCTTCACATGAGAGAAATGACAATCTACCTTAAAGTTCACTAAATATTTTAACAAGTGTTAGTGCTATGTTTGCCAATCCTATAACACCCCCACTGTGGTATTTTTGAGGAGAGTGCTGAGAAAATGCATGGTTTGAATAATAATGTTTATTTTTTGTTTTTTTACTCAAACATTGTCTAACAAATCACATGACATAAAAAAGTTAATGTTATTTTCTATGGTGCGGCTTGGCTGCAGTGTGGGTTTGGTTGAATTCACCCTATCTATCTGACGATCAAGCCGATTCACTGTACATTTTAAGAAGCAGTCACCTTAGATCTGGCACAGAAAACTGACTGACAGAGTACTGGCAAATAAATAAACTAGAATATTGCCTAACTGAAATCCTTTCAACAAAGTCTCACCTATACTTGATGAACCAGTTGGGATTTGCCATCTCAAGTATTATTTGAGTTATATGACCATTTCTCAAGTCAGGATTAGACGCCTAAGTGACTGTCACAGGGTAAGAATGTTAACAGCAGCCAGCAATCTGCTCAGATACCTTGAACGCCAACTAACCAGTCAATTACCAGAGTTTGGTAGTCTACAAGCTTGTCACTATTGTGACGTTTAATAGTTTTGTCAAATAAATGATCAAGCCTAGTGATCAAATAGTGTTGTGGTTTTACCCTCCTCCACATTTTCCATCAGTAACATGTGTTAACAACTCTTCTTCCTGTGAAAATAGAGTAACTCCCATAGCAGTGGTTGTAGTACACTTAGCAATGGAAGGCACATACCCCTCAACTTTCTTTCCAACACTTTCACATGACGTAGATACATGCTTATTACCTCCTTGGCCTACTAGGCATATGTCCTTGGCAGTAGTCAAATAATGGTTGCTAATGGCAATGACACTACAATACGCTAAGTACAAAAGTTTTAAACCACAAATACAAAACTAGGCATGCTAAAATAATTACAAATCATACCAACAGTCAAAATACAAGTCCACCAACTTCTATGTAGCAGAGAGCGGCAACATTTCTGCATGTAGGCAAGGCCTGTGAGAGAAATCTGTGTCACACAATTTAGGGAAAATAGCACTATTAAGCTTAAATCATTTCATAGAGGATATGCTCAGACAATTACTACTGAATAAAATATTTTAATATTTTACTTTTCCTCCTGTAACAGTCCTGACCTATTTATGTTAGTTTTTATGTGTTTTTGGTCAGGGCATGTGTTTTGGGTGGGCAGTCTATGTTATCTGTTTCTATGTTGGTTTCGGTTTGCCTGGTATGGCTCTTGATTAGAGGCAGGTGGTTTGCATTTTCCTCTAATCAAGAGTCATATTTAGGTAGGGCATTCTCACTGTTTGTTTGTGGGTGATTGTCTCCTGTGATGTCTTCGTTATGTTCGATGTATTCACTTTTGGAGCTGTTTGGCTGTTCGTATGTTTCGATGTCCGTTCCTGTTCGTGAGTTTACGTTCGTCTATGTAAGTTTATGTTCAGGTTGCGTCAACGTCGTTTTGTTATTTTGTAAGTTTTGAAAGTGTTTTGTTTTGTTTAGTCTACGTCGTATTTGTAATAAAAATGGCTTATTTCCCTGACTCCGCATTTTGGTCCGAAGATCCTTCTCTCCTCACCTCGTCCGAGGATGAGGAAAGCGACAGCTATGACAGAATCACCCACCAAAATACAGAGACCAAGCGGTATGGGAAAAATCGACGGAGCAACAAGGACTTTTGGACTTGGGAGGAGATCCTGTCTGGTAGAGGACCCTGGGCGCAAACTGGAGAATATCGCTGCTCTCGTGAGAAGAGTGAGGCAGCCACAGCCCAGGAGCGCTGGTATGAGGAGGCAGCTAGGAGACGTGGATGGAAGCCGGAGAATCAAGCTCGTAACCGGAATTATGAGGGGACTCGTTTTGCACGGAAGCCCGAAAAGCCCGTGAGTAACTCCCAAAAATTTCTTGGGGGGGGGCTAAAGGGTAGTGGGCTAAGGGCAGGTAGGAGACCTGCGCCCACTTCCCAGGCTAACCGTGGAGAGCGGGAGTACGGGCAGACACCGTGTTACGCAGTAGAGCGCACGGTGTCTCCTGTACGTGTGCATAGCCCAGTGCGGGTTATTCCACCTCCCCGCACTGGTAGGGCTAGATTGGGCATTGAGCCAGGTGTCATGAGGCCGGCTCAACGCGTCTGGTCTCCAGTGCGTCTCCTCGGGCCGGCATACATGGCACCTGCCTTACGCAGGGTTTCCCCGGTTCGCCTACACAGCCCGGTGCGGGTTATTCCACCTCCCCGTACTGGGCGGGCGACCGGGAGCATTCAACCAGGTAAGGTTGGGCAGGCTCAATGCTCAAGAGAGCCAGTACGCCTGCACGGTCCGGTATTTCCGGCGCCACCTCCCCGCCCCAGCCTAGTACCTACAGTGCCTATATTACGCACTAGGCTACCAGTGCATTTCCAGAGCCCTGTTCCTCCTCCACGCACTCTCCCTATAGTGCGTGTATCCAGTTCAGTGCCTCCAGTTCCGGTCCCACGCACTAAGCCACCTGTGCGTCTCCTAAGTCCTGTACACACTGTCACTTCTCCCCGTACTAGTCCTGAGGTGCGTGCCCTCAGCCAGGTGCCACCAGTGCCGGTACCACGCACCAGGTATAGAGTACGCTTTGAGAGTTCAGTGTGCCCTGTCCCTGCTCCACGCACTAGTAGGAGGGTGCTTATCATTAGCCCGGTGCCTCCAGTTCCGGCACCACGCACCAGGTCTACAGTGCGCCGTATCCGGCCAGAGCCATCCGTCTCCCCAGCGCCATCTGAGCCATCCGTCTCCCCAGCGCCATCTGAGCCATCCGTCTCCCCAGCGCCATCTGAGCCATCCGTCTCCCCAGCGCCATCTGAGCCATCCGTCTGCCAGGAGCCTGCAAAGCCGCCCGTCTGCCATGAGCCTGCAAAGCCGCCCGTCTGCCATGAGCCTACAGAGCCATCCGCCAGACAGGAGCCGCTAGAGCCGTCAGCCAGACAGGAGCCGCTAGAGCCGCCCGCCAGACAGGATCTGCCAGAGCCGCCAACCAGACAGGATCTGCCAGAGCCGCCAACCAGACAGGATCTGCCAGAGCCGCCAACCAGACAGGATCTGCCAGAGCCGCCAACCAGACAGGATCTGCCAGAGCCGCCAATCAGACAGGATCTGCCAGAGCCGCCAGCGAGCCATGAGCAGCCAGAGCCGTCAGAGAGCCATGAGCAGCCAGAGCCGTCAGAGAGCCATGAGCAGCCAGAGCCGTCAAAGAGCCATGAGCAGCCAGAGCCGTCAGTGAGCCATGAGCAGCCAGAGCCGTCAGAGAGCCATGAGCAGCCAGAGCCGTCAGAGCGCCAGGAGCGTCGAGAGCCGTCAGCCTGCCATGAGCGTCGAGAGCCGTCAGCCTGCCATGAGTGTCGAGAGCCGTCAGCCTGCCATGAGCGTAGAGAGCCGTCAGTCTGCCATGAGCGTCGAGAGCCGTCAGCCTGCATGGACCTGCCAGAGTCCTTCAGCCGGGATCTGCCCCTTGTCCCGGTGTTGCCCCTTGTCCCGGTGCTGCCCCTTGTCCCGGTGCTGCCCCTTGTCCCGGTGCTGCCCCTTGTCCCGGTGCTGCCCCTTGTCCCGGTGCTGCCCCTTGTCCCGGTGCTGCCCCTTGTCCCGGTGCTGCCCCTTGTCCCGGTGCTGCCCCTTGTCCCGGTGCTGCCCCTTATTCCAGTGATGGTCCTTATCCTGGTGCTGCCCCTTGTTCTGGTGCTGCCCCTTGTCCCGGTGCTACCCCTTGTCCCGGTGCTGCCCCTTGTCCCGGTGCTAGCTGTTTATTTAGGGGAAGGTAGTGTTAGGGTGGTCAGTAGAAGGGGTAGAAAGAAGAGGGGAGTGACTATGGTGGTGCGGGGACAGCGTCCTGAACCGGAACCACCACCGTGGTCAACTGCCCACCCGGACCCTCCCCTGGACTTTGTGCTGGTGCGCCCGGCGTTCGCACCTTGGGGGGGGGGGTACTGTAACAGTCCTGACCTATTTATGTTAGTTTTTATGTGTTTTTGGTCAGGGCATGTGTTTTGGGTGGGCAGTCTATGTTATCTGTTTCTATGTTGGTTTCGGTTTGCCTGGTATGGCTCTTGATTAGAGGCAGGTGGTTTGCATTTTCCTCTAATCAAGAGTCATATTTAGGTAGGGCATTCTCACTGTTTGTTTGTGGGTGATTGTCTCCTGTGATGTCTTCGTTATGTTCGATGTATTCACTTTTGGAGCTGTTTGGCTGTTCGTATGTTTCGATGTCCGTTCCTGTTCGTGAGTTTACGTTCGTCTATGTAAGTTTATGTTCAGGTTGCGTCAACGTCGTTTTGTTATTTTGTAAGTTTTGAAAGTGTTTTGTTTTGTTTAGTCTACGTCGTATTTGTAATAAAAATGGCTTATTTCCCTGACTCCGCATTTTGGTCCGAAGATCCTTCTCTCCTCACCTCGTCCGAGGATGAGGAAAGCGACAGCTATGACACCTCCTCTGCTTGAACTTTAGGTAAAGGCTACTCTTTACATGTTCATATTCCAAAGGGCTGCTACTCTGTTCTTTATTTGACTCTTATTATTATCTATCCTGATGCCTAGTCACTTTACCCTGAACGCATGTACATATCTACCTCAAATACCTCGTACCTCTGCACATTGATCTGGTACTCCCTGTATATAGCTCCACATTGATCTGGTACTGGTACTCCCTGTATATAGCTCCACATTGATCTGGTACTGGTACTCCCTGTATATAGCTCCACATTAATCTGGTACTCCCTGTATATAGCTCCACATTGATCTGGTACTCCCTGTATATAGCTCCACATTGATCTGGTACTCCCTGTATATAGCTCCACATTGATCTGGTACTGGTACTCCCTGTATATAGCTCCACATTGATCTGGTACTCCCTGTATATAGTTCCACATTGATCTGGTACTGGTACTCCCTGTATATAGCTCCACATTGATCTGGTACTCCCTGTATATAGCTCCACATTGATCTGGTACTCCCTGTATATAGCTCCACATTGATCTGGTACTCCCTGTATATAGCTCCACATTGATCTGGTACTCCCTGTATATAGCTCCACATTGATATGGTACTCCCTGTCTATAGCTCCACATTGATCTAGTAATCCCTGTATATAGCTCCACATTGATATGTTACTCCCTGTATATAGCTCCACATTGATATGGTACTCCCTGTATATAGCTCCACATTGATATGGTACTCCCTGTATATAGCTCCACATTGATCTGGTACTCCCTGTATATAACTCCACATTGATCTGCTACTCCCTGTATATTATATAGCTCCACATTGATATGGTACTCCCTGTATATACCTCCACATTGATCTGGTACTCCCTGTATATAGCTCCACATTGATCTAGTACTCCCTGTATATAGCTCCACATTGATCTGGTACTCCCTGTATATAGCTCCACATTGATATGGTACTCCCTGTATATAGCTCCACATTGATCTAGTACTCCCTGTATATAGCTCCACATTGATCTGGTACTCCCTGTATATAGCTCCACATTGATATGGTACTCCCTGTATATAGCTCCACATTGATATGGTACTCCCTGTATATAGCTCCATTCTCGTGTATTTTATTTTTATTCTTCTTGTGTTACTATTTTCTTTTTAAAATTCTGCATTGTTGGGAAGGGCTCGTAATCAAGCATTTCACTGTAAAGTCCTCACCAGTTGTATTCGGGCGCATGTGACAAAATTAAATTATATTTTTTAAGTATCATTAAGAGGACATGATATGGTAATGTAAACTTGTTACTGAATGTGACACATCTTCAAATTGTCAGGATATATTTCAGGACTAAAATTAGCTATTTGCAGCATGACATCTTACAGCGTGCTCCTGAAAGGCCTATAATGGGCTTTCAAAAAAATTACCAATATTGTCATCCGTGCCCCAGATTACACACGATTATACGTTTCTTAGTTGATTATAGCCTAATGCTCAAATATCATTACATAATGTGTCGGGGAGCCTCAGTTTCACATTTACTGATTTACTCAGCCAATGAGAACAACACGGCTGTTGTTTAGCTAATTGAGGGTTTTCTATGTCTTCAGTTTAAAGGCTTGCTGTGCTGAAGAGAAGGGGAGGCCCCAGCGTTCTGCGGAGGGGAGGCACTATAAGAGTGGGTCCTCCATTTACAAATATCTCAATATGTCAATATTTGAGTGACCAGTTGCCAGAGAGCTGACAGCTGGGCTTGCTAACCCTGCAGAACACTCTCTGCAAGGAGGCAGCTTTGATTGAACATCAGGCCTAAGTTGGTTGGATGTTGGAACTATGAAAACTGAGAGGCTGAAACCTTTCTATGTGCTTGAGCAAAAGAGGAGAGGAAGTCATACTAAAACTGCAAATACATTTTTCCTCTAGCTTTGTAATAGTTACAATCCATTAACAAATACATTACTAAACAAGATTTGGAACCCATTGCTTGATTATGGAATTAACCACATAAACAAGCACGTGGTACCATTGAGATCTGAAGGGTATAACATTACATTTTCATCATACTTTTGTTCTGTTAGCACAAATAGGCTACATGGCTTACCTTTCAATTTAAACTGGATGCCTCCGAAACCTCCCCACATGGCAATGACATCCCAGATCACATTTGATGTCCTGGCAGTGCCTTCGTGAGCCAATCCAGAACTATCGCTATGGACAAAATACTGAATCAATTATTATATGAATCAAAGCTTGACATCTTGCATTTAATAGTTTTTTTTTGTGATTGCTCATATGAAGAGTTCTTGTAAGACATTGGTTTGCAAACAAACTCCTTCAACTCTGCTAGCCTCTCTAAATTGTAGCCAGAATAAACAGGTTTTTCCTTCACAAACTGAAAATATGTTGTGATAGTTGTAGGTACTATGTAACGATGTGCATGTAGTTACACTGTTATTGTTATTACAATTACAATGGGACAACTGGGCCTGTTTACTATCTGTTGTGGTTCAATTAATGAACTCTGTATGAAAATCAGATTGAACAGAAACGGAACAGCATAGATGGATGTTGGATGCCAAACTCTCTCTAAAGAATAGGCCTAAATGTGCCAGCAAACAGGCTTCAATTGCAATGCTTCAACATACTGGCACTTATTACAACAACTACAATTTCATCCATCATAGCATACTCTGCACACATCCTCAAATCACTACAATAGTGGATGTTTTCAGTCCAAACTTGCCATATCAAACCAAAATAGTTCAAATAAAATAGCATCTCTCCATCTCACCATCAAAGGGAAAATGGATCATGATACAGAAAAAGTAGAGGGTACAATTATTCTTTATAATGTACATTTGAGTTATGAGTTTTATCTTAGCTCAAGATGTGTATCTTGAGGCTCCTTGTCAACAGGCATTTCAAACAAAGGATACCTCAATGCATGTTTGCTATACTATAGTTCAGCATACATGATACTATTCTTCATGATGTATATAGAAAACAGCCTATGATTCACGTGATCATTTAGTGAAGACCTATTAGCCATATGTAGGGTTATACCAATTTCAGGATTCTGTGAAGGGATTGTTATCCAAAGTTTGCAGGACTTAGGCCTCCAATGCAGTATAGGCCCAACAATGAGACATGATGGCATCAGTCCAAAGAAAGGCTGCAAATTAATTTTGAATATGTTTTCACTTTATAAAGGCTTGTGTAAGATTTAGGTTACACCTGCCAACTATATAACCTCATGAAAATCACAGAGTTATAGGTGCTTAGTAATTCACACCTCTCTGAAAGCACAGACTGCATACCAGCAATTTATGGCACCCTCAATAATATTAATAATAATAATAATAATTGAACAGCCATAGTGATACGTTACTTCTGGGCCCAATTGTTTTTATATATCCACAAAATATCTGATCGCAATTTAACGTTCATTGGGTGTGGTCTATGACGTCACAAGAACGACCAAATGACGTGTATTAGGAGGAGATGCGACACGCAACACACGCATGTCAGTAGCAGCCAGTGTACATGTGCGGTCAAAACGTGTGGCCGGTCATCCGTCACAACTCACAGTGCCAAGCAAAGTTTCTGTTGTGGAGTTACCGGTATATCAAGCTATATAAAGTATTATTATATCCTATTAAATATAGTCTATAGGACAGAAAATACTCAATAGTAGGGGGTGAATGGGATACAAGCCGAACCGAAACAAGTTCTACTTAAAAATGTAATTATCCGAAAAGGACATTGTGAACAATCTCTAACTGATTCAATAAAGTTTGACATAATGGACGACGTGATATAGCCCTACAAGTAGCCTATTATTCACCCAAAAAACCCTTCAACCTGCAACATTTGTACCATTATGAAAAATCTGATATTTCAAGATTTTTTTTTAGATGTTAGATATGATCATATAGTGTAGTCCGAGTTTGGGCTAATATTGAGCAAGTCAACACATAGGCCTACCGAGGGGGCTCATACTGAGTCAATCGTGCCTCCAAGGTCATCTCTTTGAGTGTTTCAAATGTGCTGTCAACTCCCTAACCGGTGCTGTGTGAGTCCTATATTTTGCAATCACCTCAAAAGATTCGAAGATTGATGTTTCTCTGCCGTTTCATTCTTATAGGCTATACTCTTAACCTTGATGACCAAGTCCGGTGCTGAAATCCACATGCCGCGCAGAGGCAACAGTCTCAACAACTTTGAGAGATGGACAGGATGTTTGTCCAAGTGATCAACTGTCTAATCAACCGTCACTAAAATTGTTAAAACTAATAAAACTGTTTGTGTTTTCGGGGGTAGGCCCACATCTCAGTGGATAAGACAACCTCTTGATGAACAAATTCACTGTCTCAAGCACCCGTGTCCTGTCATTTATAATACAAATCGGACGGTCTCTCAAAGGCCACATTTATGGGTGAAATGGTGAGAGGTAGATTATAAACTACTCATATATTATTTCTCGATTAAAATATTTTTAAAATGGTCCCTCTTCTAATTTCCTATACGGTCATGTGCGTTAATATAGCCTAGCTGGAATTGCGCAACACAGATCGTGACAATAAAAGAGGGCATTCATTTTGTAAAACATGGCACCAAAATCCAGAGCAGATGGACAATCTTTTTTTTATCGGTGAACTAAATCAGCACTGTCTTTTATACTTTTAGCGGGATATTGGCTCAAAATGTAGGCTACCTTTCTGAGTCAGGCAGATGTTAATGTATAATTTAATTTGACAAATGTCAGACACCATGCATCCTAATTTTAACTTCTGGTACAGCGTGTGCCAAAACATTGGTTGGAGGGTTTTATTGCAATTTTACTTCTATTTCGTGCCAACAAGTGTTGACTTGATAAAGGTTGGGCAAATTTGGGCATAGTCCGAGAAAATAGCTAACAGACTGAGTTACAAGGTGGTTTTAAATTGCATGCCCGCTCCTTTTCATTCACAAATTAAAGACCATTATAAATGTGTTTATTCCGCTTTTCTTACTACACCGCCTGCACTGGACTCCAGATGTTTCGAGCAAATTATCCTTATTTTGTCTCATCCATTTTTAACCATGGCGTCTCATTCATAATGACGTTTTCAAACAGACAGAAGTAGAACTGAGTCAACACAATTCATATCTCTGTCAAAAATCGGAAGGAGTAAAACTAAGGAAATAAGCATTGATGTTGAGAATAATGACAGATGACAACCTGGGACGTCATGACAGTGTGCAGCGCGTCTTTTTTGTCGGGTGCAATGTAAACGGACCAGGCTATTGTAAAACTAGACTGTCTGCAATCAATAAACCCCACAATAGCATATGTCATTCTGCATTTAAGTTCTAATTCAATGAGCCTCTGGAATGAAATAAAGTTTTTGATTCTGATGTATATTTTGGTGGGAAATCAAGAAATGGAGGCAATGGAACTCAGCGGAAAATGTTCCGTAGGCTATGTTCTAAGCTTCACTTACTATTAAGTTTTGTATATCTCATATATTGGGAATAACTGTCGTTTCTCTTCTTATAAATAGCCTAACATAGATACTATTAACACCCGCCCCTTCCCTCACTTTTCCTATTTCTTACCTGCTGTCCTAAGCTTGTTCTCCAGTGGCGACAGCGTTTCGCAGCTTCCCCGGTTTTTCCCCGGCAAGGCTTCGAGTTTTTTAATATTTTCCCTTACTTTGTTTCATTTCTCACTTCCATCTTCTTTCATCTCATCAATAAACACACGCTGCAGCCTACCTTCATAGAGGACCTAAACGAGTTTAAAATGTACCCACCCATTTTTTAACTATACGTTGAATATTTTGGACAGGCACGCCTTTTCACTTACGATTGGAACAGAGAGCCATCTCTTGAGCGGTGTAGGTTGGAAGATATATCGGTCAGCGTGGTTTTGCCCCAATCATTGAGTCGTATACCCTCTCTACGGAGCGCGGTGGGACGGTGAAACTGGCTCCATTGGGGCTCTGAAATAGTAAATGTTCCTCCTACGCAGACGGGGAAGTTGTTTGATCCAATATGGACAACCGAAGGCTGTAGTTTCTTAAATAAATTCTGCTCTCTGGGTCTTGAAATGCTCATCCATGCAGAATGTATGTCTTGTTCGCAGAATGTTCTCTAAGGAAATCATTGTTATAGAGGTCATCAAGTGTTCATTTCGTTTTACAAGCTTTTATCCGAAAATATAATGAAGCAGGCCTATATTGGAATTATGACTCTTGGTCTATAATTTAAACAGAAGCACTCTCTCAAGTCTCAATATTCCATCCTCGATCAAAAGGGCAGTCAATTGAGAATTATGTCGATCATGTGTCTGTACTTTGCATTGGACAATGCCGTTGTCAGTAACCGCTACCGATTGGTTTGCAGCTTTATATTGGATGACGTACCTGCCTATCATTTTTAGTACCAACAAGCTAGATTGCCTGCCGTGTCTTTTACTTTCTACGCATTTCTATTTTCTCATTTATTTATTTTTCAACGTCCCTAGCTGACCTCAAGCCAAGTGGGGGGGGGGGGGTGGTGACGGTTTAGCTGGCCAATCAGATTGAGTAAAGCAATATTAAAAAATGTTGTTCTCCAATGCGTTCACATATAGACAGACCTACAGTATGTTCTGACTGGCAAGAAATAAAGAAATAGTGACCCCCCTTCCTCGTACCCCCTCCGTGTGCCCCCTCCTCGTCTAGACAGTGACAGGTGTGTGTGCGCGCGCGCGCTTGTCTGATGTCTAGACTGGAATAATCAACCTTAAACTGAGCTGAAGTTAATGTTTATTGTATATTCTAAACGTGGGGTATTAGTTGCAGGCAACACGACGATGTTGAACGTATCTGCAAAATCCCAAGTATCACCTACGTTCTCATACGGAATGATGCTTATCAGGAGGTTATGTTTCATGAATAAAGCTATGTTGTAGGATAATTGGGCTACGTGTGTCATAGCATAATAATAATGCGCGTGCTTCGGCCTACTATATTAGATTATGAAAGACAACATGAAGAGAACCATCGAGCAAATGTAGCCCGTTAAAATGAAATAAGCGTATTTCCTTTTTCGCTTAGTACACCAAGACAAATCTCATAACTACAAACAATGTACAGTATAGCTGGGTGTTACGTCAAACAAACGCCATTTCTCATGGCAGTAGCTAAATGTTCATCCCGATTTGTAGATTTCCGGATATTGTGAGACGTGTACTTTTAGTTGATTACGAGCGCCATCTGGCGGATATTTGTATGTCATTTTATTACGGGTTCAGGTTCAGGGGAGGACACTGTGTCACAGAGGCTGTTAACAGCTAGACTATTAACCTACAAATAAAACAATATTCGGTTGTAGACATGACACCAACTGAAAACAACGATCATTCTTTTGAACATTTCCTAACACTTTAAAATCAATTAGGCATAGCAGGCATATTTATGGATTCATCTGGTCTAAATCGTTTTTATGGATTCATTTGGTCTAAATCGTTTCTACAGATATTTATTATGTTAAACACAGCACCATTTATTGATGCAATGAACAAAATTATTTCAGCAATAAGTGTAATTTGTAGCTGTTCCATGAATGATTGATATAATAAAACATTTTATGTGGGCCTATTGTTCAACTGAAAATAACATATTGGGAGAATATTGCTAAGGTATCCCGTATCCAGCACTTCTCTACTACTAGGCAGACTGGTGTCTTTTGCAATAGCTCAAATTCACAACTGGGCGCCTTTCTATACAGTTGAAAGCTGTATAAATGACTTCACAAAAGCTCTTGTTTACAGTTGCTGGGGCAACGTTTAACACCCGGAAAGGTTCACATTCAGCCACCACTGCGCCTAAAGATCAGTGGCATTGACATTTTGTAGTAACTGAGGAAAAACAATAACTTGTCATACGAAAAGGTGGGTGTTTGTCAATTAATTTCGGTCATTTCGTTTTACTGTTCATAGAGTTATGTGCTGATATAGGGTAATGAGAGAACGCAATTAGAGACCTACGTTCTACTTTCTTCATTTCTCACAACCTGTCACTTTTTTATTTTATTTATTTTTATTTCACCTTTATTTAACCAGGTAGGCCAGTTGAGAACAAGTTTTCATTTACAACTGTGACCTGGCCAAGACAAAGCCAAGCAGTGCGACATAAACAACAACACATAGTTACACATGGAATAAACAAACGTACAGTCAATAACACAATAGAAAAATAGTCTATATACAGTGTGTGCAAATGGCGTGAGGAGGTAAGGCAATAAATAGGCCATAGTGGCGAATTAATTACAAATTAGCAGATGTGCAGATGATGATGTGCAAGTAGAAATACTGGTGTGCAAATGAGCAACAAGTAAATAAAAACAATATGGGGATGAGGTAGGAAGATTTGCTGGGCTATTTACAGATGGGCTGTGTACAGCTGCAGTGATCAGTTAGCTGTTAAGATAGCTGATGTTTAAAGTTAGTGAGGGAGATATAAGTCTCCAACTTCAGCGATTTTTGCAATTCGTTCCAGTCAATGGCAGCAGAGAACTGGAAGGAACGGCGGCCAAAGGAGGTGTTGGCTTTGGGGATGACCAGTGAGATATACCTGCTGGAGCACGTGGTACGGGTGGGTGTTGTTATCGTGACCAGTGAGCTGAGATAAGGCGGGGCTTTACCTAGCAAAGACTTATAGATGACCTGGAGCCAGTGGGTCTGGCGAAGAATATGTAGCGAGGGCCAGCCGACGAGAGCGTACAGGTCGTAGTGGTGGGTAGTGTATGGGGCTTTGGTGACAAAACGGATGGCACTGTGATAGACTACATCCAGTTTGCTGAGTAGAGTGTTGGAGGCTATTTTGTAAATTACATCGCCGAAGTCGAGGATCAGTACGATAGTCAGTTTTACGAGGGTATGTTTGGTGGCGTGAGTGAAGGAGGCTTTGTTGCGAAATAGGAAGCCGATTCTAGATTTAATTTTGGATTGGAGATGTTTAATATGAGTCTGGAAGAAGAGTTTACAGTCTAGCCAGACACCTAGATATTTGTAGTTGTCCACATATTCTAAGTCAGAAACGTCCAGAGTAGTGATGCTTGTCGGTGATGCTAGTAACCTGTCACTTTTAAAAACAGGTTATGGATAATTTTCCAGACCATTTCACTTTTTCATTCTTCAGAGGTCATTGTTCATGCCAATTTCATCACTGAAACTCCTCCTAGTCGTGTATACAGGTTTTTGGAGTGTCATATCATGCAGTATGGAAAAATGACAGTGTAATAATTTCTCTGCTCAGATGGCAGACCCAGCAACAGACAAAGTGCTTATAACAGAGACTGCTGAACTGTCTTCACGTTCTGTGCCATCCTACTTTGACCCCTATGAGCGCTCTGTAAAATACATGGAAAGTCATCAAATTCTTCAGATCTTTCAGGTGAGAAAAACACCTTACTTCTGAAGAGAAACAAAAGTTGGTGATCATGAAACATGGGCATACAGTGTTTCCAATCTAATCATCTTTTTGTGTGATCTTTCTACAGGAGATTGCTGAGAACCTGGTTTTTGACAGGCCAGACGATCCTCTTCAGTTCATGTTAGAACAGGTTAGATGACTCCTTTATGTTTATAGATAAAGGCCTAGAGACCATACAGATATCATAACAAGGCCTATTACATGTTTTGCATGGCCTCTTGGCATCAAGGCAGTAATACAGGCAACCTGAACCCTTTTAAATCCTTTCATTGCTTTTTTTTTTTTACCCTGTGTGTATTGCCACATATAAACAGAGGGTGAGAGGTGGGTTGTTTAGCAGAGGTGGTGGGTTGTTGTTGGGTCCCTGTAATGTCACCATGAATCCCCCTCACTATGTAGCCTACATTATAAACTGGGTGGTTCGAGCCCTGAATGCTGATTGGCTGACAGCCGTGGTATATCAGACCATATACCACGGGTATGACAAAACATTTATTTTTACTGCTGTAATTACGTTGGTAACCAGTTTATAATAGCAATAAGGCACCTCGGGGGTTTGTGGTATATTGGCCATGTATCACACCCCCTCGTGCCTTATTGCCTAAGAATATAACTGCTCAGTAATGGAAAGTCACCCTTTTTCCTGCTCAGGTACAATTGAAGATTCGAAACAGAGAAGAATCCAACGGCAAACCAGAGAAAATAGAGTAGGCTAGCAGCCTGTTCTACCATGCACTGCAGAAGACAACTGCGTCATTCAATCATGAGTAAAATGTAATTCATTGCTCACAGTGTCGTCTGTATATCTCCTGGGGGACTCCAAATCAACAGCTAGCATAGGCCATTCACAGGAATACACATAGGCTATGTTACACTATAAACTGCCTCAGCAATCTATAGACCAAGTCTTAGTAAAATGGCAATGATTGTGAAGTAGGCTAGCTATCTTATAGTCCAAATTACAATTTAGCAAGACCAGACATACAAACAACCTTGTGATACAATTTTGATATCTCAAATGCAGAATAACTTCAATGCAACAGAAGTATACAAAACAAATGTACATTTTTTATTTAGTATCCTAGGCGGACTGTTCAATGCTCAGCCAGTCACCAAATAGGCTATTCAGATGAGCCACTACAATGAAGCAATCTGGGTTTAGACATTTTCAAGACATTAAATCAAAGTTTCATAAATTGTATGTTAGAGCTTATTAAAAAGCATTAACGACATGAATCAAATCAAAATGATTGATTCTCTTTTAATCTTTTTAGAATTATTTTTTGTCTCTATCTATCTCTATAATGTATTGCTATCATCTGGGCACCTAGCCTTTTCCCTCCCTCCCTTTCTAGCCTATTTAATCTCAGAAAATAACCTATATGCTTAATATTATAATTTTTCCCACTTTCTTCCTCCACTTTTTCATTTTAGAAAAACGTACGGTACTCTGCCTGTGAAGGAATGGCCACTACAGGCCCTTGTGCTATCTGTCTGCCACAGCTACACATCGACCTTGAAACTCCTGATGCGTTTCATTTAATTTGAGTAAGCCCCCGTGGCACCACAGCGTTGTAAATAATGAGACTCTGGGGAAACAATAATTCTTCAGAATTTGAATTCAAAGTAATTCTTCAGAATTTGAATTCTATTTTCTTTAAGCCCATCACTGATAATAGATAGGACCATGGTAACTAGATCTGTTAGCCAACATAGCAAGAGGACTGAAGAAAGTGCCATGTTATGTCACCATGGAGACAGACCTGTACCATGTGTAGTTCACATAGTGATAGATCAAGCGAAGCACGCTGTCTGATCTATGTTTTTCATGTTTCAAGATGATTCTCCAATCATTGTAAAGACCGCAAGCCATGGCAGATCGAGAAAACAGAAAAACATTATGCTATGGTTATAACGAGTGATCATCCAGTTATGACATACTGTATGCAGTGGATCAACTTCAAAACCAAGAACATGGTCATACTTTCACATTTCAGAATAGGCCTAGGCATACTCAGTTGGCACTTGGCAGAACTGTTATAAGTGAGCAGCCTACATGAAATTTAGCAACAATGACAACACTTTTTGGACCAGTTTCCCAATTTGGTGGTCCATTACGTTTCGGTTTTGCGGAAATACAGTCATTAAAGTTGAAAATCAACTGTCTGTTCCAAGGTGGTATCTTGGGTCACTTCTGTTTGTAATGACTCAGGATTGTCTTGCTTTTACAATAAACACTCAAAACTAACCAAACAGCTTTCACAATCTCATGTTACTTCAATGAAAGACCAGTCGTGGGGAGCGTTCATTCTTTATTTGGTTGTGGATGTGTCTCACAGGTCACTCTGTTTACTGAGGTAAGCCTTTATCTGTGTTTGTTTTCACATTTACTACACATATGACACTTCAGTGATATTTAAAATACACTCTTAGAAAACAAAAGGTGCTATCTAAAACCAAAAAGGGTTCTTCGTCTGTCCCCATAGGTAGAACCCTTTTGGGTTCCATGTAGAACCTTTTCCATAGAGGTTCTCTAATGTGGACAGCTGCAGAACCCATTTGGAACCTTTTTTCTAAGTGTACCACAATAATGGGATACTCATGAAGGTCAAGAGGTGTGTGAGTTGATCTAGATTGTACCTCAGTTTTTCCTGGGCTACTGGTGTTGCCAAATACATCTTACTGTAAACATAATAGTTTTTGCAACTTGCATGACAATTCTTGAGTTTCATTTAGTAGGGTCTCCACTTGTATTGTGGTTTGCAATGACAGGGTACGGATCCGTTCCCTACTTGTATGAAAATGTGTGATTTTGCCTGACTCGCTGATAGATCTAGTATTCAGTCTTTCTGAAAGAAGGTTGTAGAGCGGTATTAATCATACTGGTCGGTTTTATAGTTTTATTTTCTTTATGAGATTCTGCTGTCACACAGATTCCTGTCTCCCTGAGAACAACAACACCTCTCAATCTGACACCATGTACATTTGATCCACACCTGTATTTACAGGCCACAGTGTCACCTGAATCATCATAACACATTGGGTATTAAGTCCAGTCTGGTCTTGCACTTTTAGAATTTACTTGTTGTTCATTAATACATTTCTAGATGTAAAAATGTTCATGCCACTACCTTGACTATAGTGACTGGTTTAGTTTATAACCGTCTACGCACAAATGTTATGCACTTCTACTCATTTATGCTTTACTTTTGATACAGAGAAGAACATGACACCTGATTTGGACACCAAGGACCGCTGCTTTAGGGCCTTGCTTATCTGGGGCAATTTGGTCATTGCAGTAAGTTTGACTAATATGAAATAGTGAGGGGCGGCAGGTAGCCTAGTGGTTGGGCCAGTAACCTAAAGGTTGCTGGATCAAATCCCCGAGCTGACAAGATAAAAATCTGTCGTTCTGCCCCTAAACAAGGCAGTTAACTCACTGTTCCCCGGTAGGCCGTCATTGTAAATAATAATTTGTTCTTAACTGACTTGCCTAGTTAAATAAAGGTTTTAAAAAAAAAAGAAGAAAAAAAAAGACTTTACCTCTGATATCATTTGTCTCAACAACTGACTAGGTATCCCCCTTCCCCTTCTGTTTTTAGTGCTGCGGGATTGCCTTGATGGCCATGTGTATCTTCTTCATATCGGATCGAGGTGGATTGTATGTTTTGGTGTACGCCACAGGAAATGACAGCATCTGGAGGGGAGCCTGGATAGGCGTTTTCACTGGGTTTGCCCTTTTCTGCACATCGATCTTTGGAATGCATGCCATAGTTGTGTCCAAAAGAAATATCCTACTAGCTGTGAGTTGTTCTGCTATACCCCTGTCACATCTCCAACAATACTATTTTAAAAACATTCTATGCCTGTATACTTATGTTATTAAAGGAAATCTAATATTATCCTTTTGACTGAAAAACATAATTGGTTTGACCTGCTGGAACATTTGTCCAGAAAACTCATGACTCAGACATGTTTTTGTTTTGACGGTCTTACCTGTAGTACATCCTCCTGATGGTGATCATATATGCATTTGAGGTGGCATCAGCTATTACTGCTGCAACACATAAAGACTGGGTAAATCATTAAGATTAATACACTGCTCAAAAAAATAAAGGGAACACTTAAACAACACAATGTAACTCAAAGGCAATCACACTTCTGTGAAATCAAACTGTCCACTTAGGAAGCAACACTGATTGACAATAAATTTCACATGCTGTTGTGCAAATGGAATAGACAAAAGGTGGAAATTATAGGCAATTAGCAAGACACCCCCAATGAAGGAGTGATTCTGCAGGTGGTGACCACAGACCACTTCTCAGTTCCTATGCTTCCTGGCTGATGTTTTGGTCACTTTTGAATGCTGGCGGTGCTCTCACTCTAGTGGTAGCATGAGACGGAGTCTACAACCCACACAAGTGGCTCAGGTAGTGCAGCTCATCCAGGATGACACATCAATGCGAGCTGTGGCAAGAAGGTTTGCTGTGTCTGTCAGCGTAGTGTCCAGAGCATGGAGGCGCTACCAGGAGACAGGCCAGTACATCAGGAGACGTGGAGGAGGCCGTAGGAGGGCAACAACCCAGCAGCAGGACCGCTACCTCCGCCTTTGTGCAAGGAGTAGCACTGCCAGAGCCCTGCAAAATGACCTCCAGCAGGCCACAAATGTCTCAGAGCCCTTGTGAGACCATATGCTGACACATGCACATTTGTGGCCTGCTGGAGGTCATTTTGCAGGGCTCTGGCAGTGCTACTCCTTGCACAAAGGCGGAGGTAGCGGTCCTGCTGCTGGGTTGTTGCCCTCCTACGGCCTCCTCCACGTCTCCTGATGTACTGGCCTGTCTCCTGGTAGCGCCTCCATGCTCTGGACACTACGCTGACAGACACAGCAAACCTTCTTGCCACAGCTCGCATTGATGTGTCATCCTGGATGAGCTGCACTACCTGAGCCACTTGTGTGGGTTGTAGACTCCGTCTCATGCTACCACTAGAGTGAGAGCACCGCCAGCATTCAAAAGTGACCAAAACATCAGCCAGGAAGCAGCAGTCTAAGTGCTGTGGAGTGTACGGGCCAGAGGATTGGGTGAAGTATGAGTCCCACTTCAGGCAGCAAAACACAGATGCTGATAATCCTTGGCCCAGACAATGCTGTCAGCAGGATGCTACCGGAGCCATCAGCCATCTAGAGGCCTGCAAAATCGGGGTTAGCCCTTTCCTGCATGCACAGGTAATTCTCAAAGATGACTTTGTCAATGACCACACTGAAATGTTCACCATCCCCTCATTATTGAGTGCCCCACAAACCCCAAAAGACTGAGGGAGTGCAGCAAAAAATGGTTTAGCAAAGGGTTCCCTAGCTAACAAGCTGGCTAGCAGTAAATAACGTTATCTAACGTTAGCTAGGATTGCTAGCGTGATAGATCATTTTATGTTCAAGCTACCATGAAAATACATTTCTAATTGTTAATTGAAAAAATCATAAGTCATATTTTTTATAAAGTGACTTACCGAGTTTTTATTGTGAATAGTTCTTCCATGAACGGACAATGAAGAACCATTTAATAACCTTTTTTTTTTTTTTTTTTTTAGCTTCGATCTTTATAAAGTGTGGTAAAATTATGGAGGTGCCTAGAGGGGCTATGCTGCATTAAACAGTACAGTGCTCGAATATAAAATGTAATCTATCTTTCTTCTAGGGTTGTTATGATTACATTGCTGGTCCGTTGATCAGACACGTCTTTGGAGTCTCATGGTTTGGATTCGCCATATTGTGTTGGACAGTGAGTACAGACTTCCTTAACCATTTGTATGCAATATTATAGTATTCAAACAAATCTGCACTGCAGAAACAAATGTAGTTGCTCTAGCATTGAGACAATGTATGCATTATTCAAAATAAGTTTTGTTTCATCATGTAGGCCTAAATATTTTAAGATGGCATTACTTAAAATTCCCCTTAAAAAGGGCCAATCAGCAGTAGAAACAATATCAAAGCCTGTCCCCACTACTGTTTCGATAAAAACAGTGAAGGATAGGGCTGGAGAAATATAATAACTCTCAAATTCAGAAACAGAGCGATGGATGCAAGACCTGACCATCCATAACATAAAAACGAAAGTTCTAACCATGTTTTGAGGCTATACAGTGTTTGTTTACATTTACTTTGTTTACAAAAACTAGTCACTTTACCCCTACCTACAAGTACAAATTACCTCAACTAACCTGTACCCCCGCACATTGACTCGGTACTGGTGCCCCCTGTATATAGCCTCGTTATTGTTACTTTTTATAATTTTCTCTTTAGTTATTTGGTAAATATTTTCTTAACTCTTTCTTAAACTGCATTGTTGGTTAAGGGCTTGTAAGTAAGCATTTCACAGTAAGGTCTACACCTGTTGTATTCAGCGCATGTGACAAATAAAATTTGATCTGAGTTAAACAAGCTTATATTTTGGGTTCTGATGGAGTACAACAGTTAAACTAAGCTCACGAGTCATGAGAATCAGTGGGTACATATAGCCAATTTATAATCTCAAAAATTTATGTAGCAACTGCTGATTGCCCCTTTAAATGTGGTGGGAAAAAAATAGGAAAAAAGCGACATGGAGAATTGGATCAACGGTTTTCTTTGTTTTTCCCTGCAGTTCTTTGTGATACTGGGAGTAATTTTCCACTACAATCAGTTGGATTTCTGAGGATGACCAACAAAGAAAGCTTCAAATAAACTTCAGTTCAGACCTACCAGTAAAGAAGTAATGCAAATATAACACTTTTTTGTTATGATCAACAAATAACCTTATTAAAATGTAATCAATTGTGTCTCTAATCAAAATTAAGAGAACCAATAAATGTACTAAAAACAATTTTATTTTTCAAATTACCTTTCTCAAAAAAGTTTGGAAATTGTCCCATACAATAATCTGTACTCTTCATTTTTTGTTGCTATACATAATACATTCAATTTTGCTCAATACAGAATTGTACAGGTTACAAGCGTAGTATTATGTCAACACAGCTGCAAACAGCCAGAGTCCCTGTTCTGATATCTTTTTAAGTCTTCACAACATTTAATGCATAGTGTTTGAGTCCTCTTTTTCACAATCTACACCATTATAAGTGCCAGCACATCCATTTCCCTCAATTCATTTTGATTATAACTCAAAACATTTCTCAGCAAAGCTTCGTTTTTAAGATAAAGTTATCACATCAGACACTTTACTTTAGGTATTTCTGTCATCTGTCCTCCTCATTCTAAAAGCACATCGGACTTTACCAAAACATTACAAACCAATAAAGAGAACACACTCTGTCCATCTTAAAAGTAACAACAAAAAAACAACTAAGAATTGGTCAAGCGTGTTAATGACCATCTATAGATTAATAACTGGATAAATAAATACTATTAGTGTAATACAATTAAAAGTTTTCTGCAGTTCTCATTACATAGAATGTTGAAAAAACACTACCCTGATACTGTTAGGATAAAAGCTGATCACAGTGACAAGAGCTGGACGTCAGCGGGTTCATACTATATGAAGTCATTATTCAGTTCGCAACATATTTAAGACATAAGGTATAACTAATTACAAAGTAGCTAGCTAGTACTGAAGGTACAACTCTCTTTGCCAAAAGGCAATCTTGTGATTGCTAATGACGAGATGTAAACAAATAAACTACCGGTACATGGCTTTTCTGAAATACCAATGGCAATATGGGTTGATGTAACATTTTCCTCTCTTTGGCTGTCTATCCTTCATATGCACCTTTCAAAATATGTCTAACATTTGATTAAAAAAAATATCATTTGAATATTGATAATTACTGCATATGATTTGGGCTGAAGGAAATACACACATCTTCACATACCACGAGTCCAGATTAGTGCAGGATAGAGAGGTGATTGGTAGAGCATTGGAAACAAAGAAATTGTTAATTTCCCCAAATAGTTTCATATCAAAAGGTAGATTTATAGACCTAATATTGCTCAAATCATTTACATAAGTCCAAGAACAGGGAGGATGAAAAGGAGGATAACCAGAGTAGTGTTGAGAAACATAGTCTGAGGGGCATATAGCTACATGACTGGTTAAACTGTCCGGTGTCTCATTCAATCTGCCTGTGGTTTCTGCTGTCAAATATCATGGACCTCCTCTGTGGCTGATAAAAGCAGCTCGTCGAGGTCTCCAGTCTCTGTCCACTCTTGGGTATTGTCATTTTGTTCCGCAGGGTCACCCCCTCTGGGGTCTTGAGGTTCTCTGCCATCTCTTTGGAAAATATATCAAGTGCTGATGTTTCAGTTGGACTTCTGATGGGCGAGAGGATGAGCTTGGCATCATCCCCCAGCGGTGGGTGATCCATGATGGGAAAGGGTGGACTGAACAAGATGAGGCTCTGTGGTCTCTGGCGGTTCCTAAAGGATGGCCTTTGTAGAACCGTAGACCTTTCTGGTCTTGGACAATCAGAAAAGGCCTCTGCATTGGATGAGCGTTTCCTTCTTAGCACCGGTGGGTCTGAAGTAGGTGTAGTTTTATTAGTCTCTGTAGATTTCTCTGCAATAGGCTGCCTTATCTGGGATTTCGGCACTGGCTCCTTATTCTCCAACTCCTCCTTTAGATCCCTCATAGAGGGAAGAAGAGGTACAGGATCTAGTTTATCTCCCCTGGTTTTTGTGAATTCTTTCTCTGGTCCCTTTCCTGCACCAGAGCCCTTGTCTTGCCTGGGATGAGGTATGTGGCTGTACTGCACCTTGGGGGGGATGACAGGCACGGCTTTAGCCTGACACGTTTTTACCATGAAGGCCGTCCTGACAGACGACACACTGACGGGGGCCGAGTTCCGGCGCACAGGGGCCTGTCGATGGCTCAGGAACAGCTCCAGTTCCTGGGACAGGCCGTTGGATTTGGTCTCAGACGGTGTCACTGCCCCTCTCTGAATGGAGGACAACTCAGCTGATTCAAGGTTTTGCTGATTGGAAATGTCTCTGATGCGTCGATGTCCTAAATCCAAATTGAGTGAGTAGGGCCTGTGTTTGGAAAAGCTGTTCTGCTCTATTTTTTCTGAATGATATGCTTCATAAGATGTCTGTCTGTGAAACCTCTGGGAGGAGGAGGTGTTTTTCTGTTTGGCTGTGCAGCTGTTTCCTCTTTGTGTTCTCGTTGCATCATCACCGACCAGGGTGGTTTTGGAGGGTAAGGGAAGTAGATGTGTGATTTTGGTCTCTGTTTTGCTGCTGCATGCCTGAGACCTATTTCCTGGGAACGCTTCTATGCTCTTAAAAGGACATGATCCATTTGTTGATTTGTCATCTCTAGATAGAGGAGGAACGTTTAGTTCTTTGGAGCTCAAACCTTCTCCTGCAGAACAAGACGATGACACATCTAGTTTTCCAAACAAATCCTTAAGTGTGGGTGAATGGAGAGGACTGGTTACCCACTGTTTGGTGGAGCGGAAGACCTCCTCCCAAGGTTCCTCCTCCAAGTCCTCCAACTCGGAGTGTCCTCCACATCCATCCTCATCGTCTTGGTGTGGTAGCCCCAAGGTGTGGTGGGGTCTTTCTTCCAAACATATTGAAAGCCTCTCAATGCCTCCCATGACAACTGACAAAGCATTCTTTCCATTGTCATGGGAAACCCCTTTGACCCCATCTTGACTCTTACTTTTCCCTGATGGCTCTTTTCCTTTCTCTGCTACAGACGTGCCTATGTCTGTTACGACATCCCCTGGCTGCAAACCTTTTGTGACCTGGCTTTGTTGAGTAGAATGTAAACTTGGCTCTGCGAGGTGAGTAACCACAGGCCGTGGCTTGACGAAAGTGGGTTTATCGGTTTCTGGGAGCTTAGATTTTGAGGAAGTGTGTAGTTTGTTTTTTGTTTTATCTGTTGAATCAGCAGTGTGTAGAGGTGTATTTTTCATATCTGTGCCGACCATGAAATGTAACATTTTGTCATTTGGAAGTTGTGTGTCTGAGGAGTGCTTTCTTGCTGAATGTGCTACAGTGTCAGCACCGTGATAGGTCAGTGCAGGCCTGGTGGGCATCAAAGACTGTCCCTTATATAATAATGAGTGAGTTGGAAGGCTGCTTCTTCTTTTTGCTGGAGCATCTGGCATTGCCTTAACATCCTCACAAGTTTTCTTAGTGGAACAGAAAACAGGCATAAACTCCTCGTCCATAATGTCAATCTCAGGCTCAGTAATTTTCAGCTCAAGATGGAGGTCAGACCACAGCTCTTCCTTGATAGGTAAAGATCCCATATCCTGCAAAACATGAATTACAAATGCTTATTAAAGCGACAGTCATTGTCATTGTGTTATTCTTTGTATATTATCTGTGATGAAGCACAGTGTTAAACTGGAGATTAAACATACCAGTTGTGTCAGTTCTTTTGGCTCATACTGTGTTGCTGGCGGGTTGTCCAGTTGTTTCCCAGGAAATTGCTGTCTCTCTTGATCTTCCTCTCTTGTGGTGGGAGTGGAAGACTGTCTCAGGTCAGATACTTCCACCTTCCCTTGAACATCGTTCACCTCTCCTTCACTTCTTGAAACTAATAAAATAAATAGATATGTAATTATTTTATTAATAGACAATATTACCATGGATGATGAGGAAGGTTTTTAATCTGAGCGCACACACACAGGCTTTTTTCTATGTAAACAGGTGAACATTACATTTACATTACATTTAAGTCATTTAGCAGACGCTCTTATCCAGAGCAACTTACAAATTGGAAAGTTCATACATATTCATCCTGGTCCCCCCGTGGGAATTGAACCCTGGTCCCCCCGTGGGAATTGAACCCACAACCCTGGCATTGCAAGTGCCATGCTCTACCAACTGAGCCACACGGGACCACAACATGACCTACCTTCTGTCACCCTTTTGAAAGCTGCCTCCTCTCTGCTCCTCTCCTCTGCTGGTCTCTCCTCCTTTTCCACTGGGGTTGAGCTGCTGTTACTGTAGATAATGCTCTCACTCACAACACTGCTCTCTCCAAGGGGGTGCTCTCTGTAATTTAAGCTGCCACTACTGTCACTCTGTTCTGACTGGGAGGTCTCTCTGCTTGGTTTCAGAGCAGCTGCAGCAGGCCTCTCCTTCCCTTGTGCCCCTTGTGCCCTGCAGGGAGTGCTGTTGGAGCTGATGACTGCAGACACCCTCAGGGGCACAGACACAGCAAAGGGCTCTGATATGTTGAGAGCCTTGCGCTGATGCCTGGGGGAGGACTCTGGAAAGAGACTTCCAGGGAAGGAGGGCCTGGATGCACTGCTGTGGGTGGAGCCAGAACACAGCATCCTCCTGTTCTTAGGGGAGCTGGGCTGGCAGCTGCTGAGGTCATCATCGCCTTTGAAAACCTTCAGTTGTTCGGGTAGAGCTTTCTGCTGTGGTGGTGAGATGCTTGGAGAGCCCCTTCTCTTCATTTTAGGGCTGCTGCCACCTGTGGCCTCGCTCAGTCTCTTCATCTCAAACTCCCGCCTCTGGTCCTGTTCACTGACATCATGGAGCGTGTCAGATTCAAGTGTTCTGGATTTTATACCGGGCGCAAAGAAACCGTTGGCCCCGCCTGCTGAGCTGAAATTTCCTGCCTTGTCATCATCTGTGTTGGAAATCAAATGAGAAGCAAATTGTTAGATACACATCGTCTCAGCCTTATTTACAAAGCAAATTAAGATTTGTATATAGGAGAGAGAACTGCTGTGAGTAGATTTAACGATGACACAAGTGTTTTGTATACAATGTAGTGCATTCAGCCCCACCTGTCTGCAGAGAGCACAAAGAGTCCATGCTTCTCGCTGGTCGGATAGCTGCCTTTTCTGTGAACGAACAATGTAGTCATATTATTTTATTCTGTATCATAAACTCAACTTTTTCAAGTAGCATGTTTATTTGTGTGATATTAAATTTCCTTTGATCATTCAATTTATCATGGGAAACATAGTAAGATAGTACACATTCTATTGCAACCTTGATATATCATTTAGCCTTAGCAGTGAAAAGGGGTTCACTATATTGGTTGATAAGCGTATTCATCATGCTTTACCTGTGATGTTCTGTGCTTTCATGAACACGCTCCCATTCCGGCTCAGTCTTCCCTTAGAGTCCGTCACAGACTTGCCCAGGTTGAAGATGAACTTCCACTTCTTCGATTTCCCAGAAACCTTTCCTCTGACAGACAGGGAGATGATGAAGTACGTTAAACAACATGGCTTGTTCGGATGTTATTTGTTGAAGTTCAATGTGTGCATTGAAGAGCAAAAGCAAAATGTACAACAAAACAATACAAATTAACATACATATTGCTAAAACAGTACAATCAACCTAGACTTATTTGAAGGGTATTTTACTGTGTACTCTGTTTCAGGGTTATTGTTAGATTGTATACTATGTTTGAGCAGGTGTTTTTTGATTCATGTTTTTACTGCCAAATGTATCCAGGTGCCTGGCAGCCCAGATGATGTGTATTAAGCATGTTTGTTAAGTATACTAAATAAATCAGTCAGTTGAATTCTCATCCATCTCACTTGCTATCCGATATGTCTATGACGGTATGGTACAGTGTGGCAGTGCTGGTGTCAGGTAGACTGTTCTCCCGTTGACGCTCTTTCCGTGCTGGGTGGTTAGGGCTCAGGGAGCGGGCCTGGGCCTCCTCTAGGCTCATCAGCTTCATTGGCCCACCTTGGCCACTGATAGGAAGAGTGGCATACTTCTCCCCACACATCAAACTGGGTCCTGTAGCAAAACAATGTCTTTCAAAAAAAATCCTTTTGGCATAAGGTAGAAAGGAGGACAGTAAATACAATGTGTTTTCCAATGGCAACATAAAATTAGGATAAGAGGGCAACAAGCAAGAGGGCAACATTCAGGAAATCTATAAATTTCACACAATCAACACTTTCAAACAACGTACCTTCTTTAGTTTTTATTGGTGCAGCTGCATGGTTGAAGATCTGCTCAGTGTGATTTAAAATGAACTCAACCACAGTCTGCTGAACCCGCACCTCCTGGAAAGCCATGTCCCCATTGCAGGATGCAATTTCAATATCTTTCGAGCTACAAAACACATAGCCAAACGAGAAAGTAGAAATGCTTTCAGTCACAACCAACGAGGTATTTTACCTTAAATATCAGCTGGAGTATAACTCAAACAAAATGGAAGAACATAATATAGTTATCATATAAGTGTTTTAGTATGTTCTTGGATAAGATGATATTGGTTTGTGTACAATTAGTGTAGAGCTCACCGCAATAGGTTTGGAGCCCATACCAAGGCCAGGTTGCGGGTGTGCATGTTAGTCTGGGGACTTAAGGTGGCCAGGTGGGCCAAATGCTTGGTAAGATATTCCAGAGTCCTGAAGAGAGAGGACAAACACAATTTGTTTAGCTTTTTAACCACATATAAAGATTGGAAAGGTACATCACAGAGGCAGCAAAAGGGCTGAAGTGAGTTTTACCTAAAGTGGGGGAGTGGTAGCTCTTTAATGACGTCCTGGATATGTTGTAGCCTTTCATGATCTTCCTGGACTGAGACGGCGTCCTACACAGTAAAAGTCAAGTATTATCAATGTCGCATGTCATTCTTTCTTTGAATGTGACTCACTATTAAAGGACTCATTCCTAATATAAATCAAAGAGACATTCTGGTTAACAAAGTGGGTGCATTACAGACATGTAGAGACCCTACCTCTTTGAACAGTACTCACAGTGAATTTCTTGTAAAGCTCATAAGTGAGCAGGGGATTGGGTAGCTCCCTGAAGTACAGCTTGCACAAGGAGCCCACACAGTGGATGTCCTGGAGGTACACCTCCTTTGTGAGGTCAGGGCACAACTCAGAGCAAAATTCCTGTCTGTAAGTAAGCACACAAACACATGGGTATCAATACAGCTGGAGACGCATGACGCTTCCACACTCCTCTAGTAATGTATATGTATGTTTTGTAAGATTGAAATGTAGAAACGTGTGTTTATATTGGATAGACAAAAGTTGTCCAACATGGTATGTTCACAATGGCCTAAATCTATAAACTTACTGTTCAAACATGCTAAGTATAGAGCACCAACTGTGACTTCCTTGTTCTAATACTTTTGGAAGGCACTTTATGTGGCTAAAATAGTTACCTTAGTCGCTGGATATTTGAGGTGACTCCCGAGAGCCTGTATATTCCATCCACAACACCATGTTTCTCAATGAACTCTGCACATGTCCTTAAAACTTGAGGAACTGAAAATAAATATTGAATAAATTATTGTTTTAACCATACATTCGACATCAAAAGACACACATACATAGCAAACCAAATAAAAAAAAATGGAGGGTCCAGTCTGGCAACATACAGATTTTGAGAGGTGAAGGTCAACATATAACACTGTCGTCACTATGATTTTGTTTACTAAGTTATGTGAATAAGCTATGATTTATGAGAGAAATCGTAATATAGGTTTTCTGTAATAGGCAACTTTTTCAGTCTAGGGAGGTGAATGGAAAACGTGGCAACTTGGGTTTTAGCAGTTAGGAAAATTCTGGCATTCCATTTCAACTGCTGACATGAAGCAGAAAGAGGAGTGCCTCTATGAACTAGACAGGGTCAGTTTAAAGGTCCAATGCAGCCATTTTATTTCGATATCAGATCATTTCTGGGTAATGATTAAGTACCTTATTGTGATTGTTTTCAATTAAAATGGTCAACAAGAAACAAAAATAGCTTTTTGG
Source organism: Salvelinus fontinalis (assembly GCF_029448725.1). Lineage (NCBI taxonomy): Eukaryota > Metazoa > Chordata > Actinopteri > Salmoniformes > Salmonidae > Salvelinus > Salvelinus fontinalis. The sequence goes on from NC_074674.1 coordinate 2,941,663, forward strand.
CTAGGACTGTCTGGGAGTGGTTTGAGTGTGGAGGGGAAAACAGAAAACTTGGTTTGGAGGTTTGGAACTCTTATTGGTCTATTAACTAATTTACCGACTGATGAGACCAAAACGCCATCCCACCAAAACAGGCAAAAATTTCAGGCTGTATTTTCAAAAAGCTCTTACACTAAAAGGGCATAATCAATCATTTTCAGAATTTCACAGTATTATTCCAGCCTCGTCGTGTGAAAAAACAAATAAACCACACAAAAATCACGTTTTTTGACTGCACTGGGCCTTTAATACTGTGTGTGCTATAAACAGAATCTGGATCTTTGGCTCATTCTTTGAGTCAAACCTTTTTTTCCATGGCAGAGAAGGATAGAGAAGGGCAGTTTGGGATAAACCGAATGCCATTAGTATAATTTGTATAATTTGTATTTCTTCTAAACATACTTTAGACAGTAGCTCTGCTTTTTATTCCATAAGGTTGTTGATTGTGAAGAAGGTGGTAATTTCTCAGGAAGTAAAACATGGTTTGTTTGTTTCAGAGGAAGGTGGACACACCCAATCCTTGCAGCTGGTATTACTTGTGACACTTCCTCTAATAGAAAATGGCCTTTAAAAATGTTACCACCCAATTCTCTATTGCTTTCGAAACTTTATTCCCTAGTGGGGTATCTCTTTTCTTAAAATATGTTATCTACAATTCTGTACTCAAGAGGAACGTAGGGTCGCTTTCTACACTAATATATTTTTGGAAATCAAGGAACACCTTTATAATACATTTAAACTGAAAATAAAAAATGAATAGCTACTCTTTTGCACAGTATAGCATAGACTACAGCAGTTAATATGTTAGTCTACCTCCTTGCTATACTGAAAGAAAAACAAACGGATATAGCTAACTTCGTTTTGCCAAGATGATTCCACTCTGGACTGAAATCGGCAAACCATTATATTCAACAACATGAGAATGTAGCTGTACAGTGCACAATGTTCCTGTAAGCTCCCCTTTTCCACAAGTAAAGCATGAGTCACATAGCTCAACTTCCCACTTTGCTACCAGGCATTCCCATTTTTTTAATTTTACCTTTATTTAACTAAGCAAGTCAGTTAAGAACAAATTCTTATTTTGAATGACGGTCTAGGAACAGTGGGTTAACTGCCTTGTTTAGGGACAGAACAACAGATTTTTTACCTTGTCAGCTCAGGGATTCGATCTTGCAACCTTACGGTTACTAGTCCAACACTCTAACCATGAGGCTACCTGCCGCCCCACGATGAGGCCCTTCCCAGAACTCTTTACAATGGGATGAGGAACCATCTAGCCAGTGGCGTGGCCCAGTGACAGTGAATTGTTTAACATTTTAGCCACACAATGACAAGCGTGGATGTCTTGTCCCCAGAGAATGCAGAGCTATTGTACATAAGCTATACAATACCTTATAGTGGAACAGTGGCATAAATCCATGTCTAAGCTTAAACATTGTTTCCCTTACTTTGACTCTTAACATATCTCATGAACAACACAACCTGAACAATAAAATCAGTAAGCACATAGACATGAGGATGTCGCTGATATGCAGCTGAACATTAGCCAAGCAAAACGAAAACAATTCATTCCATCTTCGGAGCTTTGAAACAATCTGCCCAGAGGTTCCCATGGGCTGTATGAATGAAAGTCTGTTCTCCCACATCTGAACAGACACTCACAGTGACATGCCTGTGGTCAAAATGGTAGCTGCCTGGTCCGAATGGGATTTGATTCACCATTACTTTTGAGTATTTGCTCAGAACGAAACTCCTGCTTGCCTGGAAATCTTCTAGTGGATTCAAAAGGAATCTAAGAATACGGCTTATTGAATAAGATGCTGTTGATTGTTAGATTGGATAACATCCTCGTAGGTAAATTGTCTGTGTAAATGAAGTCATTATAAACATTCTTTCTCTTCCCTGTCTAGGGTCAGACAGAGTTGGTGACAGTCAACAACAGCTGATATCGCAGTGTCATGTCAACAAAAGCAGATATCACAAGCCACTTGTAATTGACATATAAAAACTAAAAGTATCATCATATTAGCCATATACAGTAAATTAGTCCCTTCTCCCCCTGTAACAGAAACATGTGTCTTGTGTAAAGAGGATCTACTTTATCAAATCTGTTTAGCTGTTAAATCGGTTCAATCTGTTCAAAGTAAAAGGTTTCCAAGTCACATCGCATGACCTCACTTCATGTAACTATTTTTACCTCCATTCAAATAGTATCTGGGTAAACACACCCATCCTCAAATTGTTGTCTGATTTATGATCTGTCGGCTGCTACTGCCCCCTGTGAACAGTGTTGCCCACCCAGAATCCTCACACAGAGACAGAGGGAGAGGGAGAGAGAGAGCAAGGCCTCTTGGTGAGAAGTTGACAAAAACACCAGGAGCCACACCCTAAGTCACAAATCCCCTCTGTTATTGCGTAAAGGACTTCATGAAATGTAAAACATATGTCCATTGATGTCCAAATTGCAACATACATCTGCATCACACACCTGAATAAACTAAATAATGTACTGTCTAACTGTTACTTATGTAAACAACCAATTTCACACTAAGTTTACCAAATCAGAGGTTTAACATATTCTTTGCCCGAAAACATAGGTGTTGAATAAGGCTCAATCTAATTCAGAATTCTCCTAAAACCTTAGAGGTGTTCCATACAGAACATGTATTGATAATTCAACTGCACCATTACATATCCTGTATCGAACAGTCATCGAGAATTCGCTGTGAGTTTAGGAAAAGCTGTTCTCAGACCAAAGCACCAACATTGTAATAGCTCAATAAAAATAAAAAAGTCTATCTAATCTAGACCAAGTTGTTAAATTGTTAAATGTTTGGTCTGAGAACACCTTTTCTCAATGTAGGTGGATTTGGAAAAGTGTTTTCTAAATCATCCTGTATTATTATTTTGTCATTATAACTATTATTATTTGTTGTTTATTCAGGTTATTACTATGTCTAATAAATCTGAAAACATGAAATATGACAATGCCCTCAATAAATCCAGTACACATTAAATAACGACTATATATGGACCAATAATTGGGCTCTGTTGCTGTAACAATTTGTTTGCATTCTGAATTCATGAGGTCATTATTATGGGACATGATGAAATCTGCTGAAATCTGCTAGAAAAGGGAAGCAGCAGGAAAGGGAAGCAACATAATAAACATTGAAAGAAACTAGTTTACCGTCTTTTCCTGAATTCTGTAGATGTTCTGTCAAGTCACAGTCAAATGCATTCTCACTTCCTTTCTTTTTGGACCTCTGCTTGGCTCCTTTATTCTTCATCTGGATCCAGTTATTAGTCCAGGAGTTCAGAACAAACAAATCCTCAAATATACAACCATTGATCCAACAGACCCTGGGAAAGGCAAAAATTGTAGCCCAAAAGTAAAAACCATACAAACCGCCCAAAAAGGATTCATCCACTCACATCTTGACCAACGACACTAACAGTTTGGGAGACTGAAAAGTCCATGTGAGAAGAATAATGTTGACGTCACTTTTCCTTTAAGCTTTTTAGTGCTTTATACATTTCCAATCAATCTATCAAAAATATAAGGGAAAAACCATAGTCAGTTATAATTGTGAAATTTCTGGAAATGTGGTCTGGGAATGGCAGTCCTCTGAAGTGATTTATCCCAGAAGGATTTGCAGAAACAGCATCAGAATTAGTTCGTTTCCTGTTGTAGTTTTTTTTACTCAGTCTGCCTCTGTCTTTTTTCGCTCCTCTTTTCCTCCCGCCCAGACAATCTCCCTTTTCTTTGGCTCCCCTGTATCTGTGGAGATGTACCCAGTGAGGCACAGGAATATTGTTTCTGTGTTTGTTTCTTTATCCTTCTTGCGTCCAGTTTTCAATTTATCCATGTTTCGAAGGTCATGGTAGTTGTGGCACTGGAGTGGCATGGAGGTTTGAAATTTCAAGACTGTGAGAAGGGGAGGGAAGTGAAGTCAGGGGAGGGGAATAGCTGACTGCTGTTTCTCTGGTTTAGAGATTACTAACCCCTTTTATCCACACTTTTTTTGTTGCCATGGTCCTAACAGGAAATGTGCTCTCTGCCTTCCTGAATGCTCCCAAAGTACACAATTTCCTGTACAGAGAGCCTTGTTTGGAAAACAAAAACAGTTCTGAAGGAAGAGGGAAGTGGGGAGGGGGGGGGTGAAATGAGGGCTTGAAGGGCGCAGATGGGGAAAGGGGGGGTTTACACATGGTTCTTGTTACTGACTGCTTAGCTGTTTCATCATTTTCCCTCTACAGCAGACTGAAGCTTTCCAACCACGTGTTTAAAGCACGCTTCCTCCTATCGAAATAAATGTTCAACTGATAAGAATGAACCAATACTTTAAAAAACAACATTAATACAATTAAGTAGGCCTAAATACAAGGCTACTGGGTAGGTTGAATGACATTCAGGGTTTTCATTTAATTTCAAAGCATACAGCTGGATCTATAACACTAATAGTGTAGGATGTGGACTACTCAACATTAGACCATTTGAGGTCTGAAAACAGACATGAATGAACAATAACGAACTGCTACAGTTATACATTTGTTTGATTTAAATTGTTTCTTGGAAATCTGTAGATCTGCTCAAAGTCTTGTTGCCCTCCTTGTTCAGACAAGAAATGAGTGCACTGCCAAATTAATTCATTTTACATTACATGTGTCATTTAGCAGACACTCTTATCCAGAGCAACTTACAGGAGCAATTAGGGTTAAGTGCCTTGCTCAAGGGCACAGACAAATGTTTCACCAAGTCAGCTCTGGGATTCAAACCAGCAACCTTTCGGTTATTGGACCAACACTATTAACGGCTAGGCTACCTGTGTAACAGTACTCTTCTTGCGTCGTCCCCTCGCCCCGACACGGGCGCGAACCAGGGACCCTCTGCACACATCAACAACGGTCGCCCACGAAGCATCGTTACCCATCGCTCCACAAAGGCCGCGGCCCTTGCAAAGCAAGGGGCAACACTACTTAAGTCTCAGAGCAAGTGACGTAACTGATTGAAATGCTACTAGCGCGTACCCGCTAACTAGCTAGCCATTTCACATCCGTTACACTCACCCCCCTTTCAACCTCCTCCTTTTTCCGCAGCAACCAGTGATCCGGGTCAACAGCATCAATGTAACAGTATAACTTTAAACCGTCCCCTCGCCCCGACACGGGCGCGAACCAGGGACCCTGTGCACACATCAACAACGGTCGCCCACGAAGCATCGTTACCCATCGCTCCACAAAGGCCGCAGCCCTTGCAAAGCAAGGGGCAACACTACTTAAGTCTCAGAGCAAGTGACGTAACTGATTGAAATGCTACTAGCGCGTACCCGCTAACTAGCTAGCCATTTCACATCTGTTACACCTGCCACCCTATTGACATACCCTTGATGTTTCTTAGGTAGTGTCAGAGCCACACTGTATATAGAGTACAGCCATATTAGCACCTTTATTCAAAAAAAATATTGGTGTTGTAACAATACGAGAATTCCTCCCTCAAAACCCTATGACTTGACCCACTGTAAACAAGAAAAACAGCAGTGAATTTAACAGATGTTTTTGATTGATTAACATTCAGCATAATGTGTATCCAAGTCTGTACCGTGTTGTGTTAACAAATGGCATATGGCATGGCATATTTGCTTTCACTGGACATTTCACTGGACAAAACTATCAGAAATAAACAGCACAATGTGGAAGTGTCAATTATCACTGAGCAAGTCATTAAAGTCATTAAAACTAGTTTTTCAACCACTCCACAAATTTCTTGTTAAACTATAGTTTTGGCAAGTCGGTTAGGACATCTACTTTGTGCATGACAAGTAATTTTTCCAACAATTGTTTAGACATATTATTTCACTGTATCACAATTCCAGTGGGTCAGAAGTTTACATACACTAAATTGACTGCCTTTAAACAGCTTGGAAAATTCCAGAAAATGATTTCATGGCTTTAGAAGCCTCTGATTGACTCAAATGATGTCAATTAGCCATTTGGAGGTGTACCTGTGGATGTATTTCAAGGCCGACCTTCAAAATCAGTACCTCTTTGCATGACTTCATGGAGAAATCAAAAAATATCAGCCAAGACCTCAAAACAAATTGTAGACCTCCACAAGTCTGGTTCATCCTTTGGAGCAATTTCCAAACGCCTGAAGGTACCGCGTTCATCTGTACAAACAATAGTACGCAAGTATAAACACCATGGGACCACGCAGCCATCATACCGCTCAGGAAGGAGAAGCGTTTTGTCTCCTAGAGATTAACGTGCGAAAAGTGCAAATCAATCCCAGAATAGCAGCAAAGGACCTTGTTGAGATGCTGGAGGAAACAAGTATAAAAGTATCTATATCCACAGTAAAACAAGTCCTATATCGACATAACCTGAAAGGCCACTCAGCAAGAAAGAAGCCACTGCTCCAAAACCACCATAAAAAAGCCAGACTACGGTTTGTAACTGCACATGGAGACAAAGATCGTACTTTTTGGAGAAATGTTCTCTGGTCTGATGAAACAAAAATAGAACTGTTTGGTCATAATGACCATCGTTATGTTTGGAGGGAAAAAGGGGGAAGCTTGCAAGCCGAAGAACACCATCCCAACCGTGAAGCACGAGGGTGGCAGCATCATGTTGTGGGGGTGCTTTGCTGCAGGAGGGACTGGTGCACTTCACAAAATAGATGGCATCATGAGGGAGGAAAATTATGTGGATATATTTTAGCAACATCTCAAGACATCATTCAGGAAGTTAAAGCTTGGTCGCAAATGGCTCTTCCAAATGGACAATGACCCCAAGCATACTTCCAAAGTTGTGGCAAAATGGCTTAAGGACACCAAATTCAAGGTATTGGAGTGCCAATCACAAAGCCCTGACCTCAATCCTATAGAAAATTTGTGGGCAGAACTGAAAAAGCGTGTGCGAACAAGGAGGCCTACAAACCTGACTCAGTTACACCAGCTCTGTCAGGAGGAATGGGCCAAAATTCACCCAACTTATTATGGGAAGCTTGTGGAAGGCTACCCGAAACGTTTGACCCAAGTTAAACAATTTAAAGGCAATGCTACCAAATACTAATTGAGTGTATATAAACTTCTGACCCACCGGGAATGTGATGAAAGAAATAAAAGCTGAAAAAAATATTTCTCTACTATTATTCTGACATTTCACATCCTTAAAATAAAGTGGTGATCCTAACTGACCTAAGACAGGGATTTCTACTAGGATGAAATGTCAGGAATTGTGAAAAACTGAGTTTAAATGTATTGGGCTAAGGTGCATGTAAACTTCCGACTTCAGCTGTATACACACACACACACACACATACATACAGCGCCTTTGGAAGGTATAAAGACTACTTGACTTTTTCTACATTTTGTTACGTTACAGCCTTATTCTAAAATGGATTAAATAAAAACAAAATCCTCTGAAATCTATACACAACACCCCATAATTATGAAGTGAAATTATGTTTTAATTCTTTTTTTTTTAAATAGAAATTTCAAGCCATGAAGGAATTGTCCGTAGAGCTCCGAGACAGGATTGTGTCGAGGCACAGATCTGGGGAAGGGTACCAAAACATTTCTAAAGCATTGAAGGTCCTCATAAACACAGTGGCCTCCATCATTCTTAAATGGAAGAAGTTTGGAACCACCAAGATTCTTCCTAGAGCTGGCCGCCCAGCCAAACTGAGCAATCGGGGGAGAAGTGACCAAGAGCCTGATGGTCACTCTGACAAAGCTCTAGAGTTCCTCTGTGGAGATGGGAGAACCTTCCAGAACACCATCTCTGCAGTACTCCACCAATCAAGCCTTTATGGTAGAGTGGCCAGACGGAAGCCACTCCTCAGTAAAGGGCACATGACAGCCCACTTGGAGTTTGCCAAAAAAAAACTAAAGACTCTCAGACCATGAAAAACAAGAATCTGTGGTGTAAAGAAACCAAGATGGAACTCTCTGGCCTGAATGCCAAGCATCACATTTGGAGGAAACCTGGCACCATCCCTACGGTGAAGCATGGTGGTGGCAACATCATGCTGTGGGGATGTTTTTCAGCAGCAGGTACTGGGAGACTAGTCAGGATTGAGGCAAAGATGAACAGAGCAAAGTACAGAGAGATCCTTGATGAAGAGCGCTCTGGAGCAGTTTAGGATCTCAGAGTGGGGTGAAGGTTTACCTTCTAACAAGACAACGACCCTAAGCACACAGCCAAGACAATGCAGGAGTGGCTTCGGGAGATGTCTCTGAATGTCCTTGATTGGCCCAGCCAGAGCACAGATTTGAACCGATCGAACGGCTCTGGAGAGACCTGAAAACAGCTGTGCAGCAACACTCCCCATCCAACCTGACAGAGCTTGAGATGATCTGCAGAGAAGAATGGGAGGAACTCCCCAAATACAGGTGTGCCAAGCTTGTAGCATCATAACCAAGAAGACTCGATGCTGTAATTGCTGCCAAAGTTGCTTCAACAAAGTACTGAATAAAGGGTCTGAATACTTAAGCAAATGTGACATCAGTTTATTTGCAGTAAATTAGCAAACATTTTTAACCTCTTTTTGCTTTGTCATTATGGGGTATTGAGGGGGAAAAAATGATTTAATAAATTTTTGAATAAGGCTATAACGTAACAAAATGTGGAAAAAGTCAAGGGGTCTGTATACTTTCCGAAGGCACTGTATGACTGTCAAGTAGGGTCAAACAAGGGTGTTTGTAGTTATAAGTTATAATTCGGGCCCATAGCTTTTCCAGGTGAGATCATGTCAGGACCCTTACTTTAGCACCAGGTCTTTAGCCATAAGGGTTATTTAATGGAACATTTGTTTTTGCTTAAAAGAAAGGTTCCAGTCAAGTGACCAGGCCTGCTGAGCCATATCTAACAACCCACACAGGGAGTCAACAGTTTCAACATATCCCATTGCCTTCATTGGTATTTTTTCCAAGGACAGCTGACTAATAGTACATGTAAGTAGGGGGTATTGCCTAGAGTGTTATCCTTATTCTAAGCTCTTGATGTCGGCTGTAGTGTGAAGTTGGCTTACATTTTAAATCCTACATCCTATGGTATGATGTGATATCTTGTTTGCTGGGCTCAAAGCTTAATGTTTCCAATGGTGCTCTGGCCATCCTGGCCTCCATTGAACTGATTTCTTTCTGCACAACAGGAAAAAGGAATGACATCATTTTGTCCATACAAAGGCTCAGACATCACACTCCTTCCCCTCTTTGAGTCCTTCCACAAAACTGTACTGGTGAAACTAGTGTTCCTTTCAGAGCACATCCTTCAAACTTGTAGTCAGAATACTAGATACAAATGTTTTACATTGCATAGTGTCCATCACATGGAGAGCAAAGCAAAGTGGGTAAAGAACAGGTACTTCTGTTTAAATTCTGCTAAGTACCCTACTTTATGAATCAGTCAATCCATTCAAAAAAAATCAACATAAAAAACAACTTTACCCTATAGGCTACTTGAAGCCATGTTGCAAAAAAGCTACATAGCAAATCAAAGACTATACCTAACTGAAACACAGTTGAGAATGACCTTTCGCTGATAGAAATAGATAAATTATCTTGAATTCACAACTTCCATCTTATTCATATGGGTTAACCCACCATATGTGACAGTATTGCTTCCGTCCCTCTACTCGCCCCTGCCTGGGCTCGAACCAGGGACACTCTGCACACATCAACAACTGACACCCTCGAAGCATCGTTACTTATTGCTCCACAAAAGCCGCAGCCCTTGCAGAGCAAGAGGAACAACTACTTCAAGGTCTCAGAGCGAGTGACCGATTGAAACGCTATTAGCGCGCACCCCGCTAACTAGCTAGCCATTTCACACCGATTACACATACACCCAATGAAAACCTACAAGACTAAACATGTGGTTTTCAAAGGAAATGTACAAAAAACAGAAAGGCCTCACCCAACATGGCACTCTTAATGAATCAGTCACTATGGCATCCCTAAATATTTTCTAACATGAATCATTCACTATCGTTCAGGTAGAGTAGGACCACAGAAACAAACCAAAACAATGAAGAACTTATATAGCTTTAACCTCACACTATTCAAATATCAATGAGGCATAAATTACAGAATATTTGTATGTTTTATTTAACCTTTACTTAACTAGGCAAGTCAGTTAAGAAGAAATTCTTATTTACAATGACGGCCCAAACCCGGACAACGCTGGGCAAATTGTGCACTGCCCTATGGGACTCCCAATCACGGGCAGATGTGATACAGTCTGGATTCAAACCAGGGACTGTAGTGACGCCTCTTGCACTGAGATGCAGTGCCTTAGACCGCTGCGCCACTCGGGAGCCCAAGCATACAGTACCAGTCCAAAGTTTGGACACACCTACTCATTTCTTGGGTTTTTCTTTATTTTTACTATTTTATACGTTGTAGAATAGTAGAAGACAAAACTATATATTAACACATATGGAATCATGTAGTAACCTAACAAATTGTTAAACAAATCAAAATATATTATATATTTAGCTACCCTTTGCCTTACTGACTGCTTTGCACATGATTGGCATTCTATCAACCAGCTTCATTAGGTCGTCCCCTGGAATGCATTTCAATTAACATGTGTGCATTGTTAAAAGTTAATTTGTGTAATTTCTTTCCGTCTTAATGCGTTTGAGCCAATCAAGTAGTGTTGTGACAAGGTAGTGGTGGTATACAGAATATAGCCCTATTTTGTAATATGTTGCCATATTATGGCAAGAACAGCTCAAATAAGCAAAGAGAAACAACAGTCCATCATTACTTTAAGACATGGTCAGTTAATCCAGAAAATGTCAAGGACTTCGAAAGTTTCTTCAAGTGCAGTTGCAAAAACCATCAAGCTCTATGATGAAACTGGCTCTCATGATGACCGCCACAGGAAAGGAAGACCAAGCGTTACCTCTGTTGCAGAGGATAAGTTCTTTAGAGTTACCAGTCTCAAATTGCAGCCCAAATAAATCCTTCAGAGATCAAGTAACAGACACATCTCAACATCAATTGTTCAGAGGAGATTACGTGAATCAGGCCTTCATTGTCGAATTGCTGCAAAGAAACCACTACTAAAGGACAACAATAAGATAAAGAGACTTGCTTGGGCCAAGAAACACGAGCAATGGACAGTAGACCAGTCGATTGGTCTGATGAGTCCAAAATTGCGATTATTGGTTCCAACCGCCGTGTCTTTGTGAGATGCTAAGTAGGTGAACGGATGATCACTGTATGTTGTTCCCACCATGAAGCATGGAAGAGGAGGTGTGATGGTGCTTTGCTGTCAGTGATTTATTTAGAATTCAAGGCACACTTAACCGGCATGGCTACCACAGCATTCTGCAGCGATACGCCATCCCATCTGGTTTGAGCTTGGTGGGAGTATAATTTGTTGTTCAACAGGACAATGACCCAACACACATCCAGGCTGTGTAAGGGCTATTTGACCAAGAAGGAGAATGATGAAGTGCTACATCAGATGACCTGGCCTCCACAATCACCCGACCTCAACCCAATTGAGATGGTTTGGAATGAGTTGGACCGGAGAGTGGAGGAAAAGCAGCAAACAAGTGCTCAGCATATGTGGAAAATTCTTCAAGACTGTTGGAAAAGCATTCCAGGTGAAGCTGGTTGAGAGAATGCCAAAAGTGTGCAAGGCAAAAGGGTAGCTACTTTGAAGAATTTCAAATATAAAATGCATTTTGATTTGTTGAACACTTTTTTGGTTAGTACATGATTCCATATGTGTTATTACATAGTTTTGATGTCTTCACAATTATTCTACAATGTAAAAAATATTTTTTTTTTAATAAAAAAAATAACATTGAATGAGTAGGTGTGTTCAAACTATTGACTACTATTGGTACTGTATGTGTGAAAGAGCTGGCCATACCAAATCCATATACTTAAATATATATATATATATATATATAAACAAATCTAAAACACACAATAGTCCTATTACATTGGATAACATTTTTAAAATAGAATGTATTCTTGGTTTATGCCCATCTAAAAAGTGTCACATAGGGGCCTCCCGGGTGGCGCAGTGGTCTAACTGCGCCACCAGGGTCTCTGGGTTCGCGCCCAGGCTCTGTCGCAGCCGGCCGCGACCGGGAGGTCCGTGGGGCGACGCACAATTGGGCTAGCGTCGTCCGGGTTAGGGAGGGTTTGGCCGGTAGGGATATCCTTGTCTCATCGCGCTCCAGCGACTCCTGTGGTGGGCCGGGCGCAGTGCGCGCTAACCAAGGGGGCCAGGTGCACGGTGTTTCCTCCGACACATTGGTGCGGCTGGCTTCCGGGTTGGAGGCGCGCTGTGTTAAAGAAGCAGTGCGGCTTGGTTGGGTTGTGCTTCGGAGGACGCATGGCTTTCGACCTTCGTCTCTCCCGAGCCCGTACGGGAGTTGTGGCGATGAGACAAGATAGTAATTACTAGCGATTGGATACCACGAAAATTGGGGAGAAAAGGGGATAAAAAATAAAGAAAGTGTCACATATAAAGGGAGTGTGTGGTTCATAACAGCCTAAATGGGACAACCCACAAGGAACTATGAATCAGCAATAACAAACAAAGTAGACCTCTGGTTCTATTAAAAACGTATTATTTAAAGATGCACTATGAAGAAATCACTCCGCTATTTCCGGTTTGCAAAAATTTGTTTAGTCACAAACTGAAATTATGCAATCAAAGTATAGTGTAGAGAATCATTGTACCATCTAAACCACTGTGAAATATATTTTCCTTAACCAAAAATATTGTAATTTCAGCTGGTGTACAAAACCAAAAGAAGTAAAACGGGAAGCATAGAAATTGCACACAGAGCAGATCTGCCGCTTCTTAAGACATTCAATGCGAATGGCAGATCTATAGCACACATTTCTATGTGAATGTGGTCAAGTCGCCCAAAACGTTACATATTGCAGCTTTAAGGCAACAGAAAGTATCATACAATATTACACATTTGACATCTGTATGAGTTACTTCACAAATCTTGAATCAGCATATCCAAAATGTTGATCCAAAATATCAACCTTGTGATAAGTGTATAAAATGAAGCCATCTACACTGTAATATTGTAACAAGATTTATAAAAATTACAATTCATCTTAATGTAACATACTTTCATAAACATGGAACCATGTGAGAATGATCAATATATGTAAATGAGTCCCTTGTGTCCCATATTAGCTACTACATTCATCAAATAGGAATGAATTGAGAGCAATTCTTCATTTTCATTTGACAATAGATTTTAAGAAATGACCAAATCCAGGTCTAACACCCAGGATTCTTTAGAATCAAAAACATGACAACATACTCTATTCGAATGCATATTACTTGTTGAAACAATCAAGTAACAACACACCTTAGCGGGAAAATCCTTAGTTGAAACAATAACAAAGCACCACCTGACTCTGTTTTGGCAAAAAGCTGAGTGACGGGCCTGGAGAAATGTAAAACATTCAAATTAAATCGACAGAGCAAAGTACTGACCATACAAGATATCAAAATTATATTTTTAAGCATTTTTTGAGGCTATACAGTGTTTATTTACATGTACAATGTTTACAAACATTGGTGTAAAATAAGCTTATATATATATATATATATATATATGTTGGTTTCTGATGGGGTACAACAGTTGAACTAAGCTCATAAAGCATTTATAAAAGTTACATTCAAGAATCAATGGATAAATATCATTAATTTATAAGTCCAAAAATTTATGTAGCAATTGCAGATTTCCCCTTTAAGTCTAGGATAAATCAAATAATGCTGTTGTAGAGAAAAATATATATTTTGGTCTTACTCTCACCCCTAGAATCTGGTCACCAGGTTTGACTGTATAGGGCTTCCAGACTTAGATTATGAGGACCTAGCAATTTTACATGCCCTGCTTGGAATGGTTTACAGTGAAAACTGAGTAGATCACATTAATTATGGTCATCAGCTACTGCCACTAACCTTCTGTTTGCGACCCTCTGGTAAGTAACATGTAGGCATGGACATGCCAGATCAATAATCCTGTACACACTGCAGTAAATGAAGAGAGGTGCACTGAAGCATCAGTGCATTGGTTCGCCAATGTCAACGGTGACATTAATGTACAGAGGCGGCCTCTCAACTGATAGAGTACTGTAGGAGCAGGTGTTAAGGCCATCCTTTCTCCAGACTTTAGGTGTCCGTGCTAGCAAACGCATCCTGTGAAGGAGAAATTATTTCAGAATGAAATGAATTCAACGACTAATAATATTTAGAATACAGCAAGCTATTTATTATTGATGTGTCCACCGTGACTCACCTGTCTTTATTGATTTCGTTGCCGCTATCTCTTTTATGAAATACCATGGTATAGCGTGCTATGAGAGGGGGGGGTCGTATAATTTCCATTTTCTGGAGCTCCACCCTACCAGAGACAAATTAAATCAATCATCAATCAATAACATTCTGTATTGACTAAGATGTAATGAGAGATATGCAGAGGTCCAACATTTAGCAGTGGTCTCACCTGATGCGAAGGTCATCATCCTCCCCTCCCCATCCCCAGTAAGTGTTTGAAAAGCCGTTCACTTTGTGAAACTGGTCCTTCGTCATGGCCGTCACCCCTCCAAAGTACCCTTTGTATCGCAATCTACGACAGCAAAAAGACAAAAACAAGACATTACAGACCTGTCCCCAGAACGCAATTAATAACTGAAATGTTTATGTTTGGACTTGGTAATGAATAGCTATATTGATAGCGGCAACATCACTTTGTCATACAAAAGCATGGATGCTGTTTTGATGGCATATAGACATATACCTGCTTTTAGATATAGGTGGATATGAGTTGAGAGCTGAGATACTTACTTGTACCCTGTGGCGTTCCTGCCGACCACTAAGTGTTTGGGCTGTTGGTCACACTTGTATATGTTGTAGTCGTTCTCTGGAACCAGATCCACATCATGAAAAACGAAGCAATCCCAATCGTAGTCCTTGAGGGCCTCCAAGTACCCAATATTAAGTAGCTTGGCACGGTTAAACGTCACCTCTCCAGCCTGTCAAAACAAACAAATCAACTACAAATATCAATTTCATATCAGACTCAAAATCAGTGCAGCACTTTCCCCCATCAATATTCTCCAGTCAAGTGAAACATGTTGAACATTTAAATACTCGTCATGAAACAGTTATACAAATTTGAATTCACTCACAAATTATTAGAGTGAAACTGACATAATTTACTGTTACTACACATCATGAGAGTAATACCTGGTGGATGACGTAGATGCTGTAGTGCAGCTGCTGCCTCTGAAGGAAGGGGTGTAGGTGATGCAGGAGGTAGAGGAGGTGTTTCTCCCGGTTACGATGGGGAATGAGGATAGCCACACTCTGCTGGGCGAGGCAGTCTGGAGGCTGGTATTGACCCTCAGCCACTCCACTGTTCTCACTCTCCACCTCCTTCAGCGTTAGAGAGTCCTCAAATGTGAGGTTTAGAGCTCCCTCTGTAGATAGACAATAGTAGGCCTAATGAATAGAGGCCGACCGATTAATTAGGGCCGATTTCAAGTTTTCATAACAATAGGTAATCGGCCTTTTGGACGTCGATTATGGCTGATTATATTGCAAACCACGAGGAGACTGCATGGCAGGCAGACCACATGTTACGCGAGTGCAGCATCAAAAGGACCTTGTGGCTGCAAGGAGCCAAGGTAAGTTGCTGCTAGCATTAAACTTATTTTTATTAAAAAAACAATCTTCACATAATCACTAGTTAACTACACATGGTTGATGATATTACTAGGTTAACTAGCTTGTTCTGCGTTGCATATAATAAATGCGGTGCCTGTTAATTTATCATCGAATCACAGCCTCCAACTTCGCCAAACAGGTGATGATTTAACAAAAGCGGATTTGCGAAAAAAAGCACAATCTTTGCACAAATGTACCATAAACATCAATGCCTTTCTTAAAATCAATACACAAGTATATTTTTTTTAAACCTGCATATGTAATTAAAATTAAATTAAATAAATGAAAATGTATGTTAGCAGGCAAAATTAATTAGGGAAATTTTGTCACTTCTCTTGCATTCAGTGCAAGCAGAGTCAGGGTATATGCAGCAGTTTGGGCCGCCTGGCTCGTTGCGAACTGTGTGAAGACAATTTCTTCCCAACAAAGACCGTAATTAATTTGCCAGAATTTGACATAATTATGACATAATATTGAAGGTTGTGCAACGTAACAGTAATATTTAGACTTAGGGTTGCCACCTGTTCGATCAAATACAGAACGGTTCCCTATTTCACTGAAGGAATAAACGTTTTGTTTTCTAAATGATAGTTTTCCGAATTTGACCATATTATTGACCAAAGGCTCGTATTTCTGTGTGTTTTTTATTAGAATTAAGTCTATGATTTGATAGAGCAGTCTGCTTGAGCGGTGGTAGGCAGCAGCAGGCTCGTAAGCATTCATTCAAACAGCACTTTACTGCATTTTCCAGCAGCTCTTAGCAATGCTTGATGCACAGCATTGCTTATGACTTAAAGCCTATCAACTCCCGAGATTAGGCTGGCAATACTAAAGTGTCTATAAGAACATCCAATAGTCAAAGGTATATGAAATACAAATGGTATAGAGAGAAATAGCCCTATAATAAACTACAACCTGAAGCTTCTTACCTGGGAATATTGAAGACTCATGTTAAAAGGAACCACCAGCTGTCATATGTTCTCATGTTCTGAGCAAGGAACTTAAACGCTAGCTTTTTTTACATGGCACATATTGCACTTTTACTTTCTTCTCCAACACTGTGTGTTTGCATTATTTAAACCAAATTGAACATGTTTCATTATTTATTTGAGAATAAATAGATTTTCTTTATGTATTATATTAAGTTAAAATAGAAGTGTTCATTGTTCATTCAGTATTGTTGTAATTGTCATTATTACAAATATATATATTTAAAAATCATCCGATTAATCGGTATCAGCTTTTTTTTGTCATCCAATAATCGGTATCGGCGTTGAAAAATCATAATCGGTCGACCTCTAATAATGAAAATACAGACAACCAAATAGTAAAGCCTTCTGGACAAATTCATTATCTGTGCTTTAAATCAATCAACTCCATTGCAATATATTTACATTCACTAGTTTCCTAAAAAAAGTATCTAAATATTATGAACTGCAAATCATTCCTAGTTAAATAAAAGTTAGTTTTTTTTAAATATCAAAAAATGCATAGTCTGGACCAGGGCTGTTCCTGGAGCGCTATCGTCCTCTAGGTTCACTCCAACCCTAATGTAACACGCAACTGGGTTTGGAGCGAAAACCCACAGGAGTTTAGCTCTCCAGGAACAGGGTTGGAGAGCCCTGGTATGGACAGATGATTGCAAACACGTGTGCGCGCATTTTGTTTGGGCCATTGACAAACACAAACTGTCTTCAAACTTGAATGTGTTTATGGAAACCCACTGTAATGCTGTGCAATCTGCATCCCATAGGTGTAGGCCTATAGATTGATTCCATATGAAACCAGGACAAAAAAAGACAATGATTTGGGTGATTGTCACAAGATTTAATCTATAGAATGGTCCTTTGGAGGAAGGATTGTTGACATTTGTATCTAAAAGCAGAATAATAAAATATTTTTAAAAATCCAAGTTGGCATATTTATGACATGTGGGCCTTACCCACCTTACATTTAGAGTTATGATCCAATTTGTAAGCATCACCAACAGAGTGAATGTGAAAATGGATTCAAAATGGTCACCCTATGCTGGTGATATGTATGATAAGTAATGATACAAGTAACAGGAGGGCTGTGATTGGTTACATTGTATACGATGCCACTTTCTCTGTATAAAATAGTCCAGAGATCTCACTCTGGAACTTTGATATGGTCATAGAGTATCTTTTGTTCAACAATATATTCAACAAATTGGGGAAATAATTTATTTTTTCAAAATTCATGTTTATATTTTTAATATTCATAAATTAATGTAAGAAAATTGTTATTGAATTCAGAATCCTACTCATATTACAGAGCAAGCAGTAAAGCTTCATATACCGCCAATCTATGAAACATTATGGAGTCTTATGTGGCCACATGCGGTTAGGCCCACATGTCATAATTATTTCTCAATTATGCTTTTAGATACAAATGTCAAATGTATGTCAACAAACCTTCTTCCAAAAATGTCGATGGATTAAATATCGTAAAAATCCAAAAAGCAATTGTCTTTTTTTGTCCTGGTTTCGTATGGAATCACTCAATACAATTACAACAGCTGTACACTTCCTGTCAACAAGGAGCTGTTGTATGTCGGCTACATGCTAATTGTTACCGCATAGGTAACCTCATCCCCAAGCTATTGCGCACAGTGCATATAGCCTTGGATATCAACCATGGGACTGACCATATAATCATATGGGACTGACCAATTTAGTACAGTACTTGTCATCATTTAATTTGAGTGAATCACACGACTGAGGCGTGGCTCTGAGCTTGTGGTGTGCTAGAGTACAGGGAGGGTTACATGGAACCCAAACTGGCTGCGCACGTGCGCCATCGTGCATAAATGTATTTTGTCCCCCCACACCAAACGCGATCACGACACGCAGGTTAAAATGTCAAAAACTCTGAACCAATTACATTAATTTGGGGACAGGTCGAAAAGCATTAAACCTTTATGGCAATTTAGCTAACTTGCACTTGCTAGCTAATTTTTCCTATTTAGCTAGCTTGCTTTTGCTAGCCAATTTGTCCAGGGATATAAACATTGAGTTGTTATTTTACCTGAAATGGACAAAGTCCTCTACTCCGACAATTAATCCACACATAAAATGGTCAACCGAATCGTTTCTAGTTCTCTCTCCTCCTATGCTTTTTCTTCTCTTGACTTTATATTGTGATTGGCAACTATCATAAATTAGGTGCATTACCGCCACCGACCTCATTCATCTTTCAGTCACCCACGTGGGTATAACCAATGAGGAGATGGGAGAGGCAGGATTTCAGCACGATCTGCGTCAGAAATAGAAAGGAGTTCGATTTTAGCCCTCGGCAACGCAGACACTCGTTGGTGCAATAATTGAATAATATAGATTTCTACATTTATTTTTGTGATGCTCGCGGTGTAGTCAGCCTGTTAGGGGTAGTGTTGTAGGAGATGATTAAGCCAATGCCTACATGCCGGAAGTATTGAATAACGAAGGCCAAATTTGACGTTTTAGTCCATCAGACTGGGAATGAGATTATCACAGATTGCTACAGTATGTGAAAATAATCAAAATGAGCCACAGCCTAGCAGTGTTTAGGAGTAACAAATGCTTGTTACACAATCCCTACATAAAACATTAAAGTATTTACTTGATTACCAATGTTATTCTCTCCACATTAAGCCACACCGTACATAATGTTCTTTAAAAGGAATGATATAGTAACATGGCATTATCATCGTTCTTTACAAGGAATTATACAGTAACATGGCATCATCAGTATGTAGTTTATAGAAAGGCCTGTATCAAGCTTACAATTACATCTGTGGATACTTGAGTCTGTACTTACGGAGCAGTGGCGATTTCTCAGGACAGCTTTGTTTTGATGGTGAGGTGTCAAGGAGAGGATTGGAGAAGACCTGTGTCACTGATCTCCACGAGTCTCCTTCTCCCCCACTCAGGACCTCGGTATTATCAGCAAGTGTTTGCGCTGGCAAAAGGGTTCCCTGAATTGCTTTCACTGTTTCACCGGCAAAAGTGGCGTACCAAGCCAAGACGGAGACGGAGAGCAGCAACAGTATCATATACTTGCACTTCCGGAAAAACATGGACACAGCAGGACAGACTCCCATGGTTTCTTAGTTGTAGATGTTCAGCATCAAATCCCCCAAAATGTGGTAGGCTTCAGTCTTGGTTTACAACATCTGGTTCTCCTCTGCAGCAGCCACAGGAGGAATAACTGGGTAGAGAGCACCAGTACCCTTGATCACTCATCCCATGATGACACAACATTCTGGGGAAGTTTCATAATCATTGTCACTAATGTAAAAAATAAAAAGCATTAGGCCTACTTTGAATTATTTTGTTGATTTTCCACTGATGCAAAGTTTAAATTCAGAGAAAATCCAGTCCATGTGAATGAAGGTGGGTCAGTTAAAAGGGACTCAATTCTTCTGCCCGCTGTACCTGGACATCAATTAAGAAATACTTACATTTTCATCGACACTACCTACTTGCATTTGTAGCATTCCACCAGGGCATTATGCCACAACTAGCCTTGGGCACCCAGGCTTCAGTGAATACCTGTGACAGAGGCTAGGCCTATGCGACAACAGAATTCACAGTAGGCTACTTTACCTTGGCTGTACACTCACTGTGGTGTTTAATCTATATACTCCCGCCACCCAAAAGGAAAAGTAACTTAAGTGGAACGATTCTCTTTTCCTCTTCACTCACACCTGTTTGCTCTTTGGTTTCATGTTGTTGACACGGCTTCAAGCCATTGTCTTTCAATGCACACAATTCATGGATGTCATGGATAGTAATCCTAGGCTGTAACTGTAGACTGCTTTTGTGTGTGCTTAGCTTAAACACATCACATTGCCAAGTTGTTCTTATTTCTCTTCACATAACCAAAATGGGATACCTATAATCCTAATCTAAACTGTGTTTAGGCAAGCTAAAATGACTAAAGAACAGGCCCATGACAAAAAATAAACAGTTGATGTAAAATGGTAACTTTACAAATTAGCAGCTAACTTGTTAGCTAGCTACCTATTAGGTGTTGTGGAATTAAAACATGACATAGCCAGTAGCCTTCTGCCCAACTGTAGTGACAGTGAGTGAATGTATTTGTTTTTTGAATGCTGCCTGCTACACATTCAATGTTACTCAAACTGGCTGTAGCTAGCTAACGTTGACTAGATTGGTGCCGACATATTTTTGGGTGGTCAAAGTTGGAAAGATTTGATTAAGCACCACGCAAAATTAAATACTACGTTCACCTGATTTGCAAACTCTGAACAGTGACACATACTTTAGAAGCTGACAAATGGCTAGTGTTACTCAACCAAG
The DNA here is from genome assembly GCF_029448725.1 of Salvelinus fontinalis. NCBI lineage: Eukaryota > Metazoa > Chordata > Actinopteri > Salmoniformes > Salmonidae > Salvelinus > Salvelinus fontinalis. The sequence continues at coordinate 2,962,758 of NC_074674.1, forward strand.
AGGCTAGCAGGTAGCTAACTAGCTAGCAGTAAGTAGCTCGTGAAGTGTATCGTTATCCAATGCAAATAGCATTGTAGTTAGCTAGCCAGCTAACAGTTACTGCGACCATTGTGTCAGATAGCTAACAAGGTAGAAATTAAATCACAAAATACAAGTTACATTTTACACAGCATTTGCCGTTTTTAACGACAAATTTTTTTTTCTTGGAGAAGGAAGATGTCTTGCCTGTGAGATGCCTCGAGTTCTGATGTTGTTTTGGGCTGGATCCTGGCTGGCTACTACTTTCGCAAATACCGCTACGTGGAAGAATGTGAGCGTTAGGACCAGGTTCAAGACTCATGTCCAGTTCAAAACAACTGGGAACTCGGAAAAATACGTGGTCAAATATGTCATCTTCAGGTCGGAAAGTCGGAGTTCTATAAAGATTGGATGACCGTTCAAATCGAATTTCCCAGTCGGAAGGCAGATAATTCCGAGTTCCCAGATGTTTTGAACGCGGCACCACAGGTAAACATAAAAGGATATGAGATTATAATGATGACAGAACTACCCGAGTTTGTATTTTGAATTTCGTGGTTGCAAGTACAATTGGCAAATGTGTCATTTAATTTTGCAAGCTTGTATCATAATGGGTGAAAAATGTAACAACGATCACAAACATGTAATTTTACATTTGAATACATTCAATAAGATTTGTAAGAATAATTGTAATAATTATTACAAAACTATTTACGAGTTTAAATATTCTGCTGTGAATCAAAAATACACTTGCACATTTTGAATCTGCGCACGCTCTGAATTCTGTCACATTACCATTACTTAATTCCACTGTCTATTTATTGATTAATTGGTGACTGAAAAAGTTGGCATGGTGGAGAAAGGCTGCATGTTGTCAGATGTTTAAATTACCATAGTAGTTAGTAAAAATTTGAAAAACAATAGGCGTGCGAGTTTACAAATTGGTAAACTCGCAGGTTCGTTACAAATTGGTGTCCATGCGAAGTCGTGACAAAAAAAGAAAGGTAGAAGCTAGCCGTTCTATTGCTAATCAACAAGAGAGAAACGTGCTTATAGACAACTGCCATAACTACGCTTGCCCTATGGATAATATCATGCTTTCGAATGCTGTTGAAGATGACGAATTCCCTTCTTTACCGGTTACTCCGTGCAAACCTCCACCCTCCAATAAACCCAACGTGAACTCTGACATCATCAAATAAAATAAAATGTATTTATATAGCCCTTCGTACATCAGCTGATATCTCAAAGTGCTGTACAGAAACCCAGCCTAAAACCCCAAACAGCGTGCAATGCAGGTGTAGAAGCACGGTGGCTAGGAAAAACTCCCTAGAAAGGCCAAAACCTAGGAAGAAACCTAGAGAGGAACCAGGCTATGAGGGGTGGCCAGTCCTTTTCTGGCTGTGCCGGGTGGAGATTATAACAGAACATGGCCAAGATGTTCAAATGTTCATAAATGACCAGCATGGTCAAATAATAATAATCACAGTAGTTGTCGAGGGTGCAGCACCTCAGGATTAAATGTCAGTTGGCTTTTCATAGCCGATCATTAAGAGTATCTCTACCGCTCCTGCGGTCTCTAGAGAGTTGAAAACAGGAGGTCTGGGACAGGTAGCACGTCTGGTGAACAGGTCAGGGTTCCATAGCCGCAGGCAGAACAGTTGAAACTGGAGCAGCAGCACGGCCAGGTGGACTGGGGACAGCAAGGAGTCATCATGTCAGGTCGTCCTGAGGCATGGTCCTAGGGCTCAGGTCCCCCGAGAGAGAGAAAGAAAGACAGAATTAGAGAGAGCATACTTAAATTCACACAGGACACCGGATAAGACAGAAGTACTCCAGGTATAACAAACTGACCCTAGCCCCCCAACACATAAACTTATGCAGCATAAATACTGGAGGCTGAGACAGGAGGGGTCAGGAGACACTGTGGCCCCCTCCGATGATACCCCCGGACAGGGCCAAACAGGAAGGATATAACCCCACCCACTTTGCCAAGGCACTGCCCCCACACCACTAGAGGGATATCTTCAACTACCAACTTACCATCCTGAGACAAGGCCGAGTATAGCCCACAAAGATCTCCGCCACGGCACAACCCAAGGGGGGGGCGCCAACCCAGACAGGAAGATCACGTCAGTGACTCAACCCACTCAAGTGACGCACCCCTCCTAGGGACGGCATGAAAGAGCACCAGTAAGCCAGTGACTCAGCCCCTGTAATAGGGTTAGAGGTAGAGAATCCCAGTGGAGAGAGGGGAACCGGCCAGGCAGAGACAGCAAGGCCGGTTCGTTGCTCCAGAGCCTTTCCGTTCACCCTCACACTCCTGGGCCAGACTACACTCAATCATAGGACCTACTGAAGAGATGAGTCTTCAATAAAGACTTGAAGGTTGAGACCGAGTCCGCGTCTCTCACATGGGTAGGCGGACCATTCCATAAAAATGGAGATCTATAGGAGAAAGCCCTGCCTCCAGCTGTTTGCTTAGAAATTCTAGGGACAATTAGGAGGCCTGCGTCATGTGACCGTAGCGTACGTGTAGGTATGTACGGCAGGACCAACTCGGAAAGATAGGTAGGAGCAAGCCCATGTAACGCTTTGTAGGTTAACAGTAAAACCTTGAAATCAGCCTTTGCCTTAACAGGAAGCCAGTGTAGGGAGGCTAGCACTGGAGTAATATGATCACATTTTTTGGTTCTAGTCAGGATTCTAGCAGCCGTATTTAGCACTAACTGAAGTTTATTTAGTGCTTTATCCGGGTAGCCGGAAAGTAGAGCATTGCAGTAGTCTAACCTAGAAGTAACAAAAGCATGGATTAATTTTTCTGCATCATTTTTGGACAGAAGATTTCTGATTTTTGCAATGTTACATAGATGGAAAAAAGCTGTCCTTGAAACAGTCTTGATATTTTCGTCAAAAAAGAGAGATCAGGGTCCAGAGTAACGCCGATGTCCTTCACAGTTTTATTTGAGACGACTTTACAACCATCAAGATTAATTGTCGGATTTAACAGAAGATCTCTTTGTTTCTTGGGACCTAGAACAAGCATCTCTGTTTTGTCCGAGTTTAAAAGTAGAACGTTTTCAGCCATCCACTTCCTTATGTCTGAAACACAGGCTTCTAGCGAGGGCAATTTTGGGGCTTCACCATGTTTCATTGAAATGTACAGCTGTGTGTCATCCGCACAGCAGTGAAAGTTAACATTATGTTTTCGAATGACATCCCCAAGAGGTAAAATATATAGTGAAAACAATAGTGGTCCTAAAACGGAACCTTGAGGAACACCGAAATGTACAGTTGATTTGTCAGAGGACAAACCATTCACAGAGACAAACTGATATCTTTCCGACAGATAAGATCTAAACCAGGCCAGAACTTGTCCGTGTAGACCAATTTGGGTTTCCAATCTCTCCAAAAGAATGTGGTGATCGATGGTATCAAAGGCAGCACTAAGGTCTAGTAGCACGAGGACAGATGCAGAGCCTCGGTCTAACGCCATTAAAATGTCATTTACCACCTTCACAAGTGCAGTCTCAGTGCTATGATGGGGTCTAAAACCAGACTGAAGCATTTTAAATACATTTTTTGTCTTCAGGAAGGCAGTGAGTTGCCATGCAACAGCTTTTTCTAAAATTTGGAAGAATGGAAGATTCGATATAGGCCGATAGTTTTTTATATTGTCTGGGTCAAGGTTTGGCTTTTTCAAGAGAGGCTTTATTACTGCCACTTTTAGTGCGTTTGGTACACATCCGGTGGATAGAGAGCCGTTTATTATGTTCAACATAGGAGGGCCAAGCACATGAAGCAGCTCTTTAAGTAGTTTAGTTGGAATAGGGTCCAGTATGCAGCTTGAAGGTTTAGAGGCCATGATTATTTTCATCATTGTGTCAAGAGATATAGTACTAAAACACTTAAGTGTCTCTCTTGATCCTAGGTCCTGGCAGAGTTGTGCAGACTCAGGACAGCTGCGCTTTGGAGGAATACGCAGATTTAAAGAGGAGTCCGTAATTTGCTTTCTAATGATCATGATCTTTTCCTCAAAGAAGTTAATGAATTTATTACTGCTGAAGTGAAAGCCATCCTCACTTGGAGAATGCTGCTTTTTAGTTAGCTTTGCGACAGTATCAAAAATAAATGTTGGATTATTCTTATTTTCCTCAATTAAGTTGGAAAAATAAGATGATCGAGCAGCAGTGAGGGCTCTTCGATACTGCACGGTACTGTCTTTCCAAGCTAGTCGGAAGACTTCCAGTTTGGTGTGGCGCCATTTCCGTTCCAATTTTCTGGAAGTTTGCTTCAGAGCTCGGGTATTTTCTGTATACCAGGGAGCTAGTTTCTTATGACAAATGTTTTTAGTTTTTAGGGGTGCAACTGCATCTAGGGTATTGCGCAAGGTTAAATTGAGTTCCTCAGTTAGGTGGTTAACTGATTTTTGTCCCCTGACGTCCTTAGGTAGGCAGAAGGAGTTTAGAAGGGCATCAAGGAATCTTTGTGTTGTCTGAGAATTTATAGCACGACTATTGATGCTCCTTGGTTGGGGTCTGAGCAGATTATTTGTTGCGATTGCAAACGTAATAAAATGGTGGTCCGATAGTCCAGGATTATGAGGAAAAACATTAAGATCTACAACATTTATTCCATGGGACAAAACTAGGTCCAGAGTATGACTGTGGCAGTGAATAGGTCCAGAGACATGTTGGACAAAACCCACTGAGTCGATGATGGCTCCGAAAGCCTTTTGGAGTGGGTCTGTGGACTTTTCCATGTGAATATTAAAATCACCAAAAATTAGAATATTATCTGCTATGACTACAAGGTCCGATAGGAATTCAGGGAACTCAGTAAGGAACGCTGTATATGGCCCAGGAGGCCTGTAAACAGTAGCTATAAAAAGGGATTGAGAAGGCTGCATAGATTTCATGACTAGAAGATCAAAAGACGAAAACGTCATTTTTTGGGGGGTAAATTGAAAGTTGATATCGTAAATGTTAGCAACAACTCCGCCTTTGCGGGATGCACAGAGGATATGGTCACTAGTGTAACCAGGAGGTGAGGCCTCATTTAACACAGTTAATTCATCAGGCTTAAGCCATGTTTCAGTCAGGCCAATCACATCAAGATTATGATCAGTGATTAGTTCATTGACTATACTGCCTTTGAAGTGAGGGATCTAACATTAAGTAGCCCTATTTTGAGATGTGAGGTATCACGATCTCTTTCAATAATGGCAGGGATGGGGGAGGTCTTTATCCTAGTGAGATTGCTAAAGCGAACACCGCCATGTTTAGTTTTGCCCAACCTAGGTCGAGGCACAGACACAGTCTCAATGGGGATAGCTGAGCTGACTACATTGACTATACTAGCGGCAGACTCCACTAAGCTGGCAGGCTGGCTAGCAGCCTGCACCCTGGCCTGCACCCTATTTCATTGTGGAGCTAGAGGAGTTAAAGCCCTGTCTGTTGGTAGATAAGATGAGAGCACCCCTCCAGCTAGGATGGAGTCCACCACTCCTCAGCAGGCCAGGCTTGGTCCTGTTTGTGGGTGAGTCCCAGAAAGAGGGCCAATTATCTACAAATTCTATCTTTTGGGAGGGGCAGAAAACAGTTTTCAACCAGCGATTGAGTTGTGAGACTCTGCTGTAGTGCTCAATACTCCCCCTAACTGGGAGGGGGCCAGAGACAATTACTCGATGCCAACACATCTTTCTAGCTGATTTACACGCTTAAGCTATGTTGCGCTTGGTGACCTCTGACTGTTTCATCCTAACATCGTTGGTGCCGACGTGGATAACAATATCTCTATACTCTCTACACTCGCCAGTTTTAGCTTTAGCCACCACCATCTTCAGATTAGCCTTAACGTCGGTAGCCCTGCCCCCTGGTAAACAGTGTATGATCGCTGGATGATTTGTTTTAAGTCTAAAACTGCGGGTAATGGAGTCGCCAATGACTAGGGTTTTCAATTTGTCAGAGCTAATGGTGGGAAGCTTCGGCATCTCAGACATCGTGGCTACCCTCTCCTTACTCGTCAATTCCAGGTCTGAAGCCATTGAGAAAATGGTAAGCGCGAACACCATGGATATCGAAGGCTTGAAAAAGACTGTTTGTATGTTGTGAAAACGAGTGGCAAAAGTTGAAGAAGATGGAACCTGAGACTCTAACACGGAACCCAAACCGGCTGCGCACATGCGCCATCGTGCATAAATGTATTTTGTCCCCCTACACCGAACGCGATCACGACATGCAGGTTAAAATATCAAAACTAACTCTGAACCAATTACATTAATTTGGGAACAGGTCGAAAAGCATTAAACATTTATGGCAATTTAGCTAGTTAGCTTGCACTTGCTAGTTAATTTGTCCTATTTAGCTAGCTTGCTGTTGCTATCTAATTTGTCCTGGGATATAAACATTGAGTTGTTGTTTTACCTGAAATGCACAAGGTCCTCTACTCTGACAATTAATCCACACATAAAACGGTCAACCGAGTCATGTCTAGTCATCTCTTTCCAGGCTTTTTCATCTTTGAATTATGGTGATTGGCATCTAAACTTCCATAGTATTACTACACCGACCGGCAACACAGTTCGTCTTTCAATCACCCATGTGGGTATAACCAATGAGGAGATGGCACGTGGGTACCTGCTTCTATAAACCAATGAGGAGATGGGAGAGGCAGGACTTGCAGCGCGATCTGCATCAGAAATAGAAAGGAGTTCAATTTTAGCCCTTGCCAACGTAGATGCGCGCGAGCAGTGTGGGTGCAATAATTGAATAACATAGATTTCTAAATATATTTGGTGTGGTCAGCCTATAAGGCGTGCCAGAGGTGGAGAATGAGGATGTGTGAGGAGAGGCTATCCGCATCTGCCAAGAAGTTATGCCTGCAGAGAAGAACAAAATTGGTGATACCATCGAAGTTGTGCATCGCCTCGGTAAGAAGCAACACAAAATGATTCAAGACCAAGGGGTATCATCATCCTCTTCACTGCCAGATTCTACAGGGATGCTGTCTGGAAAGCTGCTAGGAAGAACCCCTTCCTTCAGAGCCATGGTATGCGTTTCGCCGAGCATCTCAGCACAGAGGACATAGAAAGAAGGAACAAGTTGTGGCCAACGATCAAGAAAGCATGAAATGAGGGAAAGGCTGCTTACTTCGTCGGAGGACGAGGCTTCATCAACGGTTCATAAATCTATATTCCTCCCTAGAATCTGACCAGAAGGAACAGATTGATGGTTTCGGCCATGGTATTCTCATTTTCCTTGTATTGATTAACGTTACCTAACAAGCATCGGGTGAATATTTTTAGAAATACTCAGGTTCCTCAATTTATTAGTTTGTTCTTGTATGACCAGAAGGCCTATTTTATTTACAAACTTACGAAGAAGACTGAAAGTTGTATTTATTTTTTATGTATACAGTAACTAAGATACTGTTTTAAAGGGCATACAGGTCTGCTCTGACTTTACACGGTTATTGTTCTATTTAGTTATTAATACTTATTTCCAAGTAAAAAAGGTCTTAGGAACATGTATATGTAAAACATTTTTTATTCAATTTTTTATGATCAGTTTTCACATGCGCTTAAAATAGTAGGTACCCTTTTATTTAAATTATTATTTTGTATTTTATTTCTCAGAATAGTTCCTGATTACACTAAAGAGGGTTTTTAGTTTCTCTTACTACAAAGAACCCTTGGTTTGGTCTTGAACATCGTTTTCTGTTGAGTTGAATTTCAAAAGCTGAATAACATCTAGTTCAGAGTTTATGGAATAAGCTATTTTCACTTTAAGTTGACTTAAATGGTACAGATCTCGGTTCCTTATCGCTTACGTTCACTGCTCCTACGTTTGACTCATCCTACTACAGTTTATACTTTTATATAATCTTTGTTGTTTTGTCTTTGTCTATAGTTTCTCTTAATGCTTGGGGGTTATGAAACGATGTGAAGCGCAAGGACTTATTTTGATTTGCTGAACAATTTCAAACAGATTTCTGCTTTTTTCAAGAGTCTCACTCAATTTCGGCTGATGCCAACTTCTGGAAGTCAGTGGGGCAACGATATTTGGCTTTCCCATGGATCTGAACGCTCCGCTGGTGTCACTCCAATGAAAAAAACCTTTGGTGGTAATATTCTACACTCGGAATGTGACTCCTTTGGTCACTTTATTTGTCTTGTGATCAGTTACAAGGACATTGCGCTCATTACTGTAAAGTTCTACGGGTACAACGCCAAACATGAGAATGATTAGTTGCTTGAATCTATAGAAACATATACTTCATTGGTTATCTAAATTTCCGAATTCGTTATTATTGATAGGAGGGGACTTTAACATTACTATAGATAATTCAACTGATAGATGCCCCCCAGGTAGGCCAACCAATCAGAATTTGGGTTTAATACTTTTTATGGAAAAGTTTGATCTTGCTGATATATGGAGAGAGAGGTTTCCGGCCACAGATCATTCACTTGGAGTAACAAAACAGGTTCCAGACAATCCAGAATAGATTTTTGGCTTATATCCAAATGTATTGATGGTGAGTGTGTTACTACAAATATTTGTACTACTCCCCTCACAGACCACAGGGCCATTTACATTGATATCAAAATATTCACCCCCGATACTAACCTTGGTAGAGCATCCTACTGGAAGCTAAATAGCTCGTTATTAAATAATGATATAGTGAAGTTTGAGGTTAAAGATCTGCTTTCACACTTTTGGGAAAGGTCTTGTGAAGAAAAAACTTATTGCAAGAACTGGGAGCTCTTTAAATTTTAAGTGTCCAAATACCTTAGAAAATATGGTAGTAATCTTGCTAAGACCTGAAGAGCTGAGGAGGAAAAGGTGATCATTAAGATAACTTCCCTTTCTCAGAGGTCCCCAGCCGGCCTCTCGGGGGAGGAGAAGATGGAACTGATTGAGTTACAAAATAAACTGGATAATATATATAGATTAAAAGCAGAATGAGCCTTTATTAGATCTAGGAACAAATGTGTTGAGGAGGGAGAACAGAATTCATCCTATTTCTTTAGACTTGAGAAATTTCACTCTACAAATAACACTATCCATAAGTTAAACATTGATGGTGTAATTACAGATGACCAAAAATGAATCGCTAAATACTGTAGCAATTTTTACAGAAAATTGTATAGCTCTACGTACTGTCAGGAATCCACAGATATCACTGAATAATGTTCACTCTATCAGTGATATAGAATCTAAACAGTGTGATGAACCCATCAAAGTTGAAGAGATTATAGAGTCTATCAAACATCTAAAGAACAATAAATCACCAGGTGTTGATGGAATTACATCAGAATTTTACTAATGATTTTCTGAACAAGTAGCTCCCTTCCTATTTGAAGTATTTTTAGAGAGTATTAAAAACAATGTTCTCCCTCCTACAATGAGTCAGGGGTTAATAACACTGATACCTAAGCCTAAAAAAGAAGTGCTGCTCATCGATAACTGGCATCCAATTTGTCTTCTTAATAATGACTATAAGATATGAGCCTTACTACTTGCAAAAAATAATTAAAGAAGTCCTGGATGCAATCATTGATGAAACACAGTCTGGCTTTATGAGGAACATACATATTTCTAACAATATCAGACTAGTATTAGACATACTTGACTACTCATTATTTTTATAAAGCATTTGACACAGTAGAGCATCAGTTCCTCATCCACTCCCTTCAGAGACTTGGCTTTGGGGATTTTTTCTGTAAGTCTATTAAGACTCTCTATACAAATGTTAACAGCTCTATCAAATTGAAATATGGCACCTCACCTAGATTTGAGTTAAAGAGAGGAATTAGGCAAGGTTGTCCTATCTCGCCGTACCTGTTTTTATTAATCACCCAACTTCTTACAAATTCTTTAAATAATAGTCCTGTACAAGGTATTTCCATAGCTGGTAAAGACATTATTATAAGCCAGCTGGCTGACAATACTACACTTTTCCTGAAAGACACTAACCAAATTCCCATATCGATCAATGTGATACAATCCTTTCCAAAGTGTCTGGTCTATATCTTAACATTATTAAATGTGAACTCATGGCTGTCAAAGATTGTGTGACACCTTCATATTATGGTATTCCAGTAAAAGAAGAACTTACATATTTAGGCATAACCATTGCAAAGGATCAGAAGTCTAGAGGCTTACTAAATTTTAACCCTCTATTTAAAAAACCCAGAAGAAGCTAAATCAATGGCAACAGAGGGACTTATCTTTAAATGGAAGAGTCCTAACAACCAAGGGTGAAGCTATCTCTAGACTAACATATGGCGCTCTATCTTTATATCTTGACGGTAAAATAAGCAAGGAGATAGCCCAGATGCTTTTCAACTTTCTGTGGAGGAACCATACCCATTACATTAGGAAAACTGTTGTAATGAACACTTATGAGAATGGTGGGCTGAATTTTCTGTACTTTACTACCTTAAATAATACTTTTAAGATCAATTGGATTGTCACGCCCTGACCTTAGTTATCTTTGTTTTCTTTATTTATTTTGGTTAAGTCAGGGTGTGACATGGGTGATATGTGTTTTGTTCCTGTCTAGGGGTTTTTGTATGTCTATGGGTGTTTTCTAGTCTAGGTGTTATATGTCTATGGTTGCCTAGATTGGTTCTCAATTAGAGGCAGCTGTTTATTGTTGTCTCTGATTGGGAACCATATTTAGGCAGCCATATTCCTTGGGTAGTTCGTGGGTTATTGTCTATGTGTAAGTTGCCTGTGTCTGCACTTATTGACTATATAGCGTTACGTTTGTTATTTTGATAGTGTGTTTAGTGTTCTTCGTTTCGGTAAATAAATAAGAAGAATGTATTTATATCACGCTGCGCCTTGGTCCTCCTCTCTTCCACATTAAGACGATCGTGACATGGATAAAACAATTCCTAAGACCCACTTCTATGTGGAATTTTATGTGAAACTTTATGCTTTTCATCGGCAGATCTTCTTGTCATGGTCCTTAATTTATAAGCATTTTTCTCCACACATATTATATATGGAATAATCGGGATATATTGTATAAAAATACTTCTTTGTTTTTAGAATTTTGGTTCCGAAATAATATCCTATTGGTGAGCCAACTGGTAAATGCAGAGGGTCTTTTACTTAGTTATAAGGAATTCTTATCACTTTTCAAGGTCCCTGTAACACCTAAAGATTTTGCAATTGTTTTAGATGCCATTCCCTCAGGTGTTGCTTTATTATTCAGAAACATGTCAAGACCTGACCCTCAGAGCCTGCCTTCCATTGACCCTGTTGACTCATCAGTAAGAAAGATTTGTTTCTCTTTTGGTCCATTCAACAACAGAGCGATACGAACCTTGTTTCAGCAGGATGTTATATCTATCTATACCTTATGTCATGCCTTATTGGAATGGATTTATTGATAATATCTGTTGGAAAAAGTTTGGATGTTGCCACACACATACCTACTTGTTACCAAAATGAAGGAAGTTTCCTTTAAAATTATTCATAAATATTAACCTGCCAACCACTATATGAAGAAGTTTAAGTAAAACATCAACTCAAATTATTCCTTTTGTAATGACCACCCAGAAACAGTGTTGCATCTTTTTTGGCATTGTATTCATGTAATAAAACTGTGGCAAGACATCAGTAGTGTAATAGTCCTGTGTGTGTAGCTGGTGTAGAGTCAGGTGCAGGACAGCAGAATTGAGTAATCAACGTATTTTACTCAAAATACACAGCAACATAACAAGCCCACAAAACGGACCGATGTACAAAGAACAATCACTCACAAACTAAACATGGGGAACAGAGGGTTAAATAATAAACAAGTAATTAGTTGAGTGAAGCCAGGTGTGAAAGACAAAGACAGAACAAATGAAAAATGGATCGGCGGTAGCTAAAAAGACGGTGACGTCGACCGCCGAACGCCGCCCAAACAAGGAGAGGGACCGACTTCGGCTGAAGTCGTGACAAGTAGATTTATAATTTAACACATTTATGAAGATCTTACACTATTGTGGAGAGATGTACTACTTGGATTCTTTACCTACGATAGAAATAAGCTGAAACATTTTAATGTAATTAATTTCATTATACTTTTGGCCAAATTTCATTCACAAATGTAAATTTACAAACAAAACACATTTTCTTACCTTACAAAAATAAATTGAACTGTATTTTAAGACAATTAAATACTCTACTAACAAAAAAGCTGTTAGAATAATACATGTATGTCCCTTAGGTCCTTGTGTAATGTGATATTGTACCCCCTAGCCCAATTGTCCTTTGTACACTGCTCAAAAAAATAAAGGGAACACTTAAACTACACAATGTAACTCCAAGTCAATCACACTTCTGTGAAATCAAACTGTCCACTTAGGAAGCAACACTGATTGACAATAAATTTCACATGCTGTTGTGCAAATGGAATAGACAAAAGGTGGAAATTATAGGCAATTAGCAAGACACCCCCCAAAACAGGAGTGATTCTACAGGTGGTGACCACAGACCACTTCTCAGTTCCTATGCTTCCTGGCTGATGTTTTGGTCACTTTTGAATGCTGGCGGTGCTCTCACTCTAGTGGTAGCATGAAACGGAGTCTACAACCCACACAAGTGGTTCAGGTAGTGCAGTTCATCCAGGATGGCCCATCAATGCGAACTGTGGCAAAAAGGTTTGCTGTGTCTGTCAGCGTAGTGTCCAGAGCATGCAGGCGCTACCAGGAGACTGGCCAGTACATCAGGAGACGTGGAGGAGGCCGTAGGAGGGCAACAACCCAGCAGCAGGACCGCTACCTCCGCCTTTGTGCAAGGAGGTGCACTGCCAGCGCCCTGCAAAATGACCTCCAGCAGGCCGCACTTCTTCATCCATGACCCTCCATCCTCCTCTGGGCAAACAGCACGAAATGTGGCTTTGGTGGCATTCAAAACACATCGAATGACAACACATACAATTATACAAAAGTATTTCTGACAAACTAAATTATCTCCATTATGAATAATGATTAAACTTTACACAAGAATAAAGCCTATAAAGAGGAACAACTTACCAATGGCATGGGAGTGCTCAAGGGTCTGTTGTCCGACCAGGAGATTGAATGGCTTCCCATCCTCCAACGGGCGTACATATACAATCTTGCATTCAGTGTTGGATATATCAGTGTCTCTGTCTATTAGAACGGCAATATACTTCGCGGCTTTCAGCTTCGCTGACAGGCTCTCTCTCATTATGTCAGCAATTTGACCGATCATCTCCGCACATCTTACATCATTGTCGTATGTGGGATTAATGTCAACTCCGTTTTTGTGGTGGAGTCTGATAAGCAGCCCAAATTTGACGAAAGTTTCTTCTTCTTTCGCAATGAAGTATGCGATGTTTATCTTTATTTTTAGCTGCCTCCTCTTCTCCTCCTCAGACAGCAGCACTTACCTCCTCAAGGCTGCTGACACCGTGCCTGATGGTTTCTACCTGTCTCAACAGGTACAGATCTCTGCACTGGATATTTCCCGCCGCAAGATATTATGTTTTGCTACGCTATCTCTTTCAGATGCGGGTTTCCTGACACGAAGGACGAGTTGCCCGCCTGTTTCTGCCCTCTACAAAATTTGCAGTACATTACGTTGTTTTTGAACTCTAGCCATGGGAACGTTTTGAGCCAATTCGCATTGAATCTATATGTTCTCCCTCCACCGGCTACAGTGGACGTTGAAGTGACAGCGGGGGCCACGGTAGCTTCACTAACGTTGTTCTCAGCATCCCTAACATTAGCCGCCATGTCAACGTTAGCCGCCTCAGGTAAACCTTGTGAAGAGGCTTCATTAGCTGAACCTTGCAAATCGCCCTTGCCGGATTCCTCTTTTTCCTTGTCTCTTTTTTCGTTTAAAATAAAATTGAATGGGCTTCAATTTTAGCGATGTCTGCATGTTAACTTATAGCCTATACCGATACTATTTTCCAGTGTTCACCTTTCTCTCTCTGACTGGATGCGTCATCACAGAAAACTCTCCTGTGGTTGGCGCATGCCGCTTGTGGAATGTGGGAATTGTAGTTTTTAAACAATTAGCAGAGGGGGAAAAATAGATTATGGTAGGTTGTAATCTTTAATCGCACACTGTTTTTTCCGGTTCGCACATATCTATTTTTAGGGGCAAATGCGAGTGAAATACTCGCATTGTAGAGCCCTGGGTATCATGTAGCGTTTGCAGCTCAGTGAAGGGGAAACTGCCAGTGCGTGTGATGAATGTGACTCCAGAATCACAGTTACTGAGGGAGGGCACTGAACTGGGGGGTTTCTCTATCTGGGAGAAGGGTAGTGAAGACACTCGTTGCTGGACTACAGGATTCTAACCAGCCGCCATACTCTCCCACCACAGCAAAGTGGGACGTAGAACAGATAATGCAAGAGCTGGACAGATTGCAGCCAGCTAACTGAGGTGCAGCTGAGAGCTGTAAAGGAAATGGTGGGAAGGTATGTGGGAGTGTTTAGCACTGGTGATTTTGACTTGGGCTGCACAAAACTAGTCCAGCATAGGATTGACACAGGGGACACCAGGCCAATCAAACAAGCGTTGAGGCGGGTGCCTGTTCATCTGCAAGTAGAGTAGGACAAGCATTTGCAGGACATGTTAGAAATGGGAATAGTTAACCCATCCAGCAGTGCATGGGCAGCAGCAGTGGTGTTAGTAAGAAGAAGGATGGCTCAATCAGGTTCTGTGCGGATTACAGAAGGTTAAACAAAACACTGTTAAAGATGCTTATCCACTTCCTAGGATCGACGAGACCTTGGACTCGCTTGCCGGTGCTCAGTGGTTTTCCAATTTAGACTTAGCCAGTGGGTACTGACAAGTCGAGATGCACCCGAGGATCTTTGCAAAATTGCTTTTGTAACAAAGAGAGGGCTTTTCGAATTCCAGGTCATGGTTTTTTTGGTTGACAAATGCTCCAAGCAGCTTCCAGTGTCTGATGGACCTGGTTTTGGTTGATTTACAGTGGACAACAAGTTTGGTGTACTTAGACGACATCATAGTGTTTGGTCGTAAATTCCAAGGGCGTGTGAAGCATTTAGACAATGTTTTCAGCAGATTGGAGCAGACAGGACTTAAGGTCAAGCTATCTAAGTGCTACTTGTTCAGGTCGTAGGTGAGCTACCTGGGACACATCATCTCGGCTGAGGGAGTGTCCACTGACCCCATGAAAACAGAGACAGTCAGGTCATGGCCTAGCCCCAAGTCACTGACAGAGACAGTCAGGTCATGGCCTAGCCCCAAGTCACTGACAGAGACAGTCAGGTCATGGCCTAGCCCCAAGTCACTGACAGAGACAGTCAGGTCATGGCCTAGCCCCAAGTCACTGACAGAGACAGTCAGGTCATGGCCTAGCCCCAAGTCACTGACAGAGACAGTCAGGTCATGGCCTAGCCCCAAGTCACTGACAGAGACAGTCAGGTCATGGCCTAGCCCCAAGTCACTGACAGAGACAGTCAGGTCATGGCCTAGCCCCAAGTCACTGACAGAGACAGTCAGGTCATGGCCTAGCCCCAAGTCACTGACAGAGGCAATAAGCTTTTTAGGCCTGGCGTCATACTACAGGAGGTTCAGACCAGATATTAAAGCTATGGTGGAGCCTTTTTACAGATTGACAGATAAGTGGGAAATGTTTGAGTGGAACTCGGCGTGTGAAGTGGCCTTTAATTAATTAAAGTCCAAGTTTACCGCATCCCCCCATACTTGCTTTCCCAAACCATAATCTAGATTTCATAATGGATACTGACGCATGTGACACAGGCATAGGGGCAGTCCTCTCCCAGAAACACGAGGGTAGAGAGAGTAGTAGCGTATGCCAGTCGGCCATTGTCAAAACAGGAGAGGAAGTATTCAACTACCAAGAAGGAGCTTCTTGCTGTGGTAGTGTTTCTTAAACATTTCAGACACTTTTTGCTGTGGAGGAAATTTCTACTGAGAACTGATCACAGCTTACTGAGGTGTCTGAGTAACTTCAAACAACCTGAGGGACAGTTGGCTAGATGGTTAGAGAAACTGGATCAGTTTGACTATGATATTGTCCACAGGGAGACTGCACAGTAATGCAGATGGTGAGTCACGCCGACACACACAGACAGTGAGTGTAGACACAGCCGTCTCACAGGAGGCCACTGTCAATCTGAGAACCATCGTATACAAGCCTCAGGATGTCACTATTGAGCCAGTAGTTGGAGCTTAGACAAGCCAGGCAGTACCCAAAAATGCAGCTTTCCTTTTGGAAACACATGATAGAGATCCAGTGGTCTCCCAGTTAAAGAAATTGAAAAAAAGAGGGTAGAGCAGAGCTCCCTGTGGAGTAGAAATGGGACCCAAAGATCAGGCCTTTCAAACAAGTGTGGGGGGCATTACATGTGAAGAATGGGGTGTTATGCCGTGAGTCAAAACTATGAAACAGATGACACCATCTGGAGAGGGGTTGTACCAGATGAGCTCGTACATGAGATACTTACCTTTATCCACAATGATAGAACCGGAGGCCATTTAGGAGTTTAAAAACTCACCAGTAAAATCAGAGCAAGATTTTATTGGACAGGCTGGCAGAGAGCTGTAAAGCAGTGGTGTAAGGGCTATGTGGCGCTGCATACAAGTGCGTTACAGGGTCCAGCCCCCAGAGTGCCCATGACAAGTTCTGTCACAGGCCGCCCTTTTGAGAGGATAGCTGTAGACTTAATGGGTCTGTTTACAGAGACGGGGCAAGGTAACAAACACATTGTGGTAGTGTCAAATTACTAGGTGGTCAGAAGCATATGCTATACCCAATCAGGAAGCAGTAACAGTGGCCAAGAAACTGGAAGAGGAATTTGTGTTGAAGCTAGGCATTCCTCGCTCTATCCATAGCAACCAGGGGCAACATTTTGAATCTACTCTTTTTAGAGAGATGTGCAATCTTTTACAAATCAACAAAACACTAACCATTCCGTACAGCCACAATCAGATGGTTTAGTGGAAAGAATGAACAGAACTCAGATCAATATGCTGTCACGTTTTGTTGATGACAATCAAAAGATTGGGATGAGATACTCCCATATGTGATGATGTCATACAGGTGTAGTGTTCAATCTTCCACGGGGTTCACACCATACAGGGTGCTGTTCGGCACTGAAATGACTTTACCGGTTGATGTGGTTATGGGATCACAACAAAATGAAGGGAAACAGTATGTTTCTCAGTATGTGCAAAAGGTGCAGGGGTATTTATGCACTGTAAGAGAAGCTGTAAAGAGAAATCACGTAAAAGCCACAGTTAAACAAAAGCAATACTTTGATCTAAAGGTGACACCACAGAGGTATGAGGAAAATGAATATGTGTGGCTTAGGGACTACCAGAGGAAAAAGGGGTTGTGACCCGAACTGACAGAAATTCAAGGGTTCTTTCAAAATTGCAAAGAAACTGTCAGAGGTGCTGTATGAAGTGAGTGCTGTGTAATGGACCTTATCATGCCGTGGTACACTACAACAGGCTCAAATCTTACTTTGGGATTAAATCAGAGTATGAGGTCACTGGCACGGGACAAGAGACTGAGTTGAGCACTGACTAATTTGTGCCTAGTCAGACATACTACCCCTCAAGGAAACAGGGTGCTCTGAGGAAAAAGCAAACAGGGAGGTCATTTTGCAGGGCTCTGGCAGTGCTCCTCCTTGCACAAAGGCGGAGGTAGCGGTCCTGCTGCTGGGTTTTTGCCCTCCTACGGCCTCCTCCACGTCTCCTGATGTACTGGCCTGTCTCCTGGTAGCGCCTCCATGCTCTGGACACTACGCTGATAGACACAGCAAACCTTCTTGCCACAGCTCGCATTGATGTGCCATCCTGGATGAGCAGCACTACCTGAGCCACTTGTGTGGGTTGTAGACTCCGTCTCATGCTACCACTAGAGTGAAAGCACCGCCAGCATTCAAAAGTGACCAAAACATCAGCCAGGAAGCATAGGAACTGAGAAGTGGTCTGTGGTCACCACCTGCAGAACCACTCCTTTATTGGGGGTGTCTTGCTAATTGCCAATAATTTCCACCTGTTGTGTATTCCATTTGCACAACAGCATGTGAAATTTATTGTCAATCAGTGTTGCTTCCTAAGTGGACAGTTTGATTTCACAGAAGTGTGATTGACTTGGAGTTACATTGTGTTGTTTAAGTGTTCCCTTAATTTTTTGAGCAGTGTATATATTTTTTTTTTGCAAGAATGTCTAGAAGCCTGATTTTGCTTTGTCATTGTGGGGTATTGTGTGTAGATTGCTCAGGAAAATGTTGAATGTAATCAATTTAGAATAAGGCTATAGTGTAACAAAATGTGGAAAAGTAAAGGCACTGTATATGCATGACTTACATACATGGAGTGCTCCATGTTCCGGCTGGTAGCAGGCCTCAACCTGGATGCAGGGAAATGCCCTGCCTTGGAGTATGGTTATATCCATCTCCACCAGGCTCCTGGAAATCATGACAAACCTGCTTATATTAACAAAAGAAAAAGGTAACTTTATTTAGTCAATGGAAGTCATGACAGCCATAGTTTCTTTACAAGGGAGAGTACAGTCGTGGCCAAAAGTTTTGAGAATGACACAAATATTAATTTTCACAGTCTGCTGCCTCAGTTTGTATGATGGAAATTTGCATATAGGTGTTAGTTGGTGGTATATAATAGTGGTATATAGGTGTTAGTTGGAGGTATATAATAGTGGTATGTAGGTGTTAGTTGGTGGTATATAAAATTGGTATATAGGTGTTAGTTTGTGGTATATAATAGTGGTATATAGGTGTAAGTTGGTGGTATAAAATAGTGGTATATAGGTGTTAGTTGGTGGTATATAATAGTGGTATATAGGTGTTAGTTTGTGGTATATAATAGCGGTATATAGGTGTTAGTTGGTGGTATATAATAGCTGTATATAGGTGTTAGTTGGTGGTATATAATAGCTGTATATAGGTGTTAGTTGGTGGTATGTAGGTGTTAGTTGGTGGTATATAATAGCGGTATATAGGTGTTAGTTGGTGGTATATAATAGCGGTATATAGGTGTTAGTTGGTGGTATATAATAGTGGTATATCGGTGTTAATTGGTGGCATATAATGGTGGTAGATAGGTGTTAGTTGGTGGCATATAATGGTGGTAGATAGGTGTTAGTTGGTGGCATATAATGGTGGTAGATAGGTGTTAGTTGGTGGTATATAATAGTGGTATATAGGTGTTAGTTGGAGGTATATAATAGTGGTATGTAGGTGTTAGTTGGTGGTATATAAAATTGGTATATAGGTGTTAGTTTGTGGTATATAATAGTGGTATATAGGTGTAAGTTGGTGGTATAAAATAGTGGTATATAGGTGTTAGTTGGTGGTATATAATAGTGGTATATAGGTGTTAGTTTGTGGTATATAATAGCGGTATATAGGTGTTAGTTGGTGGTATATAATAGCTGTATATAGGTGTTAGTTGGTGGTATATAATAGTGGTATGTAGGTGTTAGTTGGTGGTATATAATAGTGGTATGTAGGTGTTAGTTCGTGGTATATAATAGTGGTATATAGGTGTTAGTTGGTGGTATATAATAGCTGTATATAGGTGTTAGTTGGTGGTATATAATAGTGGTATGTAGGTGTTAGTTGGTGGTATATAATAGTGGTATATAGGTGTTAGTTGGTGGTATATAATAATGGTATATAGGTGTTAGTTGGTGGTATATAATAGTGGTATGTAGGTGTTAGTTGGTGGTATATAATAGCGGTATATAGGTGTTAGTTGGTGGTATATAATAGTGGTATATCGGTGTTAATTGGTGGCATATAATGGTGGTAGATAGGTGTTAGTTGGTGGCATATAATGGTGGTAGATAGGTGTTAGTTGGTGGCATATAATGGTGGTAGATAGGTGTTAGTTGGTGGCATATAATGGTGGTAGATAGGTGTTAGTTGGTGGCATATAATGGTGGTAGATAGGTGTTAGTTGGTGGCATATAATGGTGGTAGATAGTTGTTAGTTGGTGGCATATAACGGTGGTAGATAGGTGTTAGTTGGTGGCATATAATGGTGGTAGATAGGTGTTAGTTGGTGGCATATAATGGTGGTAGATAGGTGTTAGTTGGTGGCATATAATGGTGGTAGATAGGTGTTAGTTGGTGGCATATAATGGTGGTAGATAGGTGTTAGTTGGTGGCATATAATGGTGGTAGATAGGTGTTAGTTGGTGGAGTATAATGGTGGTAGATAGGTGTTAGTTGGTGGCATATAATGGTGGTAGATAGGTGTTAGTTGGTGGTGCAATGTTTTCCTTTTACCCTCTTCCTTTTTGACTTCTTGTATCACAAAATGTTATGAGATTAAACACTACCGCACAGTAGGTGGCAGCATGCACAAACAAATGTGCGAATGCTAGGATACCAAAGAAGGTTTGTTAGTGCAGGGCTGAAATAAAAGCCTATTCTCCATGTGTGTCCCCAGACAGACTGATGCATTGATAGACTACCACTACTAGCCTATATCTGATGAGCGTCCACTAATAGGCTACTTATTGCAGACTCTGATGCTTCTCTTCATTGGCATATGGTGATTTTATTGTCATTGGATGCATTGTGAAAACAAACCTTTTATTCCAGTGTATAGGTCTAACATGTGCAGTAACTTGGTGAAATACACACATGCAGAAAACAACCAGACAGTAGTATGACACCATATTGAAGAACCTACAGTAGTCCTAATGTAATGTTTCCCAACCCTGGTCCTCGAGTACCCCCAACAGTACACATTTTTATTGTAACCCTGGACAAGCACACCTGATTCAACTTGTCAACTAATCATCAGGCCCTCAGAGTTGAATGAGGTGTTTGTCCAGGGCTACAACAAAAATGTGTTCTGTCGTGGGTACTGAAGGACCAGGGTTGTTAAACACTGGCCTAATGAGAAAGACAGTAGGAAAGAGACTGATATAGCCTACATTAGTAGGCCTATGTCCTGTGCCATTGTGCTCAGAGTGAATTACATAGTTTTATTGTCTCCTGTTATACCTCATGTATTTTACAGGTCATAGTTGAACTTTGACAATGTGAATCTATTGTTATAGAAAATAGGTATGGAAAGTATTACATCATTGTTAATTAATGTCTGCTCAACAATGACTTGAATAGGCTATTCTATTCTCAAGATTATCAAGAAAACTCAGTAAATTATGTATTTGATGATTTTCAGCATTTTGTAATGTCCTCATAATGAACAACACAGATTATTGTAATATAATGGAATCTTGGCCACCTATCCTGTGTCACCATTCTGAATACATCAAAGCTTTTAATATCATAATTTCTGCTACAACTACCCAGCCAACAAAGAATCCAACACCAACTCAGGTTTTGACAAGGCCCTCAGCCCACCAAAAGACACTTCCCTACTTCATAGAATTCTTTCTGGACTCCTCAAAGCTCAAGGACAGAGTAACTGTTCCACTTCCAAAGCTTACTCTTGGCTTATGGATTCTCTGCTGACCTGATGGGGAGTCATTGTCATTGGTCTTGAGGCTGATGGATGAGGAGGGAGTTGAGGCGCAGGATCCCCCCACACTGCTGGACCTCTTCCTGGAGGCTGAGCTGTGTCTCAGAGTGGCCTTGGCTGCCACTTTGAAAGAATGGGCCGCAGTGCTACAGCGAACCTCCTCTATAGTGTTCCTGGACGGTTTGAAGAGGATGATGTAGACTTTATTGAAGAAAATACAGGCCAGCAGTCCAAAGCTGGAGGCTAGTATGGCGATGACCTCCACAGCCGACACAAACTTTCCATAAGTGCTGAAGTAGGCAGGGATGAAAGAAATCCAGACGATGAAGAAGATGAGCATGCTGAATGTGATGAACTTAGCCTCAGTAAAGTTCTCTGGCAGTTTTCGTGATTTAAATGCAAAGAAGAAGCATATGGCTGCCAGCAGGCATGTGTACCCAATTAGGAAGCCAAGCGCCATCATAGAGCCCTCATTGCATGTAATGAAAATTATCTCATCAATGTCATGGTTCCTGTAGCTCGCCGGAGGAGCATTGTAAAGCCAGACCACACATATCATTACTTGCACAAATGTGAACAGGAACACCAACAGGAACTGCAAGTTTAGCCCCCACCACTTACGATGGAGACTGGTGGGGATCTTGGCTTCGAACACTAGAAGTACTCGGTTAGTTTTGACCAGGATGCAGGAGATGCAGAGAACAAAACTTATCCCGAATGCAGGCTGGCGTAGACGGCATGTCCAGTCCTGGGGTTCACCAATGAAGATGAGGGAGCTGGAGAAACAGCAGATGAGTGAGAACAGGAGGAGGTAGGATAGCTCTCTGTTTGTGGCCTTAACAATTGGGGTGTTGCGAAATCTGATAAACACCCCCATCACGAATGCTGTCAAGAACACCCCCAGCACAGAGCATAATGCCAAGGCGATCCCAAAGGGCTCTGTCCAAGACAGAAACTCTATCTCCTTCAGGAAACAGGATGTGTGGTTCTCATTAGACCATGAGTCATTGGGACACTTGGTACAAACACTGGCGTCTGCAGGAATAGAGAAGTAGTGTTTGTATTATTGATAGAAACATATGAAATAGCAACAGATTATATAATGGGGTATTTCAGATTTTTCTTTCTTACCTTTGTGATCACTATACTCTCCTTCTGAGCATTCTGTACATTCAAAGCAACACGTTGGCATGCTTTCTATGATCCCCTTTCTGGTGCCTGGTTCACAATCTTCACTACAGTTAGAGAATGGCACCTAATGAAATGACAGAAACCCAGACAAAGATCATGCATAATATGATTTTGGATACAGAACCAATAGAAACAAATGCAACACATACTGTATTTCAGGAAGAAAAAATATATAAGTTATCTCAATATCAAATAATTTCTGGGTAACAATTAAGTGCCTTACGGTAATAGTTGTCCATTAAAATGGTCAAAAAGCAACAAAAATTGCTTTTTAGCAAAGCACTTTCTAAAGCAAGAATTTTGTTAGGACTGTCTGGGAGTGGTCTGAGGGGGATGGATGTGTAATCTGTAAACTAGCTGTTATTGGCAGAGAGATTATGAACTATTTTATTGGTCTATATTAATTCACTAAAGAATAGTTAAATAATGGTCTATATTAATTTTGGTAGGACATCATTGTAAATAAGAATTTGTTCTAAGCTGGCTTGCCTAGTTAAAATGAAGGTTAAATAAATACAAATAAATTCACACCGCCTGGTGATGTCACCAGGCAAGCCAAAACTCCACCCATGCAAAACCTGCAAATCAGAAAGTCCTGTGTTGATTGTTTTTTCAACAAGCAACTATCAGTAAATAACACTGGCCAAATTCTTCACACTTTTACAGTATTCGTTTCACAAGCTGTTGTACAATATATTACAAAACACAGAAAAAAATATGACTGCACTGGGCCTTTAATATCCCTGTTTGGAGCAACATACCTCAGTATTATATCCATTCCACAGAATCTTTGTGTTATCAATGAAAAGTTGAAATGAAACTCCTCTCTTAGCTCGCATGTTGTAGAAGCCGACCTCTTCAAACACAACAGAACCATCCTCAGGAGACCGGTGCCAATTGATAATGGTGTAGTTTCCTGACGGATCAGCATTCTCATCAAAATGTACCTTTTCTCCCATACTGTTTGAGAAGTTTAAATGTCTGAGCTGCTTGAGAACCTGTAATACAGAGCCAGGTATTTGATCAGGAAGGGATATAGGAAAGTATACAAAGGGGTCAACAAAGCTGGGAGCAAACAAAAGAGTATACAAATGGATTTGTCAATTAGATTTCCTACTCTTTTTAAAGTATCCATTCACCTGCCATGCTTCTATTTTCTTTATATCTGCACATGAGTTGTTAGAAAAAAGACCCCGTCCAGGAATGCAGGTGAGAATGTCCTGCAGGGCCTGTGCAATGGAGTGAACTGCAACATACACATTATAGGAAATACGAAGATGAGTGTAATCCAGATATGGGGTCTCTGCACCCATTATGTCCTCCTCGCCAGTACACAATGGTCTGAAACTGGTGCTCCCATTCTCACTGTCTCTCAATCTCTGGCTGTCTTCCAGATAGCAGTTAAAAGTCTCCTCCCAAAACTCCCTGACAAACTCATTGTGGCTGGATTTCTTTGGCGTGACCTCTTGTAAGAAGTCCTTGAAGCCAGGTATTTCGCCTGCTCTGAGCGCAAAGCCAATGGTCCCAACTACAACATCAAGGTACTCTGGTTTGGCGATGAGGGAGGTAGTTGCCCAAGCCTCGCTGGCCAACCAGATGCGGTCGGTGATGTTCCGTCTGACCATCTCTTTGATAAGAGGCTCAATGTCAGGCCCACTGGCAAAAACGACAATAACTTTAGCTGAGGAGTTCTCAATACGGTCAACCAATCCTTGGATCTGCCACTCCTCAAAGTACTGAGAGATCAGCTCACTCAGATGGATACAAAGGTCTCGTTCTTCCATCTCTTTCTCAAATTTTTCAATCCCTGGACGTCCATACTCATCATCAGACGCCACTGCAATGACCCAATTCCATTGGAAGTAGTCGATGATATCTGCCATGGCAGTGGCCTGGTGCTCATCTGTGGGAATGGTCCTCATGAAGGATTTGAACTGGTTCTTGTTGCTCAGCAGGCGACTGGAAGAGGCATAGCTGATCTGCAGCAATACAGGGGGAATAAAGTTACTGATATGTTATTGTTGATTGATTTAAATCAGGAAATTGGAATTGAGATTGTAGCTCACCTGTGGGATGTAGAAGAGGCCCAACAGATTGGCAACAGCAGTGGAGACTGCTGACCCAGAAGCCCCCACCACTGCTATAGTCGATGGGATGTGATCTGTGCAGTTACAGAATTCATCCAAGTTCAGAGAGTCAATCTTATTCTGTGCTACGAAACTGAGGGTAGCCTCCAGGGCCTTGGACACGGTGTTGCAGGTGTCAAAGATCCTGTAGCCCAGTGTGATGTTGGGCAGGAGAGTACTGCTGTTGTTGATCTCCTCTATTGCAAAAATCATGGCCTGAAGCCAACGGAATCCCCGGAAATTGTACCTGCAAGGGGTGGCACACCATAACATGCATTTAGATACCTTTTGGTTTTCATGAAGTACAATCCAATAATACTGACTGCAATACATTAATGTATATATTTAAAGACCATTTCATTGTCAGTTAGCACAAAGCATAGTTTTATACAGTTCTGCATAAAAATAAACACACAGCCTCAATTTCCGATTCAAACCTTACCGTACACACTCTGTGGATTCTGGCCGCGCTGCCAGGTCTTGGTCTTTGGAGGTAACACCAAAGTGCATTGGAAACAGCCCGCCCAGCAGAATATCCCCAGTCTTCTGTGCTCTCTGATGAGGCCCATAGGTGGAGATGACAGAACTGAAGCCCAAAAGCACCAGGTAATACAGGTAAAATCTCATTGTTTAGCTCTCAGGAGGGGCTTGTCCTCTCAGCACATTAGACTTCAGAGTTAACCTCAGTCTTGTCCCCTCCAGTGACTCTGGCTGTCGCCTTGTTTCTGACTCATGCTGTTCTTGATCTGAAAAACATCCGTGTGAGAAGTCCATTAGAGAGAATTGGAAATGTGTATATTCTTAGTTTAACAAGTCAATTGTCTTGCACAATCCTGTAAAAAAAAGTTTTTAAAAGACAATGTTTTAAAGGTTAATGAAATATAGCTAACCATGTTTGGCCCTAATGACTGCCATTGTTAGATCTTGTCCAATGTAGAACACTGAGGAAAAAGTCGCTCTGCACCGTGAACCCTTTTGGGTATAAAAGCATTACAAGCTCCTTAGCTCCTATTGTTGTAGTCTTTTTCCCTCTTGTAGACGCACAGTAGGAGTGACATGAACTAAGAGCGGCGTCACACTCCACTGCTCTTCCTTCCTGCTAGTGCAATGCTGTGGCCAGTGTACCCTGTCACCATGGAGAGGGAGTAATAACGGCCTGGGTCTGGCTAATTATCCTGGAAAAATGCTAGAGCAGGATTGTGCTATTGAGCAGAAGCCTGCTAGAACACTCTGGAAAAGGATACTGAACAGGTTATACAGAGGTCGGCATGCCCCGTCTATACCAACCTAACTCTCAAACGTGTGCCCAACTAAGAAATTTAACGAAATGTATGAAAATCTGATACTGTACATCCACATCTGCAGTAGATAAGTCTACGGTTGCTGTGACTGGCAAAAATTGAGATTACAATAATGAAAACCCAAGGAGGATGGATAACAAGGTTACCATCAACCATAATTTAATTTCACGTGGCATAGTAATGTAAAAAATAAATTCTCAGACCTTTAACTAGACAAAGGTTAGGGAACAAATTCTTATTTACAATGGCCAAACCCAGACGACACTGGGCCAATTGTGCGCCGGCCTATGGGACTCCCAATCACGGCCAGTTGTGATACAGCCTGGATTCGAACCAGGTTGTCTGTAGTGACGTCTCCAGCACTGAGATGCAATGCCTTGCGCCACTCGGGTGCCCCAGGTCACATAATTCCCATAACAGAATGCATAATTGAATGCAAACATCTTCCAGGTAGGTACTCTTACTTTATGAATACACAAAAATGAGTTTCCTTCAAAATAATTGATAAAGACAACAGGCATTCCATGGCATTCATTTAAGCTAATGCATCTTTAGTAAACAAACATGTGAAACAGGTGTTTCAAGATCAACCCAATGATTATATACAAACAGTTAATTTCCCAAAAGCACAATGTTTGTGATTGCATTTTAATGGTATGCAATAACACTCTCCATCTTATATGAAGAGCTATATACAGAGCTGAGGCAAGAGAAACTTACCTTGATAACGCTTGATTTCAGACGAACCAAAGGAAATACAACTGATATAACAAAAATGTAATGCTGTTGGAACAAAGACTCTCCTGCAATTCTAGCCTCTAATTAATTCAGCTCAGTTGTTTTGCCGAACCCCGCATCTGAACGAGATGAAACATTAACTAGGAGGGCAGTCCATTTCCTTTAGGAGATTAAGCCTAAATTTGGTCACGCCTTTTTCAAGTTTGTTGTAGTTGAGTAAATTCGAGAGAGAAAAAGGTACTTCCCAAATCTTACAGTTATGCATTGAAATGGCAGACAATTCTTTACAGCACAGGAACAGTATTGTTTGTTTAAATTCAGGGGTTAGTGCTGTGCCAAATACCATTCCAAGATCTGAAGAAAATTGCAAAGACAAATACAATCCATTCATATTTTATTTTGTAGGCCACAAAAAAAAATGTCTTACCTTCAAAAGAAACAATGTCTCCCACATGTATCATGCCAAATTTACTATTTAAATAAGGTAATGAATTAAGCGCAAATACAAACTTAACATGATAAATTACAGTACAGAAAAACAAAGCAGACTTGTCCTTTGCTATAGGAGACTTGGAAAAAACAATAACATTTCTATACCACAAACTTGTTCTTTGTTATTGAATTGCTTTTGGTGGCTGTGTCTGCATGAGCTTGATATCCAATGACGAGTTTTGGAGGTAGGCCTAGTCCTTCCTTGTACTTTCGTCTGAAAATATGAATCATATGGTAAAACATTCATTTAACTGACCAATCAAATGATCAAAAAGGTAGCCTTGAAAATAAAGAAAAGCTGTTAAATCTGGATGTATGGGGGAAATTGTTGATGCCAATTATCTGTAGCCAATGCTATATGTAATACTAATATCCTGGGAGCAATGGATTGCACCATTAGGTTTTTCCTTGGTCTAACCATTTTTCATTAGGTTGCTATGCAAATGTCCTCATCCTGAACAATTATAGTTTACAACATGATGGCCAACAGGACACATCTGGCTTCTGTGGGATCTGGCCCAAGCCTGGCTGTAACTGGAGTGAAACCGGCAGATAAAATCCATAACTGTTCAAGGCAAATATGACTAGTCTGTCGAGACACCTGTGAATCAGGGCAGACATGACACTACAGAAACGAGTAATTTGGTCCGGCCACACTGCATAATGTCAGACTTACCCAATATAGGTAACTGCTTCGCCATTCTCTGTATCGGTGGTCCAGATGGCGATTTTGTCACCTTTGGCTCGAACATTGATGACAGCACCGCAAACATCCCTGCTGAAGGAGCCAAAGCCCTCTCCAATGAGGCAAAGGAGCTGTTTTAAAAATTAAAAATAAATCATGAAATGCATAAATTAAAGATTACTTGCATTTCAGAGGACTACAGTTTGTTGTTGTTGGAGCGCAATCTGAGGGGACAGTATTAATTCAGTGGTCCCACATCATTGGTTTCCTCAGTGTTACAGGGCCCTGGGTATGAACCCCAACAGGCAACTGGGTCCTAGACCTCCTGACAGGCCATCCCTAGGTGGTGAAGGTGGGCAACAACACGTCCACTTCACTGAGCCGCAACAGGGGCCCCACAAGGATGTGTGTTCAGCCCCCTCCTGTACTCCCATGACTGCGTGGCCACGCACGCTTCCAACTTAATTATCAAGTTTGCGGACGACAGTGGTAGGTAGGCCTGATTACCAACAACGACAGAGCCTACCTGTGGTGAGGGGCCTGGCGAAGTGGTGACAGGAAAATAACCTCTCCCGCAACAAAACAAAGAAGCTGATAGTGGACTTCAGAAAACAGCAGAGAGAGCACTCCCCTATCCACATCGACGGGACCGCAGTGGAGAAGGTGAAAAGCATCAAGTTCCTCAGTGTACACGTCACTGACAATCTGAAATGGTCCACACAGACAGTGTGGTGAAGGCAGCGCAACAGCACCTCTTCAACCTCAGGAAGCGCAAGAAATTCAGCTCAGCACCTAAGACCCTCAAACTTTTACAGATGCACCATTGAGAGCATCATGTTGGGCTGTACCACCACCTGGTATGGCTACTGCAACACCCGCAGGGCTCTCCAGAGGGTGGTGTGGTCTGCCCAACGCGTCACCGGGGAACACTGCCTGCCCTCCAAGACATCTACAGCACCGGTGTCACAATGCCAAGATCATCACGGACTACAGCCAACTGAGCCACAGCCTGTTCACCCCATTATTATCCAGAAAGCGAGGTCAGTACAGGTACATCAAAGCTGGGACTGAGAGACTGAAAAACAGCTTCTATCTGAAGGCCATCAGACTTAAATAGCCATCACTCCCAGCCTCCAGCCTTGAACTTAGTCACTCACTAGCCAGCTACCACCCGGTTACTCAACCCTAAACCTTGGAGGCTGCTGCCCTATGTACAGAGACATGGAACACTGGTCACTTTAATGTTTACATACTGCTTTACCCATTTCATATGTATACACCATTATAGTCAAGGCCTATCATTTTAATCTATTGCTGTACATACTATATCCACCTTGACCATAATGTCTTTACATCATAGTTATACTCTGTACTCAGACATTGATCGTCCAAGTATTTCTATATTCCATTATTTTACTTTCAGAATGTGTGTATTGTTAGATTATACTGCACTGTTGGAGCTAGGAACAAGCATTGCTACACCCGCAATACCATATGCTAAATACAGTATGTGACCATTCATTTTATTCAGATTTTAATCAGCTTTCTGACATAAATATTGAGCAAACAGTATTTCTGGTTTTCATAGTGATACAAAACTGAAAGTGTTGGGCAGAGTGGACCGACTACTGACAGTCTCCTTCCAGAAGCGGTCGAGTTCAGTGTGCCTCTGCTGCTTCGACAGTGTAATCAGCCAGCGTCCTCCACACTTGTTACGCCTGTCTTCCCACATTGGCTCAATGCCATCCTGGGGGAAGTGACAGTATCACTTTAGTCCAATTAATATAGGAGTACATGTACGAGAAGTATTATGGATAATGTAAATCTCAAACTGATGGATACTTTTCTCCAAAAGTCTACATCACCTTGAAAACTGAGTAGTCGCAACCAGATGAAAGCTTGCTCACCAGCTGAATGTTGTTGTACAACCTAATAAAAATAAAAAAACATTTTCAGTCAAGAAAACAATAAGGTGGTGACCTACATCATAGGTTCTCAATATACTTTTGTAGGTTGAATTTACTGAAACTTGCCTAGAAGTTGCAATAGCCACAGTAGGTGTAAAACTGTCAAGGATATCGCCATTTAGTCTACTGTAAATCAAGAACAAACTGCAAAACTCACGCCCAGAAGTCTTCCACTGTGTCAAACTTTGTGATGATCCTCAGATTGTCCTGCCACATTTTGCTCTTATCGTTCTTGTAGAACCAGAGA
Organism: Salvelinus fontinalis; assembly: GCF_029448725.1. NCBI lineage: Eukaryota > Metazoa > Chordata > Actinopteri > Salmoniformes > Salmonidae > Salvelinus > Salvelinus fontinalis. Next base: position 2,993,023 of record NC_074674.1, read on the forward strand.
GCCCATCTGAAACAATGCACAAGTGATTGAATAAAAGGAGGGGTTGGTGGACCTTCATCAAATATTTATATTGTTATCTGAATTGTAATCTGATTCACAAGTGATTTCACTTCCTGCATATTAAAAAGTACATATTGCAACAGAAAACATTTACCGTTAAAGAACCAAACAGAGTAAATTAAAATTAGAGGGACCTACCCAAATTTGTCCAATATAAAATTACCTTTCGTTGTTAAACGTTTTCCGTAGAGTAAACGGTTGGTTGCGAAAACGTTTAGCAGACGAAACGTATTCATCAGCGTAATGAATACACCCAGGTGTGAACTATAAATGTTATTTATTGACAAAACAATAAAAACTTCCACGTAATTTAAATGTACCAATAATCTCAACCGGAAAACACACCTGTTTTGTAGGGGATGCTTCACATGTGGTCCCACAATAACACGCACCACTTTGTTATCAACCCTTTTTTTGGCTCCATCAATCTTTTTTAGGGCTCCTTTGTCCTAAAAAAAATGGGAGAAGACATTTATAAAATAGGCATATAGGAAACGCGTAGGGAGACGACTTCGATTTAATTAAAAGGCAACGGTATCAAACAAGCAATCACTATTTTAACAAAACTGTTCTAAAAAAAAGTTTGTCAAATTGAAAATAGCGAAATCAAGTAATTTAACACTAGAATTCCAGCAAAATATAGTCTAATGAAATCTTACCAAGCGACCTGCAACGCACGCCATCATGAACGTAATTAGTTTGACGAAGCAGGTGTGGCACTTGAGGTGTCACAGATAATTGAAACGGGTTCTTCCGGTGGATTTTTAACGAAATATGGATTAAACCAGAGAGGAAGGGGCAAAGCGAGAGAGTCCTCTCCTGTCATAATGTTCCCACGCGTGAATACAGCGATAAGCAGACCGCCTTGAAGACAGCTGCCTTCCCGCCTTCGGGACGACTCCAATTGTTAGGGCGGAGATAAGACCATCTCGTCATTATATACAGTATCTCTTATTAAACTTCAGTTATGGCCTTTCACCCATGTACTTTAAGCATTTACCACAAGATGGTGCCGTAGGCAACATACCGTAGTTTCCATTATTCTTTAGGCACGTTATGGACATTTGTTGGGAGGAAATCAGATGATTTTTAAAATATAATTAACAAATCAATACAAAAAGTACATGGGGGGAACACAAGTATATTTAAATAATATACAAAGGACATTTGGGCTAGGGGGTACAATATCAAGTTACACAAGGGTCTGAAGGGGCCTACACACATTTAGAATTCTAGCGGCCTTTTTGTTGGTAGAGTATTTAATTGTCTTAAAACATAGTTACATTTATTTTTGTAAGGTAAAAAAATGTCGTGGTTTGTTTGTAAATTTACATTTGTGAACATAAAATTTCGCCCAAAAAATTATGAAATGAATTGCATAAAACGGTTTCAACTTATTTCTATCGTAGGTAAAGAATCCAAGCAGTACATCTCTCCATAATAGTGTACCATTTTCAGAAATGTGTTAAATTATAAATCTACTGATGTCATGCCACAAATTCCTTACATGAATACAAGTTTCCTTACACTAAGTTGATTGTGCCTTTAAACAGCTTGGAAAATTACAGAAAATTATGTCATGGCTTTAGAAGCTTCTGGTAGGCTAATTGACATCATTTGAGTCAATTGGAGGTGTACCTGTGGATGTATTTCAAGGCCTACCTTCAAACTCAGTGCTTCTTTGCTTGACATCATGGGAAAATCAAAAGAAATCAGCCAAGACCTCAGAAAAAGAATTGTAGACCTCTGCAAGTCTGGTTCATCCTTGGGAGCAATTTCCAAACGCCTGAAGGTACCATGCGCATGTAACAGTATAACTTTAGACCGTCCCCTCGCCCCGACGCGAACCAGGGACCTTCTGCACACATCAACAACAGTCACCCACGAAGCGTCGTTACCCATCGCTCCACAAAAGCCGCAGCCCTTGCAGAGCAAGGGGAAACCCTACTTCAGGTCTCAGAGCAAGTGACGTAACCGATTGAAATGCTATTAGCGCGTACCCGCTAACTAGCTAGCCATTTCACATCCGTTACACTCACCCCCCTTTCAACCTCCTCCTTTTCCGCAGCAACCAGTGATCCGGGTCAACAGCATCAATGTAACAGTATAACTTTAAACCGTCCCCTTGCCCCTACACGGGCGCGAACCAGGGACCCTCTGCACACATCAACAACTGACACCCACGAAGCGTCGTTACCCATCGCTCCACAAAAGCCGCGGCCCTTGCAGAGCAAGGGGAAACCCTACTTTAGGTCTCAGAGCAAGTGACGTAACCGATTGAAATGCTATTAGCGTGTACCCGCTAACTAGCTAGCCATTTCACATCCGTTACACTCATCTGTACAAACAATAGTACGCAAGTATAAACACCATGGGACCAAGCAGCCGTCATACCGCTCAGGAACGAGACACGTTCTGTCTCCTAGAGATGAACGTACTTTGTTGCGAAAAGTACAAATCAATCCCAGAACAACAGCAAAGGACCTTGTGAAGATGCTGGAAGAAACAGGTATAAAAGTATCCATATCCACAGTAAAACGAGTCCTATATCGACATAACCTGATAGGCCACTCAGCAAGGAAGAAGCCACTGCTCCAAAACCGCCATAAAAAAACAGACTACGGTTTGCAACTGCACATGGGGACAAAGATTGTACTTTTTGGAGAAATGCCCTCTGGTCTGATGAAACAGAAATAGAGCTGTTTTGCCATAATGACCATTGTTTGGAGGAAAAAGGGGGAGGCTTGCAAGCCGAAGAACACCATCCAAACCATGAAGCACAGAGGTGGCAGCATCATGTTGTGGGGGTGCTTTGCTGCAGGAGGGATTGGTACACTTCACAAAATAGATGGCATCACAAGGAGGAAAATTATGTGGATATATTGAAGCAACATCTCAAGACATCAGTCAGAAAGTTAAAGCTTGGTCGCAAATGGCTCTTCCAAATGGACAATGACCCCAGGCATCCTTACAAAGTTGTAGCAAAATGGCTTAAGGACAACAAAGTCAAGGTATTGGAGTGGCCATCACAAAGCCCTGACCTCAAACTCATATAAAATTTGTTGGCAGAACTGAAAAAGTGTGTGTGAGCAAGGAGGCCTACAATCCTGTCTCAGTTTCACCAGCTCTGTCAGGAGGAATGGGCCAAAATTCACCCAACTTATTGTGGGAAGCTTGAGGAAGGCTACCCAAAACATTTGACCCAAGTTAAACCATTTTAAGGCAATGCTACCAAATACTAATTGAGTGTATGTTAACTTCTGACCCACTGGGAATGTGATGAAAGAAATAAAAGCTGGAATAAATCATTCTCTACTATTATTCTGACATTTCACATTCTTAAAATAAAGCGGTGATCCTAACTGACCTAAGACAGGGAATTTTTACTCAGTTTAAATGTCAGGAATTGTGAAACTGAGTATAAATGTATTTGGCTAAGGTGTATGTAAACTTCTGACTTCAACTGTATAATATAAGTGTGGAGAAAAATGATGCATATAAATTAAGGATCGGGAAAAGAAAACCTGCTGATGAAAAGCAGAGAGTTTCACTGGAACTTTTTCAATATTATAATTGCAAACCAACATGAAGTTAAGGCCACCAAAAGTAGAGAAGACATGAGGAATACAATTCCACATAGAAGTGGGTCTTAGGAATTGTTTTATCCAATTGATCTTAAAAGTATTATTTAAGGTAGTAAAGTCTGGAAAATTCAGCCCAACATACTCATAAGTATTCATCACAACAGATTTCTCCACAGAAATCAGAGGATTCCACATGTGCAGTACAGAGCTTCTGGACTGAAGGGAGTAGGCCTACACTCCGTTTTCACAGTGAATTCTAAAGCATATTCATTTTGCACTCTTAGAGCATGTTAATATAGCAAAGCATAATCATTGACATTTAAGAACTCATGAAATTTAGTAGAAGCAATAATGAAAATAAGTATGCAGTGTTTTATTTAATTATGATTTATTGTCATAAATCATACTATATGTTTGTCTATGGTTGTAAAATTTCCAAACACAGTAAATAAGCAATGAACCCAAAACATTTCCTATTAGAGAATAAGATCTATTGAAGTGGGGATTTGATACATCTTCTAGAGGACTGTGATCATCAACTGGTTATGAAATACATGAGTAAATTATGAAATACTGTATGTACCTTATTACCTTTTACGTCATAAGTCACCTAAATGTGCCCTGTTCTGGAATGTTCATATAGGTTTTGCCATGAAGGTGAGCATCAAGCTCAAGTCACTACCATGCATCCCTAAAATAATGAATTCACCACCATACTGTAACCAAAAAACAACAATTAAATAAAACAATAAACAAATAATTTATTAAAACCCCAGTCTATTGGACATATTCTCTAAAACAACCCCTTGAGCTGTTGACATGACCAATTATGGACAGGTTGCGGACCAAGTCCAAGTTCTACAACAAATCAGTCTGGTCCTCTTTTTCAGAAATGGCACAGACATCTGAAATGTAACATAATCTGTCTAAAATGCTTGTACTTCAGAGATGTGAAAGTTAACAGGAGAGAAGCTATAGGATGGGTTTGTGCCTACGAATACCGAGGACAGAATCCAGGACAACCCAGAGGGTCTGCACCTTAGCACACGGCCAAGAAGGTAAGATTACCTTAACTTAATACTAATAGTGACATGCACTGTAGCCTTCTGTACTGCAGCCTTGGTCACACGGAGTGGATCTGTATGGTCTCATCTGCTGCTCTACGGGCAGTATGTCTTCCATGCATGAACTGAAAATATCTAATATCAAAACGTATTTATGAAACAGGGAGAAGAAAATCCACTGCTACAGTCTATCACAAATATATTTTCAAAAGAAAAGAGCTAATTGTTTGCTTGATGAAGTTCATATGGGTTAAACATACAGCTGGCCATAGCTTTGTTTGATTTTGACAAATTGTATTTGTCACTCTGATCTTGTTATCAAATTTGTAATGCATGTGGAAGATGATCTAATCCTATTTATGAAATAATAGATACTGAATGTACTGCTTGCAAAGGTTTACAATAGTAGTAGTTTTGTCTGTAGTGTCTTACAAGCAGTATGTACAACAGTTTACAGTAGATCTATAATTAAAATCAACACTGCTTGTCATTGGTTGATAGATAGATTAAGTCTATACATTTGAATTCTGTTTTGATGTAATATATGCCTACCATTACTCAGTGTTCTAAAACAGTTGGTTTTACAAATTATGTGATGAACGGCATTTTGATGGACAGATCTTCTGCTCTTGCAGGATGTCTGGTGCCAGGCTGTTACTGTTCGTACAGAGCCTGTCTCGTAGGAAACCCCTGGAGCCAGAGGGGGAGGTGTCCAACTTTAAACGATGTCTGACTACCCTTGACCTGGTGGCTCTGGGGGTTGGCAGCACACTGGGGGCTGGCGTGTATGTGCTGTCAGGAGAGGTGGCCAGGGCCGTAGCTGGGCCCAGTATAATTATATCTTTCCTTGTGGCAGCAATAGCTTCCATTTTCGCAGGGCTGTGCTATGCTGAATTTGGAGCGCGTGTGCCCAAGACTGGCTCTGCCTACCTGTACAGCTATGTGACAGTGGGGGAGATTTGGGCCTTCATCACTGGCTGGAACTTGCTGCTGTCATATGTCATAGGCGAGTGACATCTGATATGGAATATAGAATATTTGATGCAAAATATGTTTTATTGGAAGCTACTGTCAGAGCTCAAGCCCATAAGGATTGTATAAAGGATGACAAGAATCAATCAACAATAACAATTAGAGCTCACTGTTGCATTGACAATGTCTCATTGACATATTGTAATGATCCTTCACACATAGCCAACATCACCTCCTTTGGTTTCTTGATTTCTTCTCTGATCAGGAACATCAAGTGTAGCCAGGGCATGGAGTGGGACTTTTGATGACCTCATTGGAAATGCCATTGCCAACTCTTTAGGTCAACATGCAGCAATGGATATGCCAGGCCTCGCTACTTACCCAGACTTCTTTGCTGCTGCTCTCATCATGCTGTTGGCAGGCAAGTGCTATTAACAGAAAGGTTTCATGGTGCAAAATAACTGGTCAATGGTGACAGTAAATAACTATATATACAGTTGAAGTCGGAAGTTTACATACACCTTAGCCAAAATACATTTAAACTCAGTTTTTCACAATTCCTGACATTTAATCCTGGTAAAAATTCCCTGTCTTAGGTCAGTTGGGATCACCACTTTATTTTAAGAATGTGAAATGTCAGAATAATAGTAGAGAGAATTATTTATTTCAGCTTTTATTTCTTTCATCACATTCCCAGTTGGTCAGAAGATTACGTACACTCAATTAGTATTTGGTAGCATTGCCTTAAAATGGTTTAACTTGGATCAAACGTTTCCGGTAGCCAACCACAAGCTTCCCACAATAATTTGGGTGATTTTTGGCCCATTCCTCCTGACAGAGCTGGTGTAACTGAATCAGGTTTGTAGGCCTCCTTGCTCGCACACGCTTTTTCAGTTCTGCCAACAAATTTTATATGGGTTTGAGGTTAGGGCTTTGTGATGGCCACTCCAATACCTTGACTTTGTTGTCCTTAAGCCATTTTGCCACAACTTTAAAATTATGCTTGGTGTCATTGTCCATTTGGAAGACCCATTTGCAACCAAGCTTTAAATTCCTGACTGATGTCTTGAGATGTTGCTGCACTATATCCACATAATTTTCCTCCCTCATGATGCCATCTATTTTGTGAAGTGCACCAGTCCCTTCTGCAGCAAAGCACCCCCACAACATGATGCAACATATGCTTCACGGGGTTGGCAGTTCCTCGGCTTGCAAGCCTCCCCCTTTTTCCTCCAAACATAACGATGGTCATTATGGCCAAACAGCTCTATTTTTGTTTCATCAGATCAGAGGACATTTCTCCAAAAAATACAATCTTTGTCTCCATGTGCAGTTGCAAACCGTAGTCTAGCTTTTTTATGGCGGTTTTGGAGCAGTGGCTTCTTCCTTGCAAAGCGGCCTATCAGGTTATGTCGATATAGGACTCGTTTTACTGTGGATATGGGTACTTTTATACCTGTTTCCTCCAGCATCTTCACAAGGTACTATTGTTCTTACAGATGAACATGGTACTTTCAGACGTTTGGAAATTGCTCCCAAGTATGAACCAGACTTGCGGAGGTCTACAATTTTTTTTCTGAGGTCTTGGCTGATTTCTTTTGATTGTCCCATTATGTCAAGAAAAGAGGCACTGCGTTTGAAGGTAGGACTTGAAATACATCCACAGGTACACGTCCAATTTACTCAAATTATGTCAATTAGCCTATTAGCCTAAGCTTCTAAAGCCATGATATAATTTTCTGGAATTTTCCAAGCTGTTTAAAGGCACAGTCAACTTAGTGTATGTAAACTTTTGACCCACTGGAATTGTGATACAGTGAATTATAAGTGAAATAATCTGTCTGTAAACAATTGTTGGAAAAATTACTTGTGTCATGCAAAAAGTCCAAACCGACTTGCCAAAACTATAGTTTGTTAACAAGAAATTTGTGGAGTGGTTGAAAAACGAGTTTTAATGACTCCAACCTAAGTGTATGTAAACTTCCGACTTCAACTGTATATATACACTGAGTGTACAAAACATTAAACACACTTTGCTAATATTGAGTTGCACCTCCCACCCCAACTTTTGCCCTCAGAAGAGCCTCAATTCGTCGGGCATGGACTCTACAAGGTGTCGAAAGCGTTCCACAGGGCTGCTGGCCCATGTTGACTCCAATGCTTCCCACAGTTGTGTCAAGTTGTCTGGGTGTCCTTTGGGTGGTGGACCCTTCTTGATACACACAGGAAACTGTTAAATGTGGGGGGGAAACAGCAGCTTTGCAGTTCTTGACACAAACCGGTGCGCCTAGCACCTACTACAATACCCCGTTAAAAAGCACATAAATATTTTATCTTTCCCATTTACCCTCTGAATGGCACATGTACACAATCCATATTTAATTTGTCTCAAGGCTTAAAAATCCTTCTTTTCACCTGTCTCCTCCCCTTCATCTACACTGATTGATGTGGCTTTAACAAGTGACATCAATTTGGGCTCCCGAGTGGCGCAGCGGTCTAAGGCTCTGCATCTCAGTGCTAGAGGCATTACTACAGACACCCTGGTTCGTATCCAGGCTGTATCACAACCAGCTGTGATTTGGAGTACCACAGGGCAGCACACAATTGGCCCAGCATGGTCCGGATTTGGCCGGTGTAGGCCGTCATTGTAAATAAGAATTTGTTCATAACTGACTTGCCTAGTTTAAAAAAACAAGGGATCTAAGCTTTCGCCTGGATTCACCTGGTCAGTCTACTATGTAATGGAAAGAGCAGGTGTCCCTAATGTTTTGTACACTCAGAGTATATATATATATATATATATATAGTATACTATATAAGGAGCTTACTCTTGGTTCTAATAATTTATCACTTCCATAGGGATCCTTGCATTTGGCGTTAAAGAGTCTGCTATTGTGAATAAGGTTTTTACAGCAGTTAATACAGTGGTCTTGGTGTTTGTTATCATCGCTGGCTTCATCAAAGGTGACATTGACAACTGGTACATTAGTGAGGACACTATCCTGAACATAACAACAAATGAGTATGAACTTTATAATTTTTTTAACTTTTAATCCCAGCACTATTATGAAATACGACATAAGTGTTCTAATAAAGTACAGTAAATTGAAATTCAAATAACATGAAGTGTGTCATTCCCCTTCAGAAACTTCACATCGGCACTAAATGAAACCACAAATTACGGTGTTGGTGGCTTCTTCCCCTTTGGTGTTGAGGGAACATTGGCAGGAGCTGCAACCTGTTTTTACGCCTTTGTTGGATTTGACTGCATAGCCACAACAGGTAACTGTTGTATAATGTGCTGAAAACCTTGAGCATTTCAGAATGATCTGAAGTATAATCAATGTGCCTTAGTCTCATCTGTATGTATAACCTCTGTTTGTGTAATCTCCCAGGGGAGGAGGTGCAGAACCCTCAGAAGTCCATCCCTCTGGGCATTGTAGCATCCCTGCTGATCTGTTTCCTGGCTTACTTTGGTGTGTCGGCAGCACTGACCCTCATGATGCCCTACTGCATGCTCAGCGTCAATAGCCCATTACCTGTGGCCTTTACATACATCGGCTGGGGCCCTGCAAAGTATGCTGTGGCTGTAGGCTCCCTCTGTGCACTTTCAACAAGGTATGGTATTATGTATAATTACATAAGTTGTCCCCTGTAGTGTCATTTGTAAAGTTTAAGTGGTGGAATGTAAATGGTGTGTTGGTTTCTCAGTCTTCTAGGATCCATGTTTCCCATGCCCCGGGTCCTCTTTGCGATGGCCAGGGACGGGCTGCTCTTCAAGCCACTCAGTAACATGAGTTCTCAACAAAGTCCTGTGGTAGCCACTCTATCTTCAGGTGTTGTGGCAGGTAACGCTGCTGAACAGCACAAAATCATCAAGCCTAGGTCATCTAACTATGTATTGACATTTACAAAGTCAAATGCTGATGCTGTTCCTTGTTTGGGTTGGTATTCACAATGTACTATGTATCACGTTTTTGTTTTGCAGCAATCATGGCTCTGTTATTTGACCTGAAGGCACTTGTGGACATGATGTCAATTGGAACACTCTTTGCCTACACTCTTGTAGCAATATGTATTCTTATATTGAGGTATGCTTGATTGATCTGAACAGAGACATTTTACACAATATGATTTAACACCAAAGCATGTATGCATTTTATTTGGTTACTGTGTATGCGTTTTTATTTAGGTACCAACCAGATCTTGGTGAGGAGTCCAGTGATAATACATCTGAATCATTTTCGATGATAGAGGCCCTAAACCCTCCTTCTCAGCCCAATGCTCAAAGCTCTAAAAATGTATCCATGTTCATAGTCTTTATCAGTGAGCGATTTTCTTTATATCCTGTTTCCTTTTATTTCCAGTGTCATACTGTCTTAGAGGTCTGACACATTTGTTTTGTCCCCCAGTCCTTTTAGAAATTACTCTGAGCGTTGCCCTAACCAAGGCTGTGGATTCCCTGATGAACCAGGAGTGGTGGAGCATTTTATTCGTCTCTGTGATCCTTTTGATGCTGGTCCTCACTGTTTTCATCATCTGGAGACAGCCTCAGAATACAACCAAAGCTGCTTTTATGGTAACATTGTGTCAAAGCTTAGCTCAGATTTGCTTTTCTCCACAATTTACACCCATTTTGTTTGTTATCTCTGCAGGTTCCTTTTATACCAGCACTTCCTATTGTGAGTACATTTGTCAATGTCTATCTGATGGTTCAGTTGGGAGGAGATACATGGATTCGCTATGCTGTTTGGATGGCAGTGGGTAAGGAACCTAGGACTATTGGGCACACACTGGTTGAATCAACGTTGTTTCCACATCGTTTCAATTAAATTAAGTTGAATCAACGTGGAATAGACGTTGAATTGACTTCTTCAACAACGCATACATTTAAAAATAAATTATGTCATGCTATTGTAGCAAAAATACTAGTGACGTTGTATTTTTTCACAGGGTTATTGATCTACTTTTGTTATGGAGTTCATCACAGTGTGCAAAAGCAAAGGCTGGAAAATGCACACAATCAGGTCAACATACAAAGTCTTAACACAAATATGGAGTAAAACTTTGTGACGGATGAGGATTCCTGTGGCCCTGATATCTGACCTGGAATTGAAATACAAGATTTCAAAAGAAGGGAAACATCAATACATTGTATTTGATATAATTATAATAATTGTTATTGATATTGCCATATAAAGCTGTTTTGATTTGAAAGGGGCATTCCATAAAATACCCTACTGCTAATCACTCACTTTAACTCTTGAAATATATACCCCTTGAATTTGAACAACAAGGTGAATAGTTTGCATAAAGCAACTCGGGTTATCATGTCAACAATTTAATCTTTGAAGGTGTTGCCCCGACACTTTGTTTAAATAGAAAATCATGTGGATTATGCGATATGTAAAACTACTTGTAATGATGACTTTTAAATAAACTTATACTTAAATCATGTTACAAGAGGCCAGTAATGTAACCAACATTAACAAATGTTTACCAATATACTTCATTGTAGCCTACAGTACACTGAAAATACCAGTGGTTTTTATTCTGTCGTGCATATCACAATAAAAGTGCTTTTTATGATGTGGCGAGTGGGTGGTATTGGAGTTAGTGCTGCTGCCTTCATCATACATATACCACTGTTGGCAAGGGTTCGAATCTATCTCACCATTTTCCTGACACTCCTCTCTATCATTCCTGTCACTCCAACTCTGTCTATCAAAATACATTACGAATTTAAAGGGGGAAAGTGTCGTAGATTTTGCGGCATGATGTAAAGTGGTTGTTCCACTGGATGTCATTAGGTGAATGCACCAATTTGTAAGTCGCTCTGGAGAAGAGCGTCTGCTAAATGACTTAAATGTAAATGTAAATGTATCTGTTGTGTTTTATACATTATTATATGTAATACAAATAAAATGTTTACTTTCTGTTGGTCTTCATACTGTATTGAAAGGTCAGTTGGCTCATTTATTGCTACCCTTTAAACAATGAAAGTAATTCATAAATACCACAGTATAATCACAAAGAGAGCTGTTTATCTATTGAGAGTGATTAAATGTCCACCTTGTGTATACTAGATTGTCAGTTCACACCTAGTCAGAAATACCTGGACCTTGTCCCATTGGTGTCAGAAGTGGGATGGATGGCACATGAATTGTGTTTGCTGCAGAAAAACATGAAGTGGCTTAAATGTGTGGTCTGTCTCATAAGTCAGCTTGGTCTCATAGACTTGACGTAACATAGTAAATGTAAATCCATGGCACTCAAAGTAGTATGATATGTTATACCTTTGGTATGGTTACATAAGACAGAAGGATAATTAAGGCAAAAAACGAAAGTAGGGTGGACGTGAACGTCTAGCAACCCAAAGGTTGTGTGTTTGAATCTCATCATGGACAATTTTAGCTAATTAGCAACTTTGCAACTACTTACTACTTGGACAGAAATGTAAACGCAACATGTAAAGTGAGGGTCCCATGTTTCATGAGCTGCAATAAAAGATCCCAAAAACATTCCATACGCACAAAAAGCTTATTTCTCTCAAATTTTGAGCACAAATTTCTTTAAATCCCTGTTAGTGAGCATTTCTCCTTTGCCAAGATAATCCATCCACCTGACATGTGTGGCATATCAAGAAGCTGATTAAACAGCATGATCATTACACAGGTGCACCTTGTGCTGAGATCAATAAAAGGCCACTCTAAAATGTGCAGTTTTGTCACAATGCCACAGATGTCTCAAGTTTTGAGGGAGTGTGCAATTGGCATGCTGACTGCAGGAATGTCCACCAAAGCTGTTGCCAGAGAATTGAATGTTAATTTCTGTACCATAAGCCACCTCCAACGTTGTTTTGGAGAATTTGGTAGTACAACAAACCGGCCTCACATCATCAGACCACATGAATGGTGTCGTGTGGGTAAGAGGTTTTCTGATATCAACGTTGTGAACAGAGTGCCCCATGGTGGCCGTGAGGTCATTGTATTGGTAGGCATAAACTAAGGAGAACAAACCAATTTAATTTTATTGATGGCAATTTGAATGCACAGAGATAGAAATACCTGGACGTTGTCTCATTGATGTCAGATTTTTTAAAATATATATCTGTGACCAATAAATGCATATCTCTATTCCTTGTCATGTGAAATCCATAGATTAGGGCCTAATTTATTTATTTCAATTGACTGATTTCCTTATATGAACTATAACTTAGTAAATTCTTTGAAATTGTTGCATGTTGCGTTTACATTTTTTTTCTGAATATTTACCATATTACATAACCCTTTAACCTAACTCCTAACTTTAACCCTAATCTTAAACACTAACCCCTAGCCTAGTTAATGTTAGCCACCTAGCTAACATTTGCGTTAGCCACCTAGCTCACATTATCCACAACAAATTGGAATTCATAACATACACTACCATTCAAAAGTTTGGGGTCACTTAAAAATGTCCTTGTTTTCCATGAAAATATACATGAAATTAGTTGCAAAATGAATAGGAAATATAGTCAAGATGTTGACAAGGTTATAAATAATGATTTTTAATTGAAATCATAATTGTGTCTTTCAAACTTTGCTTTTGTCAAAGAATCCTCTATTTGCAGCAATTACAGCCTTAAAGACCTTTGGCATTCTAGTTGTCAATTTGTTGAGGTAATCTGAAGAGATTTCACCCCATGCTTCCTGAAGCACCTCCCACAAGTTGGATTGGCTTGATGGTCTCTTACAGTCAAGCTGCTCCCACAACAGCTCAATAGGGTTGAGATCTGGTGACTGTGCTGGCCACTCCATTATAGACAGAATACCAGCTGACTGCTTCTTCCCTAAATAGTTCTTGCATAGTTTGGAGCTGTGCTTTGTCCTGTTGTAGGAGGAAATTGGCTCCAATTAAGCGCTGTCCACAGGGTATGGCATGGCGTTGCAAAATGGAGTCATAGCCTTCCTTCTTCAAGATCCCTTTTACACTGTACAAATCTCCCACTTTACCACCACCAATGCACCCCCAGACCATCACATTGCCTCCACCATGCTTGTCAGATGGCATCAAGCACTCCTCCAGCATCTTTTCATTTTTTCTGCATTTCATGAATGTTCTTCTTTGTGATCCGAACACCTCAAACTTAGAATTGTCTGTTCATAACTTTTTTCCAATCTTCCTCTGTCCAGTGTCTGTGTTATTTTGTCCATCTTAATCTTTTCTTTTTATTGGCCAGTTTGAGATATGGCTTTTTCTTTGCAACTCTGCCTAGAAGGCCAGCATCCCGGAGTCGCCTCTTCACTGTTGACGTTGAGACTGGTGTTTTGCGTGTACTTTTTGATGAACCTGACAGTTGAGGACTTGTGTGGCATCTGTTTCTCAAACTAGACACTAATGTACTTGTCCACTTGCTCATTTGTGCACCAGGGCATCCCACTCCTCTTTCTATTCTGGTTAGAGCCAGTTTGATCTGTTCTGTGAAGGGAGTAGTACACAGCGTTGTACGAGATCTTCCGTTTATTGGAAATTTCTCGCATGGAATAGCCTTCATTTCTCAGAACAAGAATAGACTGATGAGTTTCAGAAGAAAGGTCTTTGTTTCTGGCCATTTTGAACCAGTAATCGAACCCACAAATGCTGATGCTCCAGATACTCAACTAGTCTAAAGAAGGCCAGTTGTATTGCTTCTTTAATCATAACAGTTTTCAGCTGTGCTAACATAATTGCAAAAGGGTTTTCTAATGATCAATTAGCCTTTTAAAATGATAAACTTGGATTAGCTAACACACCATGCCATTGGAACACAGGCGGGATGGTTGCTGATAATGGGCCTCTGTACGCCTATGTAAATATTCCATAAAAGAAATCAGACGTTTCCAGCTACAATAGTCATTTACAACATTAACAATGTATACACTGTATTTCTGATCAATTTGATGTTATTTTAATGGACCAAAAAATAGCTTTTCTTTCAAAAACAAGGACATTTCTAAGTGACTCCAAAATGTTTAACGGTAGTGTATATGTTTTACAAATTTGTAACATATAACATATATGGCAATTCATAGCACATCATACTGATTGTAATTTGTAACATATTGTAATGAAACAGGCAGGGAGCAGGTCTCGAACCCTCGAACTTCTAGCCTGAAGTCCAGTGCGTTATCGACTGTGCTGCAAAAGCATGCTCGTGCGACAGAGTCGATATCCGCGTTTGTAAACCCAGGGTCGTTACACTATCATACGAAATGGATTATGGACATCCACAATTTAATGCATATTGTAGCATACGAAACGTTACATATCATGCTTATTGAAGTATTACAGACTTCCGTTTACTATGGTATGTCTACCCCTGAGTTCAGATTGCGCAAGTGTGTGGGCATCCTGAATGAAGATAATAACAATATTTGTCTGTGTTTCTGAATAGTGAGTCTGACTTGTGACGAAATATTCCACTCTGCCTTCCAAACGACAGAGCGGAAGTTCTCCGTTGACATACATCCTAAACTGACCAATGAAAACGTTTGCTTACCGTCCTGCACACTTTGTGGTGCAGGAAAAAACGAATAGCCAGACTGTAACGTTATAGGACTTAAACTGTCCTGTAGCCACTAGCTAGAACATTTTACGAAATAGCTGAAAGGGGACTTCTTTAAAGGTATGTTTTACAGCAATCACAATTTGAATTCATTGTAGTAGTTGATCTTCATGCTCAAACATTCAGACCAAAAAATCTGATATTGCTTAATTTGCTAGAAAGCTTTGGTAAACTACTTCTTGAATGCTAGCGGGCCGCATTCCCAAGTGATGCGTGCAGCTTGCTAGGCTTGGTAACACCAGCGCGAGCTAGTAACTAACAATACAGTAACATAGCGCTTGGTTGATATCTAATATTTTTATCATTGGGGTAAAACGATATTGAGCTTCGTTTTGCACAGTTAAAGATGCGTAGCTAACGTTAACAACAAAGCTCTTGTGTTGAAGGCCTCTCCACCATTGAATGTATTTATCTAGCTTGCAACAATATTCTGGGAAACGTATGTTTTTCAGCAAGGGACATCAAATTGCTCATAGTAAATGAAGACTATCAAGCTAACCATGGAACTAATTGAAGATGGTAGGCATTGTCAGTGCTAAGGAGTCTCAATCTGGGCCTATACTTTTTACCCAACCAGCCGAGCTTTTTCTTAACTCTACGATGTACGTGAAATCAATGGAGACTACTTTGCGGACTGAACTTCCGACTACATAGAGTCGCTGTCAGCCGATAATTGTACAACTGTAACACTTAAACCTTTGCAGTGTGCCTAGTTACGTTTGATACCGGTGCTCCGGCGGCTAGGCATGCGTCGAAATCGCGAAGTAGTGTGCCTTTAAACAAAAAACTTTCTACATTTTTTGGGGGGGTGGACTTTTTATTTTTCCCTCATGTACAGAAAGTACATGAGGGAACACAAGTATATATAGATGATATACAATGGACAATCGAGCTAGGGGTTACAATACATTTTACGTCATTTAGCAGACACTCTTATCCAGAGTGACTTACAGTAGTAGTGACTGCATACATTTTTATACTAGTCCTCCGTGGGAATCGAACCCACAACCGTGGCGCTGCAAGTGCCATGCTCTACCAACTGAGCTACACGGGACTGTATATCACATTACAATTACACAAGGACCTTAAGGGACATACATACACTTACAATTCTAACAGCTTTTTTGTTAGTAGTGTATATAACTGTCTTAAAATACAGTTCAATTTCTTTTTGTAGGGTAAGAAAATGTGTTTTTTTGTTAGTAAATTTACATTTGTGTATATGAAATTTGGCCAAAAGAATAATGAAATTACATAAAAATGTTTCAGCTTATTTTTATCGTATGTAAAGAGTCCAAGCAGTACATCTCTCCACAATAGTGTAAAATCTTCATAAATGTGTTCAATTATAAATCTACTGATGTCTTGCCACAGTTTTCTTACATGTATACAATGACAAAAAAGATGCAACATTGTTTCTGGGTGGTCATTACAAAAGGAACAATTTGAGTTGTTTTCCTTAAATTTCTTCATATAGTGGTTGGCAGGATAATATTTATGAATAATTTTAAAGGAAACTTCCTTCATTTTGTTAACAAGTAGGTATGTGTGTGGCAACATCCAAACTTTTCCCCAACACAGATATTATCAATAAATCCATTCCAATAAGGCATGACATAAGGTATATATACACAACATCCTGCTGAAACAAGGTTCGTATCGCTCTGTTGTTGAATGGACCAAAAGAGAAACAAATCTTTCCTACTGATGAGTCTTGACACGTTCCTGAATAACAGCAACACCTGAGGGAATGACGTCTAAAACAATTGCAAAATCTTTAGGTGTTACAGGGTCCTAGTAAAGTGATAAGAATTCCTTATAACTGAGTAAAAGACCCTCTGCATTTACCAGTTGGCTCACCAATAGGATATTGTTTCGGAACCAATATTCTAAAAAAAAGAAGGCGAAGTAGTGTGCCTATGTGTGTATCGTCATCAATGGCGTCCGAAGCTTCGTTTGATTACGTGCTTTTTCAAACCATGAGTTGAGAGATCCAACTGATTTCTACCTGGTTCCGGTGCTTTTTTTGATTCCAAGCTGTTTTCAAACATCGACCTCTACTGGACATCGTACTTAGAAATATAGTTAGGATTGTAAACATAAACTTTTACCTGACAGGTAGTTTAGCAGGTAGAGGAAGGGCTATGGAACATTCAGGGACGTGAGTGTATGAGTTTGAATCTTGTTGGCACACTATTTTGAAATGTTTTCATTCTGCCCTGTTCAAATAATTGGTTTTATTTATTATAGTATAAGCGTCTGTCTTAAGCGTCATAAATAATGCCGTAGATTTAGTTTTTCAAAAATAGTCAACTTGAAGGCAAAAAAGGGAAGCATGATGTAAGATGCAAACCTGGTATTCCAACTGATTACAGGCTACTAAAGCCAAACACTTACTGCTGCGTGTTAGAATGAAAACAATGGAGAAAAAAATACCTCTTTCTGGTAATCACACACTGCTATTGCTGACCAGCAGATGTCACTAATGTGTATTGTGAACAAATAATGAAGATCTGTTTTTCTGCACAAAGCTCAGTTTCTCTGTTACCCATTTGGTGAAAGCGCTAAAGCCTTCAGAAAGCCTCAGTTTCCCATCACTACTGAAATCCCAGGTGACTCAACTCCACGATTTAGGATGATGGAGTTAAGCGGCAACTAGTGTGGACGGACTGGAGCTATGAAGTTTTTATAAAAAACTACTACGGCCGGGATGATACCAGTATCGCAATATTTTTTCCGTGGCAAAAATGATAACATGAAGCAGGCAGACCAAACTCTTTGGACCTTAAAAAACCTGCTGTATGTAAACTATGGTGTGCTATAGTTTGGAAAATAAATACATGTGACTGGATGACAGCATGTTTGTTTGCAACATTATGGCTGTTTTCCTAAAGAAACGGTGTATTTCAGCACCCAAAGAATAGTCCTCATTTACACAGGACAATGTCCTGTCTAAATGGGGGCTATTCATTCGGCGCTGAAAATTGCGGTTGTTAGGGCCGGGATGATAAAAATATTGATATAGTGGCAAGGAAACAAAACACAAAGCGGATTTAACTTCACCGCTCAACTTCATCTTAAATTGTGTAGTTTAGTCTGCTACTGAAATCCATACTTTTTAATAAAACTTTAGTCAAATACAACCTGTTTCTTTGTATCGGCTGACAGTGACTTGATGTAGTCGGAAGTGCACTCCGCCCACATTCGTCACAGTTACACTCATTACTTTAGCCATCTGTTGAAATTGCTGAATCAAAACTATTCTCCCATTTCAGAATACACTTCTTTGTGCCCTGGAAATTTGAGGATGGAGGGCAGTGAGGGTCAAAGTTCTGTACGCAAAGGATCTGGGGATGGAGCGTTGAGCGCTATGAATTTATATGCCACTCTGGGGCTCTCTCCAGAAGACGTGGATGCTCTGGCCAAGATTCCAGAGAACGAGATCAGTGTGGAGACACTGCCTTATCTGATAATGCAACTGAAGGCCAATCGAGCCAAGCAAGAGGAGCAGGGAGAGACCCCCCCAAAGAGAGACGGACAGGAAGAGGATACAGATGTTAAAGACCGCGGCAGACGGGACAGTCCCCCTGCATTCCGTCGCCAGTCAAGCAGCCATAGTGACACTGACTATAAGAAAGTGGAGGTCCGACCAGAGCAGGCCGAGGCAAGAAAAGATTCCCACCACACTAGGCCCTCAACGGAAAAAACATCAGACAGCCAACCTTCTTCTTATCAATTGGAAGATTTTCAAGGAGTTGTGCCCAATATTTACCCACACACATGCTCGCTATGCTTCTGTATGTTGAATTCTACTAAGGTAAGCTTTGTTATATTTCAATACTCTTGCTGTTGGAGTGTGTCTACAAGTATATGCTTTTAATCAGAACACTCAACCTTTCATAATGACATTCATTTTTGTTTAATATGAGTTTGGTTTTTTCACAGCAATGGAAGGATCATCTCAATGGATTACGCCATGCAGAGGGCTGTCGAGAACTCTTGCGTCTGTAAGTGTTTCAATGCAAAGTAAAACATTTAGAAAATTAACTGAGGCATATCACAAAATCAATCAGCAGAGGTATTTCCTATTACCTGGTTTTATTCTAATTAGAATTGTTTTTGTCTTTTTTTTGGTCTTTTACAGATATCCAGATTGGGAAAAACAAGATGTCCAAGGGAAGAAAATGTGAGGGCCATGAAATAAAGCTTCATGGTGAAAACAAGCATGTCATGATGTAAAACAATTAGCCATCCTGTTCTTACTTAGCACTGTTTGTGTTATCTTCCAGACCAATTTCCATCCCAAGTAGAGATGCTAATTCACCGCCCAGAAGAGCGCCACGTCCTGCTATGCCTTACAAGAGACAACATAGCTCAGACCGCGTAGGAGGTGATAACCTCATGTCCTGTCCTAATGTCAAGTTTGATCCTGACCAAATAAGGCCCAATGGCAAACCACTTGAAAATGTAAACTTTTTTTCATGTTTTCATCTTTAGGTGAAGTCTGGTCTGCACCAGAAAGACACCATTTGAAGCCCAAGGTAATGCCCCTTCTGTGTCATTGTGTTGTCTAATAAATAGAGCATTTTTCCCATTCACTTCTTATAATGTAGTTTATTTGCTTAAATCTACATGCTAAATAAATAAAGGTTAAATAAAAATAAAATGCATGCTTGAATGTGTGATCTTATCTTTTGCATCAGGCTGGCACAAAGGTGGTGGTCGCTAAATATCCCCGTGGGTCTGTTGCTGTTGAAGACTTGGTGACTTTGGCTAAGCCATTCGGCACAGTTGTAAAACATCTGGTGTTCCCCTGCAAGGTAAGTTACACAAATTGATAAGAACCTCAAGTTTAAACACTCAACTCTTAACGTACTCTCTTTTTTAAAAACATTTTATGTTGTGTAGTTTGTCTATTGGCGGATTCATTGTTGTTTTTTTGTTCCAGGGCTTTGTGGAGTTGGGTTCGCACAAAGAGGCAGTCAATATGGTGGATCACTACAGTGAAAGCAAAGCTATTGTGAAGGGAAATGGTTTGACTCTGTACCTGTCACCTGTAGTGTGCAGTATTTATGTAAGTGTACCTGCCTCTTAAAAGTTTGAGATTCTGTATTCTTAATCACAGATATCCCAGCATGAGCTTGTTTTTTCCTATAGACGCCAAGGTCGGATGAACCACCAGGAAAACGCCCCAACAAACAAGTTAGCAATACAGTAGTTTGTTTTTCCCGCGTATCTCCTGGGAAAGAAAGAGAATCTGAGATTCTCGATCTTGCCAAGATGTTTGGGGATGTGAGACATTCGTCATTTTTAAGTGATCAGGTAAGGTTTGAGCAATACGGAATTGAATCAATTCTATATTGCTTGTGATCAATCAAATCTTCAAAATTTCTCTTTCAAATAGAAAAACATTATTAAAACAATGGAACAATGCAGTGTATCTATTTGAAATTCCGAATAGCATGGAATTGTATGACTGGAGTAGATCAATCAACACACACCGCCATTATTAATCACCACCTCTAGCTTTCTCTTACACATTCTTCCTTATCCATCTGCAGGCCCTGATTGAGATGGTAGATTGGAAGGATGCTGACATTATGGTGAAGTACTACCACTCCAACCCCCTCAAGATCAATGGAAAGAGTGTCAAAGTCAGCTTGTCATCGTCACTGAAGCGTCTGAGGTAAGTAAGAGTCCACCTGGGGCAATGGCGACCAGACCAATTTTCCTGTGGGCCTCGTCGGGAAGTTTGTGTCAGGGAAGTTTACCTCAATGGTTTTTGCCTTGTAGAGAAAGTCCTGACTCCACCACATCCAGAAGAGCAGATTCCAGTAAAAGCCAAAGCAGCAGACAGAAGAGCGAGGAGACCAGCAAGAACTCAAACTCCACAAACAAAGAGGGACCCAGTACAGGCAAACAACCTGCTGAGAAAGTGGTAGAACAAGGAAAAGGTCAACAAAGCTCCTCAGAGGAGGTTAAGGAAGAGGTAAAGCAGGACATCAAGGACGAGGAGATCAAGGAAAAGATCGAGGAGGTGGTCAAGAATGAGAGAAAGGGGGAGGACATTAATTTGGAAAACAAAGATCCAGACAAAGAGAGCGTCCAGGTTGAAGATGACCAAAGCTTGTTAGATAAGTTTGGAGCTGGTGTTGATACTAACGACTCTGCTCCTTCCAAAAGTGCCTCTCTGGTGGCTGACTCTAAAGATAAGGGGGAACCTGAAAGCACAGAATTGTTGGCAGACAATACCTTGGAGGATTCTGACCTAAAGGCTGCCGATGATCCAGCTCTGTGTGATGCTGACGTCTCAATGGAGGACATGATGGAACAGGAGAGCTTTCACGAACATGGTGTAAGGAATTATTGTCATTCATATGTGTGACCTGAACCAACAAAGGCATTGTTCGCAGAATTGAACATACGTTTTTGTCGAGTAAACAAGATGTTGGTTCCCAGCAATGGGTTCTTAAAGCAGCTTGGTTGAAGTTCTGTGTGCATTCCAGTGAATGTAGTTTGGTTGAGATCCTCCATTGATCAGTTGAAACAGATGTGGGCATCTTATGCGTAGAACCACTGAAATGGTTTCAGTGGCAAATCAAATCGATCTGACACTTGTGATTGAAGCTCAGATTGAACCTCGTCAACGCAGACAAACAGTCGATGTTTTCTGTGACTCATGTCGGCAATGCCCGGTTTCAGTCATGGATTGTTGGAATACTGAGTTTGCTTGGTAGCATAACATGCAATGTATCTAGGCTTAATGACATGGCTTATCTCTATGTAGGCTTAATGACATGGCTTATCTATCTCTATGTAGGCTTAATGACATGGCTTATCTCTATGTAGGCTTAATGACATGCTCATGGTTTATTTATTCCATCAGTTAAATGATGGAGATCAGCTCTGAAGGGTTTCTCTTTACCTTCCATTGTTGAATATCAAAGGTGATCGAATCATCTCTGTACAAGTTCTAGAAAACATAGCCTGTCAGTAGTAATCCAAAACAGGTGCTTACCTATGAAAGCTCCCATAGTAGGACTGAGTTCAAGTGACACAGCGTTGAAGCACAGCCAGTCAGCCAGACATTTTAAATGTATGGATGAGTAGCTGTTCAGCCTTAACTGGTTTGATCAACATGTTGATCTGACCAACAGGTTTTAATACGATTGAAGCTGTCTATCGTTTTGTTATAGTGCAGCCACAGGATTCACGTCCTAGCTTTAAGAGACATGGATCTTCATCATAGTTCAAGATCATTGAATACAGTTTTGCATACTTATATCTTCAGTGTTTGAGCAGCTTTTGACAGTTTCCCATAACAACCTCACAAATATTTGTCATGAGATTCGATGTGGTTCTGTTGCAGCACTTTGGAACTTGAAACACTCTTAATTATTTAACTTATTGATGTTCTGTACTTATTCCAACAGGACGATATGGATGACATGGATTTCCCTGATAACATGGATGATTTTGTTACATTGGATGAACTCGACAACGATATTGGAGAGGATGCGTCAATGGGTAAGCAATGAATGAGGAAAAACATTCTTACTTGGCAGCAAAGGACATAATTATTACTGTTCTGCCCGTGTGGATAACAAATTAAAGACAATCTGCAGATCATCATTTATACAAATTACGTTTCTTTTTATTTGCAGAGTCAAAGGATTCTTCATGGGTTGGTATTTTACATGGTTCACTAGACTACATGTTTCATTTAGAAACGTGTAGTTGGAATGTGTCAAAAGTGTTGTTTTATCCAACATTATTGCTAGTATGTTGCTCAGTAAAACTGTTTTCTACAGGATGGAAAAGTTGTCCATATTAGCCCAATCAGAAAGGGCTATAGAGACGTAGAGGTGGCCATCTTGAAACTGGCAGAGCGAGCAAACGTGAAAGTTGTAAACCGTACCATATCCTTCTTCAGACAGGAGGTAGGTTCATAATTATGTTGCTTGCCCATATGTTATTTGGGGATCAATTATCTAGTTTGTTTATGGGATGGAATTAATGTTATCATAGTTTGTATGCCGTTGTGCTTTTTATATATTTGCAGGGATGGTTAGAGCTTGATACTACCGATGAAGCGCATAAGATGGTGAAATTCTACAAAGGCAAAGCACAGTTGTTGGGGAAACCTGTCGATATTAGAATGTGCTATTCACAGAAAAAGTTGGAGGTTGGTTTGGTGTAGTACCTATGCTTTGCACGTTATGCATTTGATGAATGAATTGAAATAAGCTAAGCTACACACCTAGCATATAGTCAATATTTGTAACACAAAGATTAGTATTATGTGTAATGTGACTTTGTTTCTGTCATCGTAGAGTCCCAGTGGGAGATCCATCTACATTTGTTTGCTTCCACGGCAGAAGTACTCGGACGTCTCTCTGTTACGGCTTGCCCAACCTTTTGGGAAAATCACTGGCTATCATTTGAACTGGGTTCATAGAAAGGTAAGGTTTCACCAGCCCATTTTTTTAGGGGGGGCTTAATGTGTTTTTCTATTGGTAAAGGAATCACTTTTTTCTTCTTTCACCTCTCCAGTGTTATATCCAGTTTGAGAGTGTGGAAGCCGCTCAGAAAATGGTGAAGAAGTGCTTCCAACGTCCTCCCAGATTTTACGGCACCCTGATAAGGGTCAGTTTGTGCAAAAAGGGAGACTCACTGATATCCTGGTAAGTAATTTTCAATAACCCCTAAGAATATACAGTGGAAGTGTGCAGCAGAGTAGATGATGGAAATTGGTTAAAGTTGAATTTGAAGAATGCTGATATCCTATCCAGCCAACGTCCACTGCTAGTTCAGTTGATTACTTCATTCTTCCAATTGATATCAATCTCCGATACAATAATATTGTGTTTTATGCTTAAACTGGACTGTATGAGTTCTAGTACTGGGTTGGCATTGTATTCTGTTTCTTTGGATACAGGAAGCCTCCAGTCAAGTATGAGCTGTGGTTGGCCAGTCAGAACAACAGAAGAACAAGAGATCGCCATGGAGATGAGACTAATGGCCAGTCAGTCAAAAGCCACTCTCCAGTGGTGAAAGAGAAGGTTATTTGCTATAATTTTGTTTCCCCAACTTAAATGAGGTGAGAGATTACCTTGTTTAGTGAAATGCTTGCTGAAATATTTAGGCATTTTTGTGAACATTACTTTTATAGTTGCCCAGTTAGTCAAGATGTAATCAGTTAATACGCTTCACAGAGAATAGTTAAATTATTTATTGGTGTTGGTCTCGCAATCTCAGGCTGAATAGAATGAATATGTGATAGACATGATTGTGGTTGTATGGCCAGGATGTCCAGCGACCTGTGTCTGATAGTGAGGGGGTCTGTGTGGACCCTGAGGGTGAGGAGACCAGTGGTGTGGAAGCTGTCCCAGAGGGAGAGAAGAAGCAGCAGCAGCAGGAGCCTCTGGGTCCTTATCAACCTGACAACCCTGTTGGTAAGAGACTAGAGATACTGACTTCTGTTTCAGTTTGGCTGTATTTTTTATGATCAGGGGTGATGGGGATATCAGTAAAGTTTTTTTCTGTCCTTTTATTTGCAGGGTTAGACTATCTGGTGCCAAGGACCGGATTCTTCTGCAAGCTGTGCAACATCTTCTACACTAATGAGAAAACAGCCAACTCAGTCCACTGTAGCAGTGAGGAACATTACCTAAACCTGAAGGTAATTTTCAACTGTAACAAGTCACTTCTTACTCTGTGGTGTATTGGTAAGGAAATGTATTGACCTTGGAGCCCACAATACATTCTCAACATTCTTCAGGTTTCCCTGTCAAATGTTAATTCTTAACAATAAATATCTTGAATAATCATCACCTTCATAGGGAAACCTTGTTGATTTAAGCGAGTTTTACCTATACTTGTGGAATCTTGACCAAATGGAAAGATATGAGACTTTTTAGGGGATCTGTTTTAGCTGGTGTTCTTGGTATTGAGTTAATACCCCCATTTGAATATCCCACTGATTTTCTTTTCAGAGAAAGATGGATGAAGATAAACAGCCCGTAGCTGATTGAGAGGGTTGCTGTCCACCTGTAGTCTTCCCAGAGGAAGATTGGCCATTTTTAGTATAAACGTTTCTGTCCAGTTTTAACATTCCAGTATTTTCTGTTACTGTTGACAGCATTGTTATCCATTTGAAATTAATTAATGCAGCCTATTACAAAATGTAGTCCCATTATGTGGTTAATAATAGTACCTGGATATAGTTTCCTCTTATTGAATAAACAAAAATGTTTGCTTGATGTATTCTTTGACTTCTGGAATTAAATTTGTAACTTCTGTTATGGCTAACATTTACTCTGAACCTTATTTGACAGGTCTATTGTTAATGTTTTTCAATGGTTAACTGTCATCAATGACCAGGACATGTGCACAGGATTGGCTGGAACTACAGAATTTGCCATAACCCAGACAAAGAACCATCTGGTGCTTGACTGTGACAGAGCTGGCTAAGATTCACCTACCCTGTCGCAAGGAGCAGCAATTCGCTTGAAAGGACAAATGGGGGAGATTGTTCAGTCCAAACCATCATTAAGGATTTAATCCATACAGGCCTAGATGATTTTGAAACCAATTGGGGGAAAATTCTGTAAATATATTCCATAACATGATACATTTCACACAGTACTCGTACATTAAGTAATATAAATTAAACCAGAAAAAACATTCAATACTGAACATTAGCATGCAACAAAGTTATGTGAAAGAAAATTGCTGTATAGCGTTCACATTCCACACTGTAGTAAAAAATAAGACTAGTCGTGCTGTAAATTACCTGAATAAAGAATACTGTAATGTAATACTATTGTGACTATCATTACAATGACATTTCTAAATAACCAAAAATGGCACAGTTCCATGCTGTCGTGTCACAACTGTGTTGACAGAAACCTTGGAACACCAGTCTGATGCACAGACAACATATATCCGCACTGATCGAAATGACACACCTGACCATGAGTGAAGGCTGTTTACATAGGCAGCCCAATTCTTATCTTTTTTCCCCCCCACTAATTGGTCTTTTGACCAATTGGATCATCTCTGGAAAAAGATCTGTGATTGGTCAAAATACCAATTAGTGGAAAAAATATCAGAGTTGGGCTACCTGTGTAAATGCAGCTGTAGAGCCACTGTGCGCATTAAAGTTTTTTTTTAAGGATGTCTGTAATGCTTCATTAGAGCGCTCAGATTTTCAGTATGAAGTGACATCTAGGGCCCCTATAGAGAGATCATCAGGGAAACTTCACGCTGCCCCTGAGCTAATGAGAGCAACTTTGGATCCGTATAGGGGAGCCAAGTGACATTTTTACATTATCTGGCGTGGCATGCCGTACCCTGTCATGCCAGACTGAGACGCCCCTGAGTTGCCGCCCATCTGCATGCCAATCAGACTACGGCCTTGGCGCAGTTGCTCCTCAGAAAACTCCCGCCGGTTTCCCTGAGCTTTCCTGAAAGCACAGGAGAGACACAACTGGTCAGTTACCTACAGTGATAGATGTTTGTACAAGAGAGATTCAATTGATGTCAGATAGGAAGGCCTACACCTAGAGTAATAACATGGATGCATGAACAAACATCAGAGGTAGTGGGGGTTAGGTAATGCGACTCATTGTAAATAGTTAATTTTAGAGTGGTATGTAATAAAGAAATTGACAAATCATTTTTGCTGTTTTGTAGAACTCATTACAGATGATTAGTTTCTTACTTATGAAACCAATCAGGTTCACCACGATATTGACCATCATCCTTTGTGAGTGCCATACTGCCTAGAGCCGACAAGGTCCTTTGCACGGCAGCCATATCCTTCCCTGTAGTCACACAAAATACCAGACAGATATTTCAATATCATATTTGGCTTTAGTTGGTCCTCATTGGTTATAATGCAAATTTGTTTTTGTAGAAGAAAATGTATGATTTGACAAAGTAATCCATTCCAGAAAGTTATATTATATTGAACCGATAGATTTACATACCTGAAGTTATCTAACATAACAACTAACAGTTTGCTGCATGTGAGTTTATGCTGGAGTGGAATCACCACTGTATTAGGAGAGCTGTACCTTCCCACAGGTCCACAGTCTGGAAAAGGTCCCCAGTGATCAGCCCATAAGCTTCAGCTGCATGCAGGAACTGGGAGATCTTTTCCATCTGCTTGAAGACCATTTTTGTCTCTGGGATCTTCTTTATGGGCTCTTGACCAGGGGGGTATAGGCTGTTAATGAGCCTACAAAGAATCTGTAACGAGATATGAAATGTTGTAATGACAGGATACAACTGGCCTACACCCACCCAGCCTCATCAGGGGTGGCAGTGGTTGGTTGCTTGGAGGAGAAACCCCATAATACCTAAGGCTATCAAATATGGCACATTATGACCATTGTGGATTAGAATCTGAGATTATCTGTATATGTGTGTTTTAAAGTGTTGCTCCATATTTTGTGTATAATTTCAGCCAGTAGTTTTGAAAGTGGTGCTCACGAGTCAAAATGGGTCTCTGTTTTTTCTGCACTACTCATCCATTTCATATTATATGTTACACCCCCCCCCCCCCCCCCCCCAAAAAAAATAACGTTTTTTTGTTGCAGTTTGTATGATATGTTAAGAATCCAATTTGTACAATATGTAACAAATTTGTTGTGCAAAAGATCCCAGACTGCATCTTTAAGAGTTAGGTTTAGAATACAGTAAAGGCATGAGGTTATGTTTACATTTTAGTCCTTTAGCAGACATTTTTATTCATAGTGACTTGCAGGAGCAATTAGCACTATGTGCCTTCCTCTCTAGGCTACCTGCTGCCCTACGTCAATCAGAGTTTGGCTCAGAGACTCACTGTTCCATCTTTGAGCCAGCTCTGGAAGTTCAGTCTCCCAGGCTCTGGTCGCTCTATGTTCCCCCCAACCTGCAAGATGATCCAGTCCACCAGTCTGGCCTCCAGGTCCAGAATATACTTCTGGTCTATCTTCTCCTGAACCTCCCTACTCAGTCCGTAGCTGGGTCCTCTGTTAGCCATGGCTGCCAGAGTTAGAGACCTTCCAACAGGGACTGCAAGGAAAGGGTTCAATTTAATCAATTATTGTGGGCCAATACATAACAATTGAACTGCCATCTAGTTTGAGGATGTGTCAGATGTGTAGGCCTATGCTGCTGGAACCATACACTATGGCTGTGTTTACACACACAGACAGCCCAATTCTGATGTTTTTTCCCACTAATTGGTCTGTTGACCAATCAGATCAGCTCCTTTGCCAACAATCGGGTAAAATATCAGAATTGGGCTGCCTGTGTAAATTTCACTGCTACCTGTGTAGTCTTTGTATTTATAAATAATGTACTCTATGCAGCTCACACAGAATCCCGCCCTGCGCTTTCATTTCTGATGTCATATGTAGGCTATATATAGTTAGATGCGGGCATGCGTAAGCCTCTGACTTCAAGGAGATGCAGATAACGTAGTTGTAAAGTTCAGCAATTTTCTTCATATTCGGACACCTCTAGTTTCATATTGAGAAATGTATAATTTAACCGTGTGAGTGATACTTCTCTCGAAAACAAATTTGAGGAAAATATGATAGAAATGTAATATACGTAGTGGTCCCGTGATGCGCGCGGTGTCACTCGCCACTGGAGAGCATATCCAAGGAGGATTTATGAAACGCCATAATGCACTTGCATAGGTAGGCAAAAGGCAAATGGATCACCCCCAAAATAAAGTTCCTCTCGGACATTCGAGCTATCGAAATAACTTAGGCAAAACGGTCTGGATACACTCCCGCTAAGGGAAAATACTGCAAGTGCAAGCAAAATTGATTAATTTATTATAGCGTGCGCAATACATATAGGCCCATTCGGAATGTCATTCGTCTCAGCACATTATTTTTCCATTTCATTCGTTTACTTACTAATTTTAAATGAATGTATGGTCCGCTTCGCTCTGGTCCTGGCCGTTAGTCCCGCTCTGCAGTCACATGCTGTTCAAACTGTACATCTTTGAGGGGTGCAGTACCAAGCTCAGCATCCCTACTCAGCAACCGTTCTCGGACTCGCCACAGCATTCAGAGCCACGCGAGTTAAGTGATGTCTCAGCGCCTCTGACAGGGGATTTAAGGAATGAATTCATGGCCAAACGGGAGAAACGTCACAACATCCAGTGAAAATGTCCAGGAATGGTTTTAGAACTACATTACCCTTCAATAATTTATTTCATTAATATATTGTAGGCCATCAATGATTCAATTTGCATGATTGGTATATAATCTTTACCAGTTAATTTTACTACCATGGTTTATGTGTATGTGCTTTCTCTATGTTGATCAAAACATTGATATGTTTGTTGTACGTTTACATTTTAGTCATTTAGCAGACGCTCTTATCCAGAAAGACAGGACAATAGGCTACATACAGTAAATGCATTCTGCAAGCCTTACACTCTTACGTCAAGGACAGCGCGGTAGAGAAAGCACATTTAGCGCAGTAATTGTATTCATCCACCCTCACGGAGGTGATGCTACTGTCCATAACACTGTGCCTGCTCAGCATCTCCACAACACATCTACTGTCCACCTGTCAAGGTGAGTACAAGCATTACCCAGCATCTCCATAAAGAAGAGCCTGTTGTTTTCCCTGGAATACATAAATACAATCTGACTATTTAAAAACGCATGCCAACAGCAGAGTTACACATTATATGAATGTGTAAGGCGTGTTCTAAATAGGACATGTTTGGGGTCTCGTTACGGTTATCTATGGGCGACTTAAGTAGCCTTAGAGTGGTCGAACATCAGGTGTCCCATATCCATGTAATACTTGGCATCTTTTCGGAGTTGTGTCCAGTGCTCATTGGCCTTGGGTAGAGAGAGCAATATATCATGGCAATGCAAACATACACCCATACATATTTACACAGGTGGAAAGCTTGGACTGGTCAAAGGCAATACAAAATCCATTCACATAATACAATGAAAATCTATACACACAATACAATGGTAGATGTGGATGCACCTGTTCTTGAACAGTGTAAGCCCACTAGTTCTGGTTGGGATCCCAGTATCCTGATGATCTCATTAGTCTGATGAATCACGTAGCTTCCTCTTCCTTTAGGAATGAAGCAGCAAAAACTGGTGTTAAAAAATATTGGTATTGCACATTTCTGTTTAGTAATTGATAAAACATCTTATTTTGAGATTGCTTCTGACCTGAAAAAATACAATCTTAATCCAGTTGTGTAAATGACCAAAACAAAATGTATTTTGACAATATATGACACTAACATAATATGCCTACATTGCCCCACAAACCTTAATAAATCAGACAGCTTGATTATGCATCTGGAAAAATATACTACTGCTGCAACATCTCATAGCTTTCAACCATCAACCTGTTAAAGGTATTTAAGGGAGTTCTGGAAAAGGTAGCAGAAATAAGTTAGATTTACCTGAAGCTGGAGACGTGAACTGTTGCTCTGTGGCATGTGAGAGTCTCTGGCCTGGAATCTCACAAACGGATGTGAAGGGAACAGAACTCTCTTTCACAGGGAATGCAGAAAGCCCTAAGGAATGAATACCAGCAAGCTTGCAAGTTAGCAACCTGTTTCTGTGCCAGAGCTCAGATATAGAAATAGGCCTTTCACACAAAGTCGTCTGGCTGGGCTGGCACTTTCAAGCTCTTAAAAACAAGTCTAGCACTGAGGATCACATAGTAGAGACCCCGTACAGACACTTGGTTTCCACTCCGACTTAACAAATATTTAGGTTTATTTACTGTAAAGGACAAGCATATCTCATTCTTAATAAAAGCTCAATGTTGACCAATTTAAGGAAAGCAGTGTGTATGTATAATATATATCAGAAACAAGACACTATACATGTTTGGAAATGGCTCATTTAAAAAAGAAAAAAAAGAGGCCTATCTGATGTACAGTATGAGAGAAATAAACAAGTGAAAATGTGCAAACGAATGTGTTAGGCCCATCCTAAAATGTTCATCCATAAGTTCTGGTACTTTGCTTATCGGGTCAGCTTCAGATGCATTGTTAGCATCACTGTACAGTGAGCTAACCCATCAATTCTGCAACACAGTACTATCACCTAGAAACATTTAACTGTGATATAAAACATGTCGAAAACAAACTTAGTTCACAAGATTAAACATTTCGGATAGAGATTGTGATACTTTTGTATATATAGTGTATGAGGACACCACTTCAAATTTGTGGATTCGGCTATTTCAGCCACAAACGTTGCAGACAGATGCATAAAAATTGTGCACACAGCCATGCAATCTCCATAAACAAACGTTGGCAGTAGAATGGCCTTACTGAAGAGCTCAGTGACTTTCAACGTGGCACCGTCATAGGAAGCCACCTTTATAAGTCACTTTGTCAAATTTCTTCCCTGGTAGAGCTGCCCCGGTCAACTGCAGGTGATGTTATTGTGAAGTGGAAATGTCTAGGAGTAACAATGGCTCAGCTGCAAATTGATAGGCCACACAAGTTTACAGAATAGGACCGCCGAGTGCTGAAGCGCATAAAAATTATCTGTCCTCAGTTGCAATACTCATTAACGAGTTCCAAACTGCCTCTGGAAGCAACATCAGCAGAAGAACCTTTTAGTCGGGAGCTTCGTGAAATGGGTTTCTATGGCCGAGCAGCCGCATACAAGCCTAAAATCACCATGTGCAATGCCAAGCGTCGGCTAGAGTGGTGTAAAGCTCACCGCCATTGGACTCTGGAGCAGTGGAAACGTGTTCTCTGGAGTGATGAATCACACTTCACCACTGGCAGTTTGGGGAAAGACCCTTCCTGTTTCAGCATGAATTAATGTCCATGATTTTTGAATGAGATGTTCGACAACCAGGTGTCCACATACTTTCGGTCATGTAGTGCATGTTGGAAACCAACGACATCAAGTCCTAACCACTTTTAGCTGACAATGTACTAGGCAGTGTATCTGGGATCACATTACACTAATGACAGCTTACCATCACTGTATGACATAGTAGCCACACATGGCATTTTATCCAATTAAATCAGAAAGTTGACTATACTAAAACATGAGCTGCCTACACGGCAATGCTTTTCACTTAATTACCTGTGCTTCTTAGGCCAGTCAAACATACCAGGCCATCTCATGCTCCTGTTCAATCATTATTTGAAATCTGTCATTTTGGAATGGGCAATACTTGCAACAAAACCAACATGAACTGGGCTAACATTGAAAAGTTACCCAGAGTGAGTTGAAATTACACTTAAAAAAGTTATCATTTTGGACTGCACTAAAATCACACCATAATATATTCTACACTAAAATGTTAAAATACATTTTAATATACCACAATGCTCAGTTCTACATGAGTTGTCATGCAGTCAATATTCTGTTCTGACCTTGTGTGCAAAATTAAATGGCATGGACAAAGCAATACAAACATAGATATGTTGTGTCAGCAGTGGAACCAAACAGCAAATACAGACAGCATAAGAAATGGGCAACGCATGGACATCAGCATTAGAATCAAACATTACAGTTGAGTAAAGTCCTTTTTCAACTGATTGTTCCAGCTGGACACCAGGATGAGTAGCTGCAGCAGCTAATGGGGTTTCATAATAATAGAAATACATAGTGAAGTGCCTAAAATACTGTGCTGATATTTGCTGCCTCCTATTGGTTTTTAAGGGCACATGCATAAATATAACAAAGGCACATCACACTTATTTGAATAAAATTGACAGTGGATAAAATAAATGTCTCACAAATGGACATAATGCATCTGTACCTGATGGGCTACTGTAATAGGAGTGATCCCTACTCATTAAAGGTTTAACGGAATATCAGACCACATTGTGGGAATAAATCAAAACTGTTCACAGCAGGCCCAAGAAGTTTGGTAGTCGTGGGAACAAAGTGTCATGGCAATGGTAAATACAAATCCTAATAAAAAGGCATGGAGAGAGCCGGGAGAAAACACAAGTTAATTTTCTTCACAGTGTGTATTTGGTACAATAGCACCTTCGATACTGTAACGCATTGGGAACCGAGCGGCCTGAGTGCGGAAAAGTTGGGGTCGGGGTGGTAGGAGTCACCCACAGCATTGTCCTGATTTGGCCACTCAAACCAACGTGGTCAGCTTGTCTATGAGGTCATCGATGGTATAGACTATGAGCTTGATGTCCTCCTTTTCTGCCATGCGGTGCTGGCCATGCTTGCGCAAGATGACGTCAACGTCGTTGCTAAGCACACGCTCAGCTAGCTGCATGGAGACGTGCCAAGGCACATCCTGGTCCTTCATCCCATGGATGAGCCTCACCGGGCAAGTCACTGGAATGGGGCTCTGCAGAACGCAGTGCTGCTCTGCCTCCTTCAGGAACTCTGTGGTGAACGTGATGGAGCCCTCCTCATTGTGTTTGGTAGGAACCACCCACTGCCCCTTCTCTTCAATCTCCTTCCTCACCTACAATGACAAAATGATACCATTTTATTTTGGGGGTAAAGACATTATCTAAGATGGCAGCCATTTTAAAAATGTGCTTAGTATAGATGTTTTAATTGTAATTCCATCCAAATGTTGTTCTTGCAATTTCAAGATTAAACACATGTCCCTTTCCTTTGAACCATCTTCAGTGTATTGATATGACTCATTTAATCAAGCGTCTGTCATTAGGGGAAATGTGCATTGGTCTGTATACAGAGCCTGTTAAGGTTATTGAAAACTCAAGATGGTTTATTCTGAATGCTGACTCACCTCAATAGGAAGTGTATTGTAGACCGTTACAAAGTGGTCAGCTGCTGTAGAGATGCCAACCATGGCCGCAGTTCTTTCTGGACGAGCTATAGCTGCCAGGCACATCAGCCAGCCGCCCATACTGGAGCCAACCAGAATCTGCAACATCAGAACAATTAGCTAGATCAGAAATGATCTTCTAAATGACAGCACTGATATCTCTAGTGTCAATTACGCATGCCGGAGGATCCAAAGGCTTATTATACAACTCCAGGCCAAGTCGAGGTATATTAACCCTAAAATCCTCCAGAGGTTTATTATTAACTCAGTGGACAATTCACACTGAAATCTGTAACAGTTTTACATCAACTACCATCCCAAATGGTTATACACTATTATACATGAGTCTGTGCAGGTCTATTTCAGCTAACAATACTTTGGATTACACTGGCTGATTAGAATTCGTCTAATCATAGAAACGGAAAGGAACTACTTACTTGTGGCCCCTCCACAAGCTCGTCCAATACATATAGTACATCCCTCTTCCAAGTGCCAACAGTGCCATCTACTATTTCACCTTCAGAAGACCCACAGCCTGTATAGTCAAACCTGGAAAGACCACATAGATCTGCAAAGATTAGTTTTCCTGACTAATTGAAGAACTGACATACTGGCATGCATGCAACTTTTTTTTTAATCACTGAAAATACTATAGCTAACTTACCGTAGGTAAGAGTGGCCTAGTGACTGGCAGAACTCCTCAAGGGCTTCTGCTTTCTTCCCACCCATGTTTGAGGCAAACCCCGGCAAGAACACTACCCCTGGGCTCTTCCCCTTCACTTTTCTATAAGCCAGTTTCGGCTGGTCTGGACGTGTAGCATAATGCACTGTAGACTTATGTCTCACTCCTGTAAAACAGAAACATTACATGCTTCCCCAACCCATTAGTTAGGGCAATCATGCAATACATGATTTCATGAGATTACAATGATAGCCATGTGGCGCAGGAGTTATTTACAATGGTTTTGTTTGTGGCTCACAATTTGGATTTGTTTCTTGTTCGACACCTCTGACCAATCATGTTCTGTTCTGACTGATGTAGATATTACGTAGCTGGTTAACCCGCATTAGTTAGCCAATACTGACAAATAACTGTCGGCGAGTTAGCTCCAGGTTCGCGTTAACAGGGTAACGTTACTTTCCCGTA
Source organism: Salvelinus fontinalis (assembly GCF_029448725.1). Taxonomy (NCBI): domain Eukaryota; kingdom Metazoa; phylum Chordata; class Actinopteri; order Salmoniformes; family Salmonidae; genus Salvelinus; species Salvelinus fontinalis. Next base: position 3,028,228 of record NC_074674.1, read on the forward strand.
ACTACCTAGTTAGTTATCTATTTAGGGTTGTGCAGCAAAAGACGATATAGCCAAGCCATACATTATATCAAATTAGCCAACTACTGTAGTTCGCTAGCTGGGCTAGTTGGCCTTGCTTGGCTGGGCTAGCGTTACAGTTAGTTAACGTTAGCTAATTATCTAACTAACGTTAACGCAACTAACGCTAACCGCCTTGGTTTTTGAAGCAATGATTTCGTAGAAAGAACATTCGTTTGAAAATCTGTCTAGTTACCTAGCCAGTAGACGTTTTTCGTTAAGGATTTAGCTATTGGTTAATTAGCTAGCTAGTTAACTTATTGTATCGTTAATTTCCTAGTGTGGAGTAGCGACACACCCCCTGACGTTATTGTTTTTATGGAAGTAAGTCTGCATTACGCAAAGTTTAATAGTTGGGACATGAATTAAACACTTTTAGCTAGTACTCACCCGAAAACATAATATCTTGTCTTTGGACATTTAATTGGAAAACCCTGCTGAAACGCCTTACTAAAATATACGCCATCGCCAATCTGACAAGGATCCGACCTTATTGAACTAGCTGGTGTATTTGAATGACACCGACTGATTAGCTAGCCAGCCAGCCTTCCAGTTCCGGGTCCTACCAACCCCTGCGCTGGATGAACAAAACAAATACAAATACAGATACAGAAATATACAAACAAGAGTACATTAACCTAACAGACAGGGGTATTACATATCAAAATAAAAAAATTATTTGTCAAAAAGAATTATGGTCCGTCTTGCTTTTTGTTTTTTACATTTACTGATAATTTCAAAATAATATTTCAATTCTATCTTAAATAATGTGAAGAGGGGTTTGTTCTCTGCCCACTTCATTTTATGGCTAAATAATCTTCCATGAAAAATAAACAAATTAACAAATTAAAGTTAAATCAGGGTCCATATAATTTGGATCAAAATAAAACATAATATCAGGGTCTCTCAAATTAAAATTAATAGTCGTTTCTTTTCAAATAAAGTCTTCCAACTCACTCCAAACTCTTCTGACATAAGAACAGTCTCAAAATAAATGGTCAAGAGTTTCTGGGTCACAACCACAAAATACGCATTTGTTATCAATAGCTATTTTTAATCTGTGTATAATAAAGGTCTTTACAGGGTAGATTCTATGAATGAGTTTGTATGATACTTCACTTTATTAGATTTACGGTATTTGACCGAGGTAAAGACAGTTTCAAGTTGGATATTCGACGGATATTTGCCTGTAGTTTTCCTTACGTCCACCAACAGCAGTTAGGGACCATCAACATAGTGACAAATCAAAATTTTCAAGTTTCAATAGCTCTTTAACCATTACTCCTAAAACGTTCAAAACTGGTTGTAGCTAACCCGATGGCATAGACACACATTGCACACACTTTTATTTTGTCGATTTACATCTCACACTATTTTAAATTATTTATTTACAATAGCTCTTTGGTCATATGACATTTACGTCATTTAGCAGACGCTCTTATCCAGAGCGACTTACAAATTGGAAAGTTCATACATATTCATCCTGGTCCCCCCGTGGGTATTGAACCCTGGTCCCCCCATGGGAATTGAACCCACAACCCTGGCGTTGTATGCGCCATGCTCTACCAACTGAGCCACACGGGACCTACTGACTTCAAACAAGGTTCAGAATGTACCCTCAGTGGGCCTATATATTGCACACCCTTTAGTTTGTCCATTTTCATCTCACACGTTTTTACATGAATTTTTCAAACGTTCAAATTTCCGTAGTTCCTTGGTCATGTGACCTACTGACTTCAAACAAGGTTCAGAATGTACCCTCAGTGGGCCTACACATTTCACACCCTTTAGTTTGTCCATTTTCATCTCACACGTTTTTACATGAATTTTGAAGTCAGTAGGTCACATGACCAAGGAGCTATTGAAATTTGAATGTTTGACAAATTCATGTAAAATTAAGTGAGATGAAAAGAGACAAACTAAAGGGTGTGCAATGTGTAGGCCTACTGAGTGTACATTCTGAACCTTGTTTGAAGTCAGTTTTTCACATGCCCAAGGAGCTATTGAAATTTGAATGTTTGACAAATTCATGTAAAATTGAGTGAGATGAAAATGGACAAACTAAAGGGTGTGCAACATAGAAGAGTATTCAGTGGACATTCTGAACCTTGTTTGAGTCAAGTAGGTCACATGACCAAGGAGCTATTGACATTCAAATGTAAAAAAAGTTTGTACCTAGTTTACGCTCCCTAACTAATTCAACTAGGAATAGAAAATGCTGCTCACATTTTCACATGTTTATTAGCTTTGGAAAGTAAATTCATGTCCAAATCGTGAAAATAAGACCTGTGCAATGATGTGCGCAATTTTTCCAACATCATGACACTTATTTGGAATCTGTGGCTCAAGTGGTTAAAAAGCTATTGAGGTTTGAAAGCACAAATATCCGTCGAATATCCAACTTGAAACTGTCTTTACCTTGGTCAATATTTGCCAGACAACAAGACTTTGTTCCAGTTCAATTGTCCTAGTGCTTTATTCCAGTACTATTTAGCAGAGGGAATAGTACCATCTTGACAGTTTTCTTATATACATGTTATTACATTTATAGTTTAAAATATAAATTCCTTCTAGATGTATTGAGGTTACAAAATCCTCAACAGTTGCACTTGGAGTATTGTTATATTCTCCTAAACGAAGAATAGCACCTCTAGGGGTAGCTCTAACAATTATGTGAAACTCCTCAGGAGTGAATGTAACATTGTGTGTTCTCATGAATTTTGGATAATCATATAGTTGTCCATCATTATTCAATAATTGTTAAACCCAGATAATGCTGTTGTCAAACCAGTTCTGGAAAAACATGTATTTTATGTATTTATTATTCCAGATTGTATATCTATGTGGGGAAAAATACATCAGGTTCCAAGTTAGAAGTACTTGTTTATGAAAGTTAGCAAGCTTATTAAAAGGGATCTTACCCACATCAAAGTTTCATTTGAGTAAGAATTCTAGACCACCAATCTGTTGGAAAATTAAATTAGGGATTATATTCTGAATGCAATCATAATTTCTTGAATCGTTTTGTATCCATTTGATCTTAAAGATTATATTATAAAGATTAGGTTTTAAAATCCAGAGCATTCAACCCTCCCTAACGTTGGGTGCTACATATTACCGGTTTTCTTAAATAATTAGGTTTATTCCTCCATATGAAGTAGTACACATACAGATAAAGAAAGATCTCTTAATAACCAGGAGTTAAATATCTTTCCAATTTTCTCTACAATAGGAGAAATATAAGTTGGCCCTTTCTTTCTGATCTTTGCTAACTTTAATACCAATATACGTGATCACGTATTTTACAGGGATATTACATACTGAATTTAAGTCACATCTTTTCAACGCAAATAATTCACATTTCCTAATATTCAGAGATTAACCAGATACAAGTGAGAAGGCATTAATACACCCAATAGCTGTCCTGACTTCATTATTATCTTCTTTTTTAAATGTTGGTGTCGTCAGCCAATTATGAACATTGTATCTCTTTATCTTGTATCTGAATACCCCTAAAACTATCCTTATTGATATGAAGTGCCGTAACTTGTGTGACCAATAAAAATAAGAAAGGAGAAACTGGGCATCGTTTTTTAACTCCACATCTAATGTCGAATTTCTGTGAAGTTCCATGGGATAATTTAACAGAAGTATTAATATTATTGTAAAGTGTCTTAATTACTGTAACAAGTGCAAAAGGAGTCGGGAAGCAAGTTCAGGGAGTGCATCATTTAATAAACAAAACAAGAACCACGAACAACGCACAGACAGGAAACTGAAACAATAACACCTGGGGAAGGAACCAAAGGGAGTGACACATATAGGGAAGTTAATCAGGGAAGTGATGGAGTCCAGGTGAGTGATGACGCACAGGTGCGCGTAACGATGGGCACAGGTGTGTGCCATAATGAGCAGCCTGGTGACCTAGAGGACGGAGAGGGAGCACACGTGACAATTACGCTTACAACCAAAAAAATCGAAGTCTCAAAAAGAAAATAATGCTTGTAAAAGTCTACAAATAAAATAAAGCTTTCTTCCATAATGTGCTCATTGTAGTCTATCAAGTCCAATACTAGTCGAATATTATTACATATATGTCTTCCCTTCATAAAACCATCAATGATTTGGTCAAGACCTTTTAAGTCTTTCTGCAAAGATGGATGCAACTAGCTTTCCATCATTGTTCATTAATGTGATTGGTCTCCAATTTTCTAACATCATAGGATCTTTGTTTTGTTTGGGGATTACAGAAATGAGGCCATGTGTCATAGAAACAGGCAGGACCCCTAAATCAATTGCCTCCTTAAAATCGTTAAATATAAATTCAACAATATCTTCCTGAAAATATTTATAGAACTCACTAATAAGGCCATCATTTCCTGGAGATGTGTTCTCTTTTAACTTGCTGATAATTTATTTATTTCCTTAATAGAAATATATTCATCACAACACATTTGGAAGTCTTCATCTATGAATTTTGCATTATCTTTGACAGAGTCTTGAAAGGCAGATATGTCACTAGCTGTAATGATTCTCATCTGGTGAAGGAGAAGAGGACCAAAATGCAGCGTGGTAAGTGTTCGTCATATTTTTAATAAAAACTGAACCCTACACAATATAACAACGAGGAGAAAACGAACCAGTTCTGCAAGGTGAACAGACACTAAACAGAAAATAAACACCCACAACCAAAATGGGGAAAACAGGCTACCTAAGTATGATTCTCAATCAGAGACAACGATCGACAGCTGCCTCTGATTGAGAATCATACCAGGCCAAACACAGAAATACAACAACATAGAAAAAAGAACATAGACTACCCACCCCAACTCACGCCCTGACCAACCTAACACAAAGACATAAAAAAGGAACTAAGGTCAGAATGTGACACTAGTAGGACAGGCATTACTGGTGTAAAGATTACCATAGACTTCTGAAACATGTTTTGAAGTATCTTTGAGGTTTTCATTTTCTTTGCTATCTAAACTGAACAAAAAAAGAAATGTCTTTTTTTCAGGACGCTGTCTTTCAAAAATAATTAGTAAAAATCCAAATAACTTCACAGATCTTCATTGTAAAGGGTTTAAACACTGTTTTCCATGCTTGTTCAATGAACCATAAACAATTAATGAACATGCACCTGTGGAACGCTCGTTAAGACACTAAGAGCGTACAGACGGTAGGCAATTAAAGTCACAGTTATGAAAACTTAGGACACTAAAGAGGCCTTTCTACTGACTCTGAAAAACACAAAAAGAAAGATGCCCAGGGTCCCTGCTCATCTGCGTGAACATGCCTCAGGCATGCTGCAAGGAGGCATGGCGACTTCAGATGTGGCCAGGGCAATAGCTTGCAATGTCCATACTGTGAGACGCCTAAGACAGCGCTACAGGGAGACAGGACGGACAGCTGATCATCCTCGCAGTGGCAGACCATGTGTAACAACACCTGCACAGGATCGGTATATCCGAACATCACACCTGCGGGACAGGTACAGGATGGCAAAAACAACTGCCTGAGTTACTCCAGGAACGCACAATCCCTTCATCAGTGCTCAGACTGTCCGCAATAGGCTGAGAGAGGCTGGACTGAGGGCTTGTAGGCCTGTTGTAAGGCATGTCCTCACCAGACATCACCGGCAACAACGTTGCCTATGGGCACAAACCCACCGTCGCTGGACCAGACAGGACTAGCAAAAAGTGCTCTTCACTGACGAGTCGCGGTTTTGTCTCACCAGGGGGGGATGGTCGGATTTGCGTTTATCGTTGAAGGAATGAGCGTTACACCAAGGCCTGTACTCTGGAGCAGGATCGATTTGGAGGTGGAGGGTCCATCATGGTCTGGGGCGGTGTGTCACAGCATCATCGGACTGAGCTTGTTGTCATTTCAGGCAATCTCAATGCTGTGCATTACAGGGAAGACATCCTCCTCCCTCTTGTGGTACCCTTCCTGCAGGCTCATCCTGACATGACCCTCCAGCATGACAATGCCACCAGCCATACTGCTCGTTCTGTGCGTGATTTCCTGCAAGATAGGAATGTCAGTGTTCTGCCATGGCCAGCGAAGAGCCCGGATCTCAATCCCATTGAGCACATCTGGGACCTGTTGGATCGGAGGGTGAGGGCTAGGGCTAGGGCCATTCCCCCAGAAATGTCCGGGACCTTGCAGGTGCCTTGGTGGAAGAGTGGGGTAACATCTCACAGCAAGAACTGGCACATCTGGTGCAGTCCATGAGGAGGAGATGCACTGCAGTACTTAATGCAGCTGGTGGCCACACCAGATACTGACTGTTGCTTTTGATTTTGACCCCCCCTTTGTTCAGGGACACATTATTCAATTTCTGTTAGTCACATGTCTGTGGAACTTGTTCAGTTTATGTCTCAGTTGTTGAATCTTGTTATGTTCATACAAATATTTACACATGTTATGTTTGCTGAAAATAAACGCAGTTGAGAGTGAGAGAACGTTTCTTTTTTTGCTGAGTTTATATTAAGCTTATGAACAGAGATAAATTCAGAATGTTTTTTTCCCCTTCCTCCAACCATTTCCTTCTTGATATTACAAATGCCCCTTTTGCTCTCTCTTCATACATGCCGTCCATTTCTAGTTGTAAAGAAAATAGTTCACCTTCCCTCAATCTTTTAAGTTCAGCAATTTCTTTACCTCTCTTCATGGCTGTTTGTCTTATTTCACACTTCATTAATTCCCAATATTTCCCATGAGACCCAACAAATAGTTGTGCTTTCCTCCAATTTTCTTCTATAATATCTTTGGCATTTATCTTGAAATTATCATTTTCCAACAGCCTACTGTTGAGTATCCAATAACTCCGATTCGAATTATTAGATCCATTAATATTTAAAGATAAGGATATAACTTTATGATCAGTAAGAGTTGATGGTTCAATCGATACCTTGACTACAGTTTTATATAATGAATTAGAAATCAACCAGAAGTCAATTCTTGACTGTCTTTACATTTAATTTTAATTGTATTTATTTAACCTTTATTTAACCAGGTAGGCTAGTTGAGAACAAGTTCTCATTTGCAACTGCGACCTGGCCAAGGTAAAGCAAAGCAGTTTGACACATACAACAACACAGAGTTACACATGGAATAAACAAACGTATAATCAATAATACAGTAGAAAAATCTATATACAGCATGTGCAAATGAGGTAGGATAAGAGAGATAAGGCAATAAATAGGCTATGGTGGCAAATTAGTTACAATATAGCAATTATACACTGGAATGGTAAGATGAGGAGAAGATGAATGTGCAAGTTGAGATACTGGGGTGCAAAGGAGCAAGATAAATAAATAAATAAATAAATAAATACAGTATGGGGATGAGGTAGATTGGATGGGCGATTTACAGATGAGCTATGTACAGGTGCAGTGATCTGTGAGCTGCTCTGACAGCTGGTACTTAAAGCTAGTGAGGGAGGTAAGTGTCTCCAGCTTCAGAGATTTTTTGCAGTTCGTTCCAGTCATTGGCAGCAGAGAACTGGAAGGAGAGGCGGCCAAAGGAAGAATTGGCTTTGGGGGTGATCATACCTGCTGGAGCGCGTGCTACGGTGGGTGCTGCTATGGTGACCAGTGAGCCGAGATAAGGCAGGACTTTACCTAGCAGAGACTTGTAGATGACCTGGAGCCAGTGGGTTTGGCGACGAGTATGAAGCGAGGGCCAGCCAACGAGAGCATACAGGTCGCAGTGGTGGGTACTATATGGGTCTTGGTGACAAAAACATGTCCTTGTTACTCCAAGTGAAGTCCTTTTTACCAGGATATTTACATCTCCAAGACCAATAAATAGATTATTAAACAATGCTGGATCTGTTAGGATGGGGATATCTGTCAATCATCACTTCAGATACAGAATTAAAATCTCCACCTAAGATGAGTTTGATATCCTGAAATACACCTAGACTCATTTAATCTCTTCTTCAAATTCTTGTTGTTTTGTTTGTTGTTGGATGCATAAATACAGTTGAAGTCGGAAGTTTACATACACATTCGCCAAATACATTTAAACTCAGATTTTCACAATTCAATTTTCACAATACATTTAATCCTAGTAAAAATTCCCTGTCTTAGGTTAGTTAGGATCACCACTTTATTTTAAGAATGTGAAATGTCAGAATAATAGTAGAGAGAATGATTTATTTCAGCTTTTATTTCTTTCATCACATTCCTAGTGGGTCAAAAGTTTACATACACTCAATTAATATTTGGTAGCATTGCCTTAAACTTGTTTAACTTGGGTCAAATGTTTCGAGTAGCCTTCATCAAGCTTCCCACAATAAGTTGGGTGAATTTTGGCCCATTCCCCCTTACAGAGATGGTGTAACCGAGTCAGGTTTGTAGGGCTCCTTGCTCGTACACACTTTTTCAGTTCTGCCCAAACATTTTCTATAGGATTGAGGTCAGGGCTTTGTGATGGCCACTCCAATACCTTGACTTTGTTGTCCTTAAGCCATTTTAACACAACTTTGGAAGTATACTCGGGGTCATTGTCCATTTGGAAGACCCATTTGTGGCCAAGCTTTAAGCTTTAACTTCCTGACTGATGTCTTGAGATGTTGCTCCAATATATCCACATAATTTTCCTCCTCATGATGCCATCTATTTTGTGAATTGCACCAGTCCCTCCTGCAGTAAAGCATCCCCACAACATGATGCTGCCACCCCCATGCTTCATGGTTGGGAGGGTGTTCTTTGGCTTGCAAGCCTCACCCTTTTCCCTCCAAACATAACGAGGGTCATTATGGCCAAACAGTTCTATTTTTGTTTCATCAGACCAGAGGACATTTCTCCAGAAAGTACGATCTTTGTCCCCATGTGCAGTTGGAAACCGTAGTCTGGCTTTTTTATGGCGGTTTTGGAGCAGTGGCTTCTTCCTTGCTGTGTGGCCTTTCAGGTTATGTCTATATAAGACTCGTTTTACTGTGGATATAGATACTTTTCTACCTGTTTTCTCCAGCATCTTCACGAGGTAATTTGCTGTTGTTCTGGGATTGATTTACACTTTTTGCAACAATGTACGTTCATCTCTAGGAGACAGAATGCGTCTCGTTCGTGAGCGGTATGACGGCTGCGTGGTCTCATGGTGTTTATACTTGTGTACTATTGTTTGTACAGATGAACGTGGTACCTTCAGGCATTTGGAAATTGCTCCCAAGAATGAACCAGACTTGGTGGAGGTCTACAATTATTTTTCTGAGGTGTTGGCTGATTTACTTAGATTTTCCCATGATGTCAAGCAAAAGGCCTCCCGGGTGGCGCAGTGGTCTAGGGCACTGCATCGCAGCGCTAGCTGTGCCACCAGAGATCCTGGGTTCGCGCCCAGGCTCTGTCGCAGCCGGCTGTGACTGGGAGACCCGTGGTGCGGAGCACAATTGGTCCAGCGTCGTCCGGGTTAGGGGTGGGTTTGGCCGGCAGGGATGTTCTTGTCCCATCGCGCACTAGTGACTCTTGTGGCGGGCCGGGCACCTGGTTGCCAGGTGTACAGTGTTTTCTCCAACACATTGGTGCGGCTGACTTCCGGGTTAAGTGGGCATTGTGTCAAGAAGCAGTGCTGCGTGGCTGGGTTGTGCTTCAGAGGACACAGGGCTCTCGACCTTTGCCTCTCCCGAGTCCGTATGGGAGTTGCAGCGATGGGACAAGACTGTAACTACCAATTGGATACCTTGAAATGGAAAAGTAAAAAAAATATATATATATTTCCTTTCACTGGAACTAGCCCAAGCAATGAAAATTATTATTCCTCCTACACCAAAATGTACAGTTGGCACTATGCATTGGGTCAGGTAGCATTCTCCTGGCATCCGCCAAACCCAGATTTGTCGGTCTGGACTGCCAGATGATGAAGCGTGATTCATCACTCCAGAAAACGCGTTTCCACTGCTGCGGAGTCCAATAGCGGCGAGCTTTACACAATCCCATCCCAGCCGACTCTTGGCATTGCGCATGGTGATCTTATGCTTGTGTGCAGCTACTCGGCCATGGAAAGCCATTTCATGAAGATCCTGACGAACAGTTCTTGTGCTGACGTTGCTTCCAGAGGCAGTTTGGAACTCAGTAGTGAGTGTTGCAACCGAAGACAGACATTTTTAAGCACTACGCGCTTCAGCACTCGGGGATCCCCTTCTGTGAGCTTGTGTGGCTTACCACTTCGCGGCTGAGCCGTTGTTGCTCCTAGATGTTTCCACTTCAGAATAACAGCACTTACAGTTGACCGTGGCATCCTGTGATGGTGCCACGTTATAGATCACTGAGCTCTTCAGTAAGGCCGTTCTACTGCCATTGTTTGTCCATGGAGATTGCATGGCGGTGTGCTCGATTTTATACACCTGTCAGCAATGTGTGTGGCTCAAATAGCCGAATCCACTAATTTAAAGGGGGGTCCACATACGGACAGTCTGTATATTAGTCGTATACAATTGAGTCTGTTCCATATATCTGACCATACTGGTATGTCTAGTAAAATTATTATTAGTTGCATTCCTTAGAGTATGTAGGGAAGGGATAAATGGTACTCTGGTACCAGAGGTGGGACCAAGTCATTGTTTTATAAGTCACAAGTAAGTCTCAGGTCTTAGCACTCAAGTCCCAAGTCAAATCAAATCAAATCAAATCAAATTTTATTAGTCACATACACATGGTTAGCAGATGTTAATGCGAGTGTAGCGAAATGCTTGTGCTTCTAGTTCCGACAATGCAGTAATAACAACAAGTAATCTAACCTAACAATTCCACAACTACTACCTTATACACGCAAGTGTAAAGGGATAAAGAATATGTACATAAAGATATATGAATGAGTGATGGTAGAGAACGGCATAGGCAAGATGCAGTACATGGTATAGAGTACGGTATATACCTATGAGATGAGTACTGTAGGGTATGTAAACATAAAGTGGCATAGTATAAAGTGGCTAGTGGTCCATGTATTACATAAGATGGCAAGATGCAGTAGATGATATAGAGTACAGTATATACATATACATAAGAGATGTGTAATGTAGGGTATGTAAACATTATATTAGGTGGCATTTTTTAAGTGGCTGGTGGTACGTTTTTACATAATTTCCATCAATTCCCATTTTTAAAGTGGCTGGAGTTGAGTCAGTATGTTGGCAGCGGCCGCTAAATGTTAGTGGTGGCTGTTTAACAGTCTGATGGCCTTGAGATAGAAGCTGTTTTTCAGTCTCTCGGTCCCTGCATTGATGCACCTGTACTGACCTCGCCTTCTGGATGATAGCGGGGTGAACAGGCAGTGGCTTGGGTGGTTGTTGTCCTTGATGATCTTTATGGCCTTCCTGTGACATCGGGTGGTGTAGGTGTCCTGGAGGGCAGGTAGTTTGCCCCGGGTGATGCGTTCTGCAGACCTCACTACCCTCTGGAGAGCCTTACGGTTGTGGGCGGAGCAGTTGCCGTACCAGGCGGTGATACAGCCCGACAGGATGCTCTCGATTGTGCATCTGTAGAAGTTTGTGAGTGCTTTTGGTGACAAGCCGAATTTCTTCAGCCTCCTGAGGTTGAAGAGGCGCTGCTGCGCCTTCTTCACAACGCTGTCTGTGTGGGTGGACCAATTCAGTTTGTCCGTGATGTGTACACCGAGGAACTTAAAACTTTCCACCTTCTCCACTACTGACCCGTCGATGTGGATAGGGGGGTGCTCCCTCTGCTGTTTCCTGAAGTCCACAATCATCTCCTTTGTTTTGTTGACGTTGAGTGTGAGGTTATTTTCCTGACACCACACTCCGAGGTCCCTCACCTCTTCCCTGTAGGCCGTCTCGTCGTTGTTGGTAATCAAGCCTACCACTGTAGTGTCGTCCGCAAACTTGATGATTGAGTTGGAGGCGTGCATGGCCACGCAGTCGTGGGTGAACAGGGAGTACAGGAGAGGGCTCAGAACGCACCCTTGTGGGGCCCCAGTGTTGAGGATCAGCGGGGTGGAGATGTTGTTACCTACCCTCACCACCTGGGGGCGGCCCGTCAGGAAGTCCAGGACCCAGTTGCACAGGGCGGGGTCGAAACCCAGGGTCTCGAGCTTGATGACGAGTTTGGAGGGTACTATGGTGTTATATGCTGAGCTGTAGTCGATGAACAGCATTCTCACATAGGTATTCCTCTTGTCCAGATGGGTTAGGGCAGTGTGCAGTGTGGTTGCGATTGCGTCGTCTGTGGACCTATTGGGTCGGTAAGCAAATTGGAGTGGGTCTAGGGTGTCCGGTAGGGTGGAGGTGATATGGTCCTTGACTAGTCTCTCAAAGCACTTCATGATGACGGAAGTGAGTGCTACGGGGCGGTAGTCGTTTAGCTCAGTTACCTTAGCTTTCTTGGGAACAGGAACAATGGTGGCCCTCTTGAAGCATGTGGGAACAGCAGACTGGGATAAGGATTGATTGAATATGTCCGTAAACACACCAGCCAGCTGGTCTGCGCATGCTCTGAGGACGCGGCTGGGAATGCCGTCTGGGCCTGCAGCCTTGCGAGGGTTAACACGTTTAAATGTTTTACTCACCTCGGCTGCAGTGAAGGAGAGCCCGCAGGTTTTGGTAGCGGGCCGTGTCAGTGGCACTGTATTGTCCTCAAAGCGGGCAAAAAAGATATTTAGCCTGTCTGGGAGCAAGACATCCTGGTCCGCGACGGGGCTGGTTTTCTTTTTGTAATCCGTGATAGACTGTAGACCCTGCCACATACCTCTTGTGTCTGAGCTGTTGAATTGCGATTCTATTTTGTCTCTGTACTGGGACTTTGCCTGTTTGATAGCCTTGCGGAGAGAATAGCTACACTGTGTGTATTCGGTCATGTTTCCGGTCACCTTGCCCTGGTTAAAAGCAGTGGTTCGCGCTTTCAGTTTCACGCGAATGCTGCCGTCAATCCACGGTTTCTGGTTTGGGAATGTTTTAATCGTTGCTGTGGGTACGACATCGTCAATGCACTTCCTAATGAACTCGCTCACCGAATCAGCATATTCTTCAATGTTGTTGTTTGACGCAATGCGGAACATATTCCAATCCGCGTGATCGAAGCAATCTTGAAGCGTGGAATCAGATTGGTCGGACCAGCGTTGAACAGACCTGAGTGCGGGAGCTTGTTGTTTTAATTTCTGTTTGTAGGCTGGAATCAACAAAATGGAGTCGTGGTCAGCTTTCCGAAAGGGGGGCGGGGGAGGGCCTTATATGCGTCGCGGAAGTTAGTATAACAGTGATCCAGAGTTTTGCCAGCCCTGGTAGGACAATCGATGTGCTGATAGAATTTAGGGAGTTTTGTTTTTAGATTAGCCTTGTTAAAATCCCCAGCTACGATGAATGCAGCCTCAGGGTGTGTGGTTTCCAGTTTACAGAGAGTCAGATAGAGTTCGTTCAGGGCCATCGATGTGTCTGCTTGGGGGGGAATATATACGGCTGTGATTATGACCGAAGAGAATTCCCTTGGTAGATAATGCGGTCGACATTTGATTGTGAGGAGTTCTAGATCAGGTGAACAGAATGACTTGAGTTCCTGAGTGTTGTTATGATGATCACACCACGTCTCGTTAATCATGAGGCATACCCCCCCGCCCCTCTTCTTACCAGAAAGATGTTTGTTTCTGTCTGCGCGATGCGTGAAGAAACCAGCTGGCTGCACCGACTCCGTTAGCGTCTTTTGAGTTAGCCATGTTTCCGTGAAGCAGAGCACGTTGCAATCCCTGATGTCTCTCTGGAATGTTACCCGTGCTCGGATTTCATCGACCTTATTGTCAAGAGACTGGACATTGGCGAGTAGTATGCTAGGGAGTGGAGCGCGATGTGCCCGTCTCCGAAGCCTGACCAGGAGACCGCTACGTTTGCCCCTTTTACGGCGTCGCGTAGGCTCCCCGACTGGGATCAGGTCCATTGTATTGGGTGGAAGGCAAAACACTGGATCCGTTTCGGGAAAGTCATATTCCTGGTAGGAACGGTGGTTAGTTGACGTTACTCGTATATTCAGTAGTTCCTCCCGACTGTATGTAATGAAATCTAAGATCACCTGGGGTACCAATGTAAGAAATAACACATAAAAAAACAAAATACTGCATATTTTCCAAGGAACGCGAAGCGAGGCTGCCATCTCGCTCGGCGCCGCAAGTCCCAAGTCAAGACAGGCAAGTATCAAGTCAAGTCTCAAGTCCTAAACTTTGAGTTTCGACTCCTAAACAAGTCATAATGTGCTCTTCACCAAATGTAATACCATTTCATATTTTTAACAAGAGTAATAGTTAGTATATTACATTTACGCAAATCATGAATGCTTATAAAAATATCTATATATTTATTACTTTTCAAATAAATGTTACATTTCCATGGAAATACATGGGTAGCCATGAGAAAGACCCCCCCCCCCCCCAATATTGATTGACTACCGAGGATCGCTATGGGGCACCATCGGGTGATGTAGGTTTGTACACAATCGCCCAACCTTAACACACACACACACACTCTGTGTGTGGTTACAGTAGGCTAACGTATGTCAATGGTTTTAGGAACAGCAGTAACATCAGGCAGGATTTAGGCTACCAACTGCCTAGCCAGTTGTAGCTCAATCTTGGGTGCAATGATCACGTTCCCGCACTGACTGACAGTGTGGAGGCTCATTGGTTTAACGTTACGTTAGCCTACATGCTACACTAGCAAAGTTATAAATTATATAGCTGTCGGCTATATTAGCCACGACTTACCGTTCTTTGTGCAGCTTCAAATGTCGAACATAGTTGGAAATTGTTGCGCCTCCGTCTGTAATTTTCTTCCCGCATGTTTTGCAAGTTGCAATCAATTTTTTGTTGATACAGCGTCGTCTTTATATCTGAAAATAATAATTTTGGGTATCATCTCTCCAAGGGCTCGACTTGAATTCACCCGCCGACGTTCCACTACACTGCGACGAACAACTTTTTCTCAGCTGGCACAATTTGATTGGCTGCAGTCCGATTCAAACTGTAATCCGTTAACTTCTTATGGCTGGGGGACAGTATTGAGTAGCTTGGATAAATAAGGTGCCCAGAGTAAACTGCCTGCTACTCAGGTCCAGAAGCTAAGATATGCATAATATTGTGGATTTGGATAGAAAACACTCTGAAGTTTCTAAAACTGTTTGAACGATGTCTGTGAGTATAACAGAACTCATATGGCAGGCAAAAACCTGAGAAAAAATCCAACCAGGAAGTGGGAAATCTGAGGTTTGTAGTTTTTCAACTCTTTGCCTATCCAAGATACAGTGTAAATTTGGTCCGATTGCACTTCCCAAGGCTTCCATTAGATGTCAAAATTCTTTAAAACCTTGTTTCAGGCTTCTACTGTGAAGGAAGAGGGAATGAGAGCTATTTCAACCAGGTGTCTGGCAGAGTGCCATGAGCTCAGTCTTGCGCTCCCCCGTGAGAGTTAGCTGCGTTCCATTGCATTTCTAAAGACAAAGGAATTCTCCTGTTGAAACATTATTGAAGATTTATGTTAAAAACATCCTAAAGATGATTCTATACATTGTTTGACATGTTTCTACAAACTGTAGCGGAACTTTTTGACTTTTCGTCTGAACCTAGTGCTCGCGCCTCATGAGTTTGGATTTGTGTACGAAACACGGGAACAAAAAGGAGGTATTTGGACATGAATTACGGACTTTATCGAACAAAACAAACATTTTTTGTGGAACTGGGATTCCTGGGAGTGCATTCTGATGAAGATCATCAAAGGTAAGTGAATATTTATAATGCTATTTCTGACTTCTGTTGACTCCACAACATGGCGGGTACCGCCGTACTCAGATTATTGCATGGTGTGCTTTTTCCGTAAAGTTGTTTTGAAATCTGACACAGCGATTACATTAAGGAGAAGTGGATCTATAATTCCATGTATAACACTTGTATTTTCATCAACATTTATGATGAGTATTTCTGTTAATTGAAGTGGCTCTCTGCAAAATCACTGGATATTTTGGAAGCAAAACATTACTGACCATAATGCGCCAATGTAAACTGAGATTTTTGGATATAAATATGAACTTTATCGAACAAAAGATACATGTATTGTATAACATGAAGTCCTATGAGTGTCATCTGATGAAGATCATCAAAGGTTAGTGATTAATTTTATCTCTATTTCTGCTTTTTGTGACTCCTCTCTTTGGCTGGAATAATGGCTGTTTTTCTGTGACCAGTTGCTGACCTAACATAATCGTTTGGTGTGCTTTCGTCGTAAAGCCTTTTTGAAATCGAACACTGTGGTGGGATTAACAACAAGTTTATCTTTAAAATGGTGTAAAATACTTGTATGTTTGAGGAATTTTAATTATGAGATTTCTGTTGTTTGAATTTGGCGCCCTGCACTTCGGCCCTGCACATATATATCCCATTAGCGGGATTTCAGCCGTAAGAAGTTAAATGAAGAGTTGATGCGCTGCACACTTTTTTTAATAGCATCATTTTTTATATTTCGGCTTGGGGAGGATATCAAGTCAGGTCGAGTCAAAAGGCTCAAGTCCAAAATAAGTCACAAGTCACTGGGGTTAAAATCAAAGTCGAGTTGCAAGTCATCATATTTGTGACTCGAGTCTGACTCGAGTTCAAGTCATGTGACTCGAGTCCACACCTCTGACCGGTACACCTGTGTTCAATCTATTTACCCATCGCTGGGTTTTCTAGACAGGCTCCCAAACTACCCCCAAAGTATGGTGCTTCTGCTGCAAAATTTAGCGGCATTATCTGTTTTGTTTTCCACCGGTAATCTTCCAGGCGTGCAGTCTCTTTCTGTGTTTCACTGAGAGTAGCAAAATAAAAAACTTGACTAATCTCATATATCTAATTAAGTTACCTGTAAAAGGTATACCAATCATCAGCAGATCCTTTGGGCGTCGATCACTACAGATTCAGTTTCCTAATATATATTTTTCTGACAGATAAGGGGCAGAGTTGTGAAAGGTCTTAAAGATAATGGATTGAGACCTACAGAGACTTAGTGCTGTCTGCCGTTTTGGGCAACTCTCTTTAAAAAAGTTACTGACACAACTCAGTAAAACTACACTGAGGACAGTCAAATGAATCCCAGAACATATGGCCAGTGAGCACAGATGTAGACCACCACAGTCAATATTATTAGTCTTCAGATGTGAATCCGATTGAAGTCCAAACATCCTAGGCAGTATAGGTGGTATAGACCAGGGTTTTCCAAACTCGGTCCTGGGGCCCCCCTGGGTGCACGGTTTGGTTTTTACCCTAGCACTACACAGCTGATTCAAATAATCACAGCTTGATGATGAGTTGGTTATTTGAATCAGCTGGGTAGTGCTCGGGCAAAAAACAAAACATGCACTCAGGATGGGCCCCAGGACCGAGTTTGGGAAACCCTGGTATAGACTACCGTTTCTTTATTGCATCTTACTTGAACAGACAACTGAAAATGTGGATGTTAGTTGTGAAGCTAATATGATAGGTTATCAATTTGTAGTGAAAAGTATCTTGAATATCATTAGTGTTAGGCCTAGGCCATTCTTAAAGCATAACTTATACTACAATAGGCCTACATTTCTTCTGCAATTACGCATTTGAGGTAACATTTTTTAAATTATATATACACCAGTCAAAAGTTTGGACACAGCTACTCATTCAAAGGTTTTGCTTTATTTGTACTATTTTCTACATTGTAGAATAATAGTGAAGACAATAAAACTATGAAATAGCACATATGGGAATCATGTAGTAACCAAAAAGTGTTAAACAAATCTAAATATATTTTATTTTTGAGATTCTTCAAAGTAGCCACCCTTTTTCTTGATGACAGCTTTGCACACTCTTGGCATTCTCTCAACCAGCTTCACCTGAAATGCTTTTCCAACGGTCTTGAAGGAGTTCCCACATATGCTGAGCACTTGTTGGCTGCTTTTCCTTCAATCTGCGGTCCAAACCATATCAATTGGGTTGAGCTCAGGTGATTGTTGAGGTCAGGTCATCTGATGCAGCACTTCATCATCAGTAGTTTCATCATTGTGCTTGATGTTTTTTGCAACTGCACTTTAAGAAACTTTCAAAGTTCTTGAAATGTTCCGCATTGACTGACATTCATGTCTTAACGTAATGATAGATAGTCGTTTCTCTTTGCTTATTTGAGATGTTCTTGCCATAATATGGACCTGGTCTTTTACCAAATAGGGCTATCTTCTGTATACCACCCCTACCTTGTCACAACTCAACTGATTGGCTCAGACTCATTAAGAAGGGAAGAAATTCCACAAATTAACTTTTTACAAGGCACACCTGTTAATTGAAATGTATTCCAGGTGACTACCTCATGAAGCTGGTTGTATTTGTATGTGTATTTATTATGGATCCCCATTAGCTACTCTTCCTGGGGTCCAGTAAAATTAAGGCAGTTTATCCAGTTTTTAAACATGACAATACATTCACAGATTTCACAACACACTGTGTGCCCTCAGGCCCCTACTCCACCACTACCACATATCTACAGTACTAAATCCATGTGTATGTATAGTGCTTATGTTATCATGTGTGTGTGTGTGTGTGTGTGTGTGTGTGTGTGTGTGTGTGTGTGTGTGTGTGTGTGTGTGTGTGTGTGTGTGTGTGTGTGTGTGTGTGTGTGTGTGTGTGTGTGTGTGTGTGTGTGTGTGTGTGTGCATGTGTCTGTGCAAATGTTTGTGTTGCTTCACATTCACCACTATTCCATAAGGTGTTTTTTTATCTGTTTTTAAAAACTAATTTTACTACTTGCGTCAGTTACTTGATGTGGAATAGAGTTCCATGTAGTCATGGCTCTATGTAGTACTGTGCACCTCCCATAGTCTGTTCTGGGGACTGTAGAGACCTCTTGTGGCATGTCTTGTGGGGTATGCATGGGTGTCCGAGCTGTGTGCCAGTAGTTTAGACAGACAGCTCGGTGCATTCAACTTATCAATACCTCTCATAAATAAAAGTAGTGATGAAGTCAATCTCTCCTCCACTTTCAGGCAGGAGAGATTGACATGCATATTATTAATATTAGCTCTCTGTGTACATCTAAGGGCCAGCCATGCTGCCCTGTTCTGAGCCAATTGCAATTTTCCTAAGTCCTTTTTTGTGGCACCTGACCACATGACTGAACAGTAGTCCAGGTGCAACAAAACTAAGGCCTGTAGGACCTGCCTTGTTCATAGTATTGTTAAGAAGGCAGAGCATCACTTTATTATAGACAGACTTCTCCCCATCTTAGCTACTACTGCATCAATATGTTTTGACCATGACAGTTTACAATCTAGTGTTACTCCAAGCAGTTTAGTGATCTCAACTTGCTCAATTTCCACATTATTTATTACAAGATTTAGTTGAGGTTTAGGGTTTAGTAAGTGTTTTGGTACAAATATGTTGCTTTTAGTTAAAAAAATATTTAGAGATAACTTATTCCTTGCCACCCACTATGCCAAGAGTGTGCAAAGCTATCATCAAGGCAAAGGGTGACTACTTTGAAGAATATCAAATATAAAATATATTTTGATTTTTTTAACACTTTTTTGGTTACTACATGATTCCATATGTGTTATTTCATAGTTTTGATGTCTCACTGTTATTATATAATGTAGAAAATAGTAAAAATAAAGGAAAACCCTTGAATGAGTACGTTTGTTTAAACTTTTTACTTGTACTGTATATACATACACACATTTTTACTCCCTTGTTTCAGCCTTAACCATTTTTATTTAAAATAAAGTCTACCTCCATATCGCCACTAGATGATGCTCCTACTCCATCCAGTCTCTGAGCAGCACGATTTCTTTACTATTTGAGCAATAAGAAGTTAGGAAAATGTCGGCCTACAATGACGATGAGCTGAGACCCAGAGACTTGTGCGTTTGTGGAATGGCAAAAGGTAAATGTTATAATCCAGCAATGTCTGTGTTTTGCCATTAGTATTTGTCGTGGGTCCAGGCTACTGTTAATGTGTAGGTTATCAAATGTCATGTATTGTGATTAAATAAAAGCTTGTTGCTTGTCACAATCTGCCCGTTCTCCACATTGTCTCTTATCTTTCCATTCTCTAGCCCTGCTACCGCCGCCAGATGGCGCTATTATTCCTTAAATCGTTTGTCATTGAATAATAGCGCCATCCAGCGGCAGCAGGGCTATCTCTTATTTCGTATGCATTTCTTCAAAAGATTTGCATATCAACATTTGGTCATTTCACAAAATTCTAAAATGTCACAAATTCGATCCATATCATGTTTTAGGCTATATGTCAGGTTAGGTATCATAGGCTGGAAAGTTTTAGGTAGACCACAAAACGTTGATGAGTGAGTAACTGCAACAAGATCATGGGAAGCTAAATTAGCCTATTCTCTTGTGGTAGCTATCATTCCTTGGCTGCATGCGCGCGTTCTCGTTCCCAGATCACTTTCTTGTTATGACATCCCGGTAAATGACTGAAAATTGGAGGTCTCTCACCTCGACAATACATTCAAAATGAATGCAGTAACCCCCCTTCTCCACGGTGAAAAGATTCCAACAATTTAACTTCTTCTGCAGCTTGTGTCAAGCCTCATGACTAATTCTCATATTTAAATGTGAACAGGCGAAACAGGCCCATTTGACAGCAGCCAAGCGCGCTTCATCCGGTCAAAGATATCAATAGCAGAGGTATTGAGAATTGTTTAGCTGTGCAAAATTCTACCAAAAAGATAAATGTTGAAATGAACATTTCGGCGTGGCCTTCTCTCAAGGTACATGCGGGCGGAAACAGGAGCGAAACATTCTTTTTGCACCCCGGTGGTATTGTTCTCGTGTCTCTTTATATCGCTTACAAAGGTTAACACTTGAAAGCTCAGTTCCAAGTCAGCGCAGTTCATTATTTCACGACCCTTGACATTGCAGGTGCAGACTCAAATAGCTGCAGATTCTCGTTCCGTACACTGAACAACAGTAGAACGACATTTTGAAGATTTAAACGTATTAAATACACACATTAACTGATTTCACTATTTAATGCTTGGCCAACTAAATAAAATAAAATGCTATTCGTCACGTACACAGTTTACAGAATGTAAAAAAGTTGCAGTGCTGAGTTACGTGCTATCCCCCTCAACATTGCAGTACAGTAATCAATATCAATAATAAAAAAGTCAAGGAATTACAAGGTAGTATGCAAGTAATAAACTGATATATACACAATAATATATACAGTATAGATTATGAATGTGCTATGTCAAGTATAACTGTATTTACAAATATAAAATGGAGTGTCGTGTCATTAAATAACTAGTATATAATAGAACACCAGCATTGACTGTGTGTGTGTGTGTGTGTGTGTGTGTGTGTGTGTGTAGCCTATGTGTATGTATATGTGTATGTGTCTGTGTGTGTGAGAGAGAGAGCAGGGCAAGCCCTAAGCTTTTGGGGGCCCTAAGCAAGATTTGGTTGGGGGCTCCCCCCACCTCTTGGCAAAGTCTTTTAGTGTCCTCCCTCTTGACAGCGGAGAGAACCTGCAATTCTACACATTTTGCCATGTGGTGGAGATACATTTTTTCAGTTTTAAAGCTAATGACCTACATGTCTACACATTTTGCCATGGCAGCCTATTCCATGTTAATATGATATCTGAATGAAAATGGTGAACCCCTTGAGGTCAGGGCCCCTGGGAACGTGCCAGTCTGTTTTTGGCCATGATTACAAGTTTAGATAGCTGGCTAGACTAACTACAAATCTAAAAATGGTTAGTTTACATGGCTAATTGAGTGACTGTAAAATTTCGAAATTGCGCCTTGTCTATTCTACTATTCTTACACTCAATAGCAAGTTGAGACCCTGACTGAGTTCCTTAAAAAAATCAACTAGGAGCCCTAAGCACTGGAGAGTCTCTAGGTGTAGGTCTGAGCAAGTAGACAGCTAGGGTTAGCTGTTCAGCAGTCTGATGGCAGAAATGTTTTACCAGGTAAGTTGATTGAGAATACATTCTCATTTTCAGCAACTACCTGGGGAATAGTTACAGGGGAGAGGGGATGAATGAGCCAATTGTAAACTGGGGATGATTCGGTGACCGTGATGGTATGAGGGCCAGATTGGGAATTTAGCCAGGACACCGGGGTTAACACACCTACTCTTATGATACGTGCCATGGGATCTTTAGTGACCACAGAGAGTCAGGATACCCGTTTAACAAAAGATGTAACCCTACACTGTCCCAGGATATATTTTTTAAGACTAGAGGAAAGGGTGCTTCCTACTGGCCCTCCTACACCACTCCCAGCAGCATCTCGTCTCCCATCCAGGGACTGACCAGGATCAACCCTGGTTAGCTTCAGAAGCAAGCCGGCAGTGGGATGCAGGGTGGTATGCTGCGGGCTGCATGTTGAAGCTGTCTCAGAGCCTGTTGGTCCAGGACCTGATGCTCTGATATTGTTGAAAGATGCTAACAGAGAATTATAACCAGGATATTATTAAAGGAAAAGTATTGTGTCATTTCTCGCACAGACACACAGACACACACACACACACACACACACACACACACACACACACACACACACACACACACACACACACACACACACACACACACACACACACACACACACACACTTCTCTGTGATTGTGGAAATAGGGTGTCTATCCTTAGTTAAAGGCTATTGGGCTTGTGGCTATAACTTCCAAGGAAAGGCTGACGGTCAAATGGGATTGAGTTTACAAGGTCATGATCGATGACTACTGCCCTGTCGGGATCGATCACCTGACTGGGTGCGTCGCCACAATCAGAACATAGCTGCTGACCCTGCTTTGTAGATGGCCCCAACCAACGGCCCCCTATACCCACGAGGCATTTTAATCAACAATTAGCGAAATGGAAAAAGATCTCATTACACAGTTGCAATCTGAACCCGGCTTCCCACAGCTTGAATTACTGGCACAGAAACCATCATTACCACAGCCCGGTGCAAATCGCTTAAAAACTAACAAAAACATACCATATAACAGCCCTAGTGAAATACTATTTATCCTGTCTCCCATGAATCTCACTTGCTGTTTTATCTAAAGCAGGCTACATAAAGAAATATATTCGCTTACACGTCTGAATATGTCTTAAGGTAATTGGTTTTAAATATATTAGGACAAAGTAAGATGGAATTAGATAACTGTTTTAACAGCCTATCAATATTGTAACTTTTGCAGTAGGCTAAGATTTTTTTCACATGGTTTGCTTTCTCATATCCAACTGCACCGTTGTTCAAATAAGGGCTCCATTGCTTGAGGAGAAAACAACAAATGATTCACTAAATATTTTGTTGGTGTAAAAGGCAAGAAAATATGTAGCTCCTTTTTAGAAAGGAAGTGGTAAAGATGCAGCATAGATCCAGTTATTCACAACAATTGTCTACAAGGCTGAGGATAAAAAGAAGACAATGTGTCTATGGTTTCCCTTTACGATTCCATGTAAATAACATGTTTTGTTTAAGATAAAAATATATATAATATCTTCAAATGTGTTAGGAAAATTATGTTTCATAGTATTTATATGTTTATTTTATTAAATATAATGTTTAAACTTGATCTGAATGTGTAGTGCCGCTGCGAGCCACGCGAGTCCAAAGGAGCGCTCATTGAGAAGCCACGTGTCCGTTTCCAAAGCCTCTCCAACTTAACCACTTCCATTGTAAGACTAACCCACATCGGCAGCGTCCCTCCACATAAAGGGATTTGCAATTTCAAGATATCCCAGCTTAAATGTTTTTGACAGTTCCCTCGCTTTTGCTTCGGCTTGGTTATTTTAACTGTGCCAAATGGGTCACCTTGGGTAGCTGTCTGCGCGCAAAGGGCTTTTGCGCGCATTCAGTCTGAATTTTTTCCAACTTTCCTTGACGTGGAAACCAGCTGCTGGTCGTGAAAAGACGGCTTATTAATTGTCCTTTGTCATGTAGAATTGCTTGATTTCTAAAGAAACGTACAAAGGCTCTTTTTCAGGATTCAAGTATTTTGTTTCGTGCGCATTTTCAAACCATCGAATCAGCTGCAGCGCCGCACCGTCTACCAGACTCAGGTACTGACGGCTTGCTCCCTTTGTCCGCGACTCCGCGCATAATGCTCTTGTAAATCGGGCAGACTGATTTGTTACAAGCTGCTCTTTTAATCTGATAGATAAGAGACATGTCTAAGAAAAGCCGTAAATGAAAAATTTGTTGGAATAAAGACAAGGGAAAGTCTGCTAGATGGGCGCCTGTTGACTCAAGCGGCCCTCGAGCGTCGGGTAGCGCTCTCAGCAGCCCCGTCAATGTCACGTCAACAATTCGCTTTTCTTCTCTTAAAAAGACACTGTAGCCTTTTTGCTTCAATGAATTGATCAGCACAAAATTAAGAATAAATAAATGTAGCATTTGGAGCACCGGGCTTATAAAGTCCCCCAGGGCGCATACCCCCGGGCTATTGAATGGATAAAGGGCGCTTTACAGAGGACGCAGTGAGCAAAATGGGTCTCTATGGTGCAATTAACAAAATGGTCTAATCCCATATCTTAACAAATGCAAATATTGGAGTTTTGTTAAAATGTTTAAGTGAACAATTAAATCAAAGTTTACAAGTGCAACTTCTCGCCCAAAGGCACAATAACGTGAATAATGTAGTAAATGTGCAGTCCTAGAAGAGTCTTTGTTGTCACCGAGGGCTGATGATACGTTTGCAGATAAGTAAATAGCATTTAAATCCTATTTTAATAAATGTAATATAGTTTTGAGAAGCCAGTAATGAACAAGGAGAGCATGTAGCGCGAGTAGGCTACATGGCAGGCTTATTTACAGTCTTGGTCCCGTTGTCACCCAATAGACTCCCAAACTACGAACCTTTGAGAAATGTGTTCATACTTGATATGCGTTCTCTCTATATTAAGTGTTTTTTTCCATCATGATTGCTTTTTGACAGATAGGCTACTAATTGAAGGGCCTTTCCAAAACAACCTATGCTTTGGGTTGTTTGTCCCTTAATTTGAGCAGCAACGTGGAGTATAGGCTAGCTATATTTGAAAATGGTCTAATCATTCCAATTAAAAGACATTACATTGAAGTACATTTGAATGTATTTCTAGAATGAAGAATGTAGCCTAACACATAGGCATAGATATAGCCTGTAGTTGTCTTCAGAATTGAGTTCAGAAATAAAAACAACCTTGGAGATCAACGACGTTACCAACAGAATTACAGATCAACAGGAATGATATGGATAGCATATGAGCCTTTGTTTTTGTCTGTTTATTTAAATAGCCGACACAGTGATGAATGTATTCATTTGCTCACTTTCATTCACTCGTTAATACACCCCGTAGTGGTTATTAACTCCCTGGCACGAGACGGATCAGGACATTGGGATGAAGCGGATTTCTGATATGACAAGAGCGAGAGCCGCAATGTGGAGCTCCGAGGGCCCCTGCATGCTAACGCGGGCTTTGAGAGCTCTCCCCAGGGAAAGCATGAATGTCTGGCTGTTAAGACTTCTTGACAGAGATTACCGTCCCCATAGCACTTGTCTTGAGAGAGGGGAACCTTTCTTTTGAAACACTTTTCTTGAGAGAGGGGAACCGTTCTTTTGAAGCACTTTAGCACAATAACTGACTTCAAACGGGCATCTAAAATTTAGAGCTGCACCATTTTCATGTGGCAAGGAAAAGCATGCATTACCAAGTGTCTTTGTGCGTAATACTCAGTACTACCTACGGAAAAGTGCCTAGATTTTCCCTGGACAGAAAAACGTTTCAGCTGTCCGCTTTTTCTCTTCTGTCCACTCTTGAAAGTAAACAGACCGTGCGCGTAAATGATGCACATGAGATATCTGATATATACCATCTCCTTTGGATTCATAAATGAATGTATAGGATAATGTATAGACTTGATGTATAGGCTATGTGAACATGCACACACAAATAAATGTGGAATGGACATCACAAACACAACACGCATTCTGAAGGTTGCACAGTATCACCAGTAAACTGACCCAAATGCCATATCCAACTCTGCATAAAGTAGTTGGTAACATATTTTGAACTTAACATATCCACGGTGAGTCGTTTTCATTGTATTTTATTAATGATGTCTTAAGTTAATATCCTGTTAACGTTTCCACACGGTGCTGTGCCGTTGATAGTACGAATGAAGTCAGTGCGCAACGGCTCTGTCTGTGCGAATCCAGTGTCTGTGTTTGCGCTCCTAGTGTCTGTGTTTGCGCTCCCAGTGCCTGTGTTTGTGCTCCCAGTGTCTGTGTTTGCGCTCCCAGTGTCTGTGTTTGCGCTCCCAGTGCCTGTGTTTGCGCTCCCAGTGCCTGTGTTTGTGCTCCCAGTGTCTGTGTTTGCGCTCCCAGTGTCTGTGTTTGCGCTCCCAGTGCCTGTGTTTGCGCTCCCAGTGTCTGTGTTTGTGCTCCTAGTGTCTGTGTTTGCGTTCCCAGTGTCTGTGTTTGTGCTCCCAGTGTCTGTGTTTGTGCTCCTAGTGTCTGTGTTTGCGCTCCCAGTGTCTGTGTTTGCGCTCCCAGTGTCTGTGTTTGCGCTCCCAGTGCCTGTGTTTGCGCTCCCAGTGCCTGTGTTTGCGCTCCCAGTGGTGCGCAAGTGTAAATAATTTTACACAGAGTCATGAGTATATCACTAAGAAATATTCTTTATTTAAGTATTCACATTTTTAAATAAATAAATATTTTCAAATACACTGAAGATATAATAACAGTTTGATAGGCTATTAGTGATGTGACATTGTGAGAGAAAAAAATTCTCCATCACATTTCCATCCAAATAATGTGCTTAAAGCTAGCCAGTATTCACCATTATACAAAATACAGCTATTGATTTACAAAAATAATACTAACAAATGTTGCTATTCATTTGGGTATATCATAAAACCAATATCGACCTGTCTAGCTGTAATATAATCCATTGGCAACAACGAATGGACCGTTATCAGAAAAAAACTACATATAAAACGAACAACATGTATACAATTATACAACATTCCAGAGAAATTCCCTGTTTATATATTTTATTCTCTTCCTATGTACAGGTGACTGAACACGATAAGAACAGTCGACTTTTTGGCTGCATTCAGAATTCCACAGGTGCTATGAGGACCAATTGTCTCTGTTGAGGATCGGGGAAGAACAGGGGAAGTTCAGGGAGAGACGGACAGGTCTCCATCATCATCTTTCCCTGATGAGGAAGGAGACATGGGCATGTCCTCTTCCTCCTCCGAGCACCGTGCAGATGACAGGGACGAGCACTTGCAACTGTGGGAGCCGGATCTGTGCGCGCCGCTCTTCCCCTCCTTCTTGTGTTTGACTCTGCGGTTCTGGAACCAGATCTTGACCTGCTTCTCTGACAGGTTTAGATATGTGGCGATCTCAATGCGTCGAAGTCTGGAGAGGTACATGTTGGAAGTGAACTCTCTCTCCAACTCCAAAAGTTGCGTGCTGGTAAAGGCTGTGCGCATGCGCTTGCTGCTCTGAAGTTGGCTGTTGTTGTTTTCTGTAAAAGCAAAGAAATATACACATTTAATTAAGTTATCCAAAATGCTAAATAAAACACCGGAATAAATGTTCATTCAGCTGATGAAGCTCATTCTGTGTAAAAGTATCATTTGTGTATTCAATACGTTTACTCACCGATGGAGATGCAGTGGAACTGTCGTGGGTCTGGAACCGAATAGGTTGCTTGATATATCCCCGGACCGTGGTTGAGGTTGACGCCGGTGGAGGACGTGTGGTGCCTCGATAGTGCAGAATGGCAGTACTGGGAGCCGAAGGTAGGGAAGGATGCCTTGAGGAGTGGCAAGGTCGGTGGGGACGGGTGGAGCTGGGATACGCATAGCGGACAGAAGCATAGCAAGCCAGCCTTCCGTGAGTGGCAAGAGCCTGCGGACAGCCCATGGAGTGGGTGAGACGGGTGCATAGCGTAAGGAAATAAAGGTGGATTGTTTTCCCTCCCTTTATCATTTGCCTCCCTCAAAATCAAGGAATCCACAAGAAAGGACCTCGGCATCTCTGCAAACTTGCTGCTCAGTACTTGGTAAACTTTTTCAGTCAGCGCGTTATTTCGTTCTGAACTGCTTGCTTGGCGGGTGGACAGCGGAGTGGTGCTGAAAGGACACTGACGCTCTTTAAATAGTTGTAGTCCCGGTCCGGCCATGTGACGGTTGCGCCGTGAGCGTCTAAGAGCTCTCAATAGGGTTTTGTGCCTTTTCTCTTGGCATTCACACTGCACGCTTCCCCATTATTTCACTTGTTAACTAAATGAACTGCATAATGTGGTCTATTCTTGTCAGCCCCACCCACGCCGCAAGAGGCGGCACTACCCCTTCTACATGTTAGCTTCGCTCTTATTTATTATACTACGTTTTAATATCTATAATTTGAGAAATAAACATTTAGCCAATGTACTGGGGTAGCCATTTCTACTGGTCTGTCTGTTTTTAGAAAATCTACTCATTTATGGAACACCATCAGCACTTATCCAACTAAGCCTACACTTTCCGCATAACATAACAGAGAATGCGTTTAACTTGATCAATCATGAGTAACAGTTGGGGAGTTGAGTGGTATTTGCTCTGTAATGTTTACGTTAAATAAGCTGTAAGTTAATATTTTCTGGAATCCAAGCACATATGCATGCCACACAAAAGATGCAGGACACACAATAGCCTCGTAGTCTCGAAATACAATAAAACGTTTGCATTTTGTTCTAATTTATGCTGGAGAGGACCTTCCTTAATTGGCATCGCTATGTTGAACTTGCAAGTATGTCGTAATATTTGTGAACACATGACATATAGCCCTATAGGACATATTAGGACCTTTATGTCTATACAAGTGAATATATATATATATATATATATATATATATATTATTGATTGCTGCTAAAGGTAGGATTATCTGCAAACAAATAAGTGTTTAATTTAAAACGTGTGAATGTACTTGTCCATTTTGAGGCCAATGTATCATTTCTAGACACAGAAAGGACAAGTCACAGCCTGAAGGCAATGCGGTTCAAACCAGTGATTAATTCCTGTGCCCGGGCCCCCGCCGAGTCCGGGAAAGAATATATAAAAATAACCAGGTTTTCACTCGCCGGCCCTTATTGAATGTCATTGTGGAGTGTTTTCAATGCAAGAGAAAGAGACTCGAATTAAAGTGTGTGACAGCGGCGGATAGACGCACACAAAGGCGACTCTGTCACAGAGAGGCCAAATGCGTGCGCGTGAAAGCCCCCGCCTCGCTCTGATTGAATTAAGTAATAGGAAAACATTTTCTTTCACTTTAGGTCTTCTAAACGACACCTTCAAAGGGATGGGAACCATTAATGTTTGAGTAAACAGTGAAATGTCGTTTATATTCCTCCCAGCCGTATTGCGTTTCTTTTATTTTTTGTTTTTGAATTGTCCCTTAAAAGCTTCCCTATTTTATTCACATTAGAAACTTAGACGACGCAAATGTAAATATTCTTTCAAAATTCAAACAGTGCTTTCTCAGAGGAAGAGAGAGAAAATAAGATGGGTAATTGGTTATAATGCTTATAAACATATTGTCACGCCCTGGCCTTAGTTATCTTTATTTTCTGTAATATTTTGGTTAGGTCAGGGTGTGACAGGGGGGATGTTTGTGTTTTTGTCTTGTGGTGGTTGTAGTGTCTAGGGGGTTTTGTTAGAGTGCATGGGTTAGTGTTGAGTGTAGGTTTCTAGGTATGTCTATGGTTGCCTGAATGGTTCTCAATCAGAGACAGCTGTCATTCATTTGTCTCTGATTGGGAGCCATATTTAAGGCAGCCATACAACATTGGGCTGTTGTGGGTAATTGTCTATGTCATTGTGTAGTGTTTAGTGTCAGCACGATTTGTTTAAATAGCTTCACGATTGTCAGTTTGTTGTTTTTGTTTCGTTGTTATAATTAAAAATAATGTATTTTTCACACGCTGCGTTTTGGTCCTCTCTTCCACGTCAAGACGATCGTGACACATATATCAGATAGCAACTGGATAAAACCATAACATGAATAGGCCTATAAGGTTTTGTCACCAGTTTGGGCTATGACTGGAGTTTCCAAATTTATTATACCTAAAATCTTATATTTTACATGCATGCATTCTACCCAGGTTGCTAGTGTGCTTTCTGCAACAAGTGCGCTACGGCAGGATGTCTAGAACTTTCTAATTCCCATGGGCAAGGAATCTTTCTCACGAATGACAATACTAACTCTTAGGCTAAGGAAATATGTTGCAATGGGCTGTGTATAAATTAAATCTTAATATTAGAGTCTGTTAATTTCGCAAGGTGCAAAAAAATCCACAACTTCTCATGTGTGCATGACCACATAGCACACTGGACACCTTTCTGGCTGCGACGTTGCAGAGTAAAATGTTGGTGTCTCTGGTGGTCGTTGACAAGCGTGACAATTACCTGTCTGCTCACCGCTCATGCTTTTCAGTTCAGAACCGAGCTGCTCACATAATGGCTTTTCAGTCTAGAAGCAAGCCCGCCCATATGCAGCATACAAACCTATTTGTTTTATCTCCTGTAAAATGACCAGGGACTCTGCTCCGCGGAAAATACCACTCGACTTACATTAAGGGTATAATTTGGTCGCAACTTTGCCGCGCCATAATAGCAGGTATTTACCGCACAAATTAGGAGCAATTAAACCCTTAAACAAGCTGTAGGTACAGATTCATGCGGACAAGAGCCTGTTATCTGCAACAGAGTGGGATTAGGCCTTTCATTCTCTTGGACGCCGTATGCCAGGCGTCTTCCATTAACTAATAGGCCAATCTCGCTCCAGTCCCTTGACCCACCACATCCCCTTTCAATTATATGCTGTATTCTAAATTTGAATTACAAAATGGGTTAATAATGTTGTATTAATGTAACAATTAATTCATTAAATGCATTTCCTTATTTTCGCAACAAAAATGTAAAACATTAGAGGCTCAGAGTTTGTTGGGGTATGATCTCACAAGGCACAATAAAATTGGTCTGGAATTGGTGCTGTTTCAACAGGTGGAGGGTTACATTGAATTATCTGGTCACTATTAGAACAGTGACATTTGCTTGGCTGGTTGGCGTTTAGAGTCGGCTCATTGCTTAAATATATTATCAAAGGAAATCGTTTTCAAAATAACGGTCATAGCTGTCATCCCGTGGGTAGGAATATAGGGGTGCTGGGGGTCGCTATTTAGGGAGGCTCATCCTCATTTGTAATCCCAACTGGAGACCGACAAATAGCTTTGACCTCAGAAAACATGGCCCTCTGGAGGCGCAGGCCAGAAGTGCAAGAAATCTCATCCAGTATAATGACTTTGTTACTGAAACAAATCAAACAGCTACTCTGCAGCTCCCTGTCTGTGCGAAACAGCATACTCATAGATACTCTAGACACTGTTATGAAGTCCTCATTTCATAAAGTAGGCTGCAGCCTAACATTCATATAAGATGAATCAATGACATATATTGTGAAACTAGAAACAAAAGCAGTGAACATCTACAAGTACAACAACAAATAGATTACTCACTCAAGTCAAACCACAAATAGAATAAGAATCTGATAAACATTTAATCTAATCCACTAATAAGTATCCAATAGTGTGATGTCACAAACCCTACAACTGAAAAAGCAACAACTGAAAATAGCCAAACCATTAATCAAATATTCCAATAAACAATAATCATGATACCAGCTGAATATTGTTAATGCATGATGATGATGATGATATTGGCCAGCACTCGTTGTGCCACCAGAAAATGATATTTTCATGGGTTTGTGTGTGAGTCTAATGATCTCCCATTTGATAAAATAAAGAGGGCACTCTGTTCATGGGGATGTAGTCAATATCTCCTTTTATTCTAGTATGAATTATTCATCGTTTTGAGACACTCCGCCCCCGTACTTAATATGTACACACATTTTACAGCCACACATCTCTAGTAGGAGGGATGGTCTTAGCTGACAGTGTAACAGGATTTAGGGTCCCAGTGGGGTTTGGCCGAGCCGGACGGGCGCTGTGACTGTCGATGTGACACAGAGGACCGGCTGCCCCTCCTAATCTTCCCCTGAGGCGACTGCACAGACTGCAGGTCCTGCTGCACCACTATGGGTAGGCACACAAAGGCCTGATTATCATTCATATGCTCAGCAGAGCCACCAGTCCAACAGACAACACTGCTAACCCAACTACCAGCTGAGTAGTGCAATATGTACAGCACACCATGGGGACTAATGAATCCTTAAGTGTGCGTGTGTGTGTGTGTGTGTCTGTGTGTGTGTGTGTGTGTGTGTCTTGCTCCATTTGGTAGCAATACGAGTTATCAAGATGAACTTGAACATAGATAAACACATTTTCTTGCATTTACATTTATATTTGGGTCATTTAGCAGACACTATTATTCAGAGCGATTGACAGTAAAGTGCAATCATCCAAGGAATGTGAAAAATTAATACGTAAAGTATGGGTTTAGTGCCTACCATAAGTTAGCGATGTATGGGAAGTATCATCAAATATTTACGATGCAGTGTGAGGAGGTGGGTTGTAAATCTACAGCAAGAGTGAAAGTCACCTGAAGAGGGCTGTTATTGTGACCGTATTACCGCCACATCTGCAGTCACAATCATTACCATAGTCAAATTCCATGTGGCTGTTGAGTCACAGTAACTGGGCTTCTCCAAAACTGTGCTCTCTAAATGAATGGTGCTGATGGTTGTTAGTAGCCTACCAAACTTGCTAATGTCCCTAAAGTCAGGTGAACTGAATACTTTTAAAATCATGTCAAATCATTATGACTAATCATAACAGCCCAATACCATTTCATAATGCTCAATCAATGAATATATCAATAAATTGCTTTACATGCATTCATAAACCAATATAAGAGAATAATAGTATTCAACAATAGTCAACAGTGCTCAATTAAATCAAACCCGTATTGCAGTATCTACAGAGTAGCTGTTTTTCCTATGGTCAAATAGCAGAGAACTAATTTGTGCACTGTAGGAACCAATAAGTACGCAGAAGATTGAACAAATTCAGCATCTTGTCCTTGCTGAGGTCAGACCCTTTTTAATACTGTCACACCCTGATCTCTTTCACCTGTCTTGTGCTTGTCTCTCCCCCCCCCCCCCCCTCCAGGTGTCGCCCATTTGCCCCATTATCCCCTGTGTATTTATACCTGTGTTCTCTGTACATCTGTTACCAGTTTGTTTTGTCAAGCCTACCAGCATTTTTCCTGTACTCCTGTTTTTGCTCTAGTCCCTGTTTTGACCGTTCTGCCTGCCCTGAGCCTGCCTGCCGTTCTGTACCTTGTGACACTGCCCTGGATTACTGACCTCTGTCTGCCCTGACCCTGAGCCTGCCTGCCGTTCTGTACCTTGTGACACTGTCCTGGATTACTGACCTCTGTCTGCCCTGAGCCTGCCTGCCGTTCTGTACCTTGTGACACTGCCCTGGATTACTGACCTCTGTCTGCCCTGACCCTGAGCCTGCCTGCCGTTCCGTACCTCGTGACACTGTCCTGGATTACTGACCTCTGTCTGCCCTGACCCTGAGCCTGCCTGCCGTTCTGTACCTTGTGACACTGCCCTGGATTACTGACCTCTGTCTGCCCTGACCCTGAGCCTGCCTGCCGTTCTGTACCTTGTGACACTGCCCTGGATTACTGACCTCTGTCTGCCCTGAGCCTGCCTGCCGTTCTGTACCTTGTGACACTGCCCTGGATTACTGACCTCTGCCTGCCCTGACCCTGAGCCTGCCTGCCGTTCTGTACTTTGTGACACTGTCCTGGATTACTGACCTCTGTCTGCCCTGACCCTGAGCCTGCCTGCCGTTCTGTATCTTGTGACACTACCCTGGATTACTGACCTCTGCCTGCCCTGACCCTGAGCCTGCCTGCCGTTCTGTACCTTTTGACACTACCCTGGATTACTGACCTCTGTCTGCCCTGACCCTGAGCCTGCCTGCCGTTCTGTACCTTGTGACACTGTCCTGGATTATTGACCTCTGCCTGCCCTGACCCTGAGCCTGCCTGCCGTTCCGTACCTCGTGACACTGTCCTGGATTACTGACCTCTGTCTGCCCTGACCCTGAGCCTGCCTGCCGTTCCGTACCTCGTGACACTGTCCTGGATTACTGACCTCTGTCTGCCCTGACCCTGAGCCTGCCTGCCGTTCTGTACCTTGTGACACTGCCCTGGATTACTGACCTCTGTCTGCCCTGACCCTGAGCCTGCCTGCCGTTCCGTACCTTGTGACACTGTCCTGGATTATTGACCTCTGCCTGCCCTGACCCTGAGCCTGCCTGCCGTTCCGTACCTTGTGACACTGTCCTGGATTACTGACCTCTGTCTGCCCTGACCCTGAGCCTGCCTGCCGTTCTGTACCTTTCGGACTCTTCTCTGGATTACTGACCTCTGTCTGCCCTGACCCTGAGCCTGCCTGCCGTTCTGTACCTTTCGGACTCTTCTCTGGTTTACTGACCTCTGTCTGCCCTGACCCTGAGCCTGCCTGCCGTTCTGTACCTTTCGGACTCTTCTCTGGATTACTAACCTCTGTCTGCCCTGACCCTGAGCCTGCCTGCCGTTCTGTACCTTTCGGACTCTTCTCTGGTTTACTGACCTCTGTCTGCCCTGACCCTGAGCCTGCCTGCCGTTCTGTACCTTTCGGACTCTTCTCTGGATTACTGACCTCTGTCTGCCCTGACCCTGAGCCTGCCTGCCGTTCTGTACCTTTCGGACTCTTCTCTGGATTACTGACCTCTGCCTGCCCTGACCCTGAGCCTGCCTGCCGTTCTGTACCTTTCGGACTCTTCTCTGGATTACTGACCTCTGCCTGCCCTGACCCTGAGCCTGCCTGCCGTTCTGTACCTTTCGGACTCTGCTCTGGATTACTGACCTCTGCCTGCCCTGACCCTGAGCCTGCCTGCCGTTCTGTACCTTTCGGACTCTGCTCTGGATTACTGACCTCTGCCTGCCCTGACCCTGAGCCTGCCTGCCGTTCTGTACCTTTCGGACTCTGCTCTGGATTACTGACCTCTGCCTGCCCTTGACCTGTCGTTTGCCTGCCCCCTGTTTTTGAAATAAACTTTTGTTACTTGAGCAATTTCTCAAGCAAGTATTTAGCTAGGTCTGTCTGGAAGTGGTCTGAGTGGGGAGGGGAAAACTGAAAACTAACTGTTATTGGCAGAGAGGTTTGGAACGCTCTTGCTAATTGGTCTATTTACTCATTTACGGCCTGGTGATTTCACCAAGCAGGCCAAATTTCCATCCCACCAAAACAGGCTGAAATTTCAGGTGGTCTTTTCAAACAACTCTTACACTAAAAGGGCATTATCATCATTTTCATGAGTTCACAGTATTATTCCAACCTCATAGTGTGGAAATGCATACAGTATAAAACACAGGAAAATCAAGTTTTTGACTGCACTAGGCCTTAAGGCATTTTGACGAAATGCCCATCAAACTATACTGAAGTATAGAGCTAATGGACGTTTGATAACGACACTCTGCGTACATAATACCCGTTTGATGTGAATACATTTGTTATGGTATAGATATGTTTTAAAACGTCCCCTTTGGCTTTCATTCCCATATGAAAGCCTTGACATGCTGCTCAAAGGGGTCTTTTTCCCTATGGAGGTCATCAGGCCATTTTGTATGGCTGACTCAGATTTTTCCGATTCAGTAGACTTTTCGGCTTTAAAATAACAGGTCAAACCAATGAATTTAATGAACTCCCAGACACAATGCATGCGCCTTGCCATTTGAACTGCAATAAAGGGCGATGGGCAGGTCAGCAAGCTCTTTCAACGGTTTGTACACAAATGTGTGACAGAATGCTTAGAATGCGGCCACTTCAGCATCTCCATTGACAAGTTGTTCAAAGTGTTGGGGACGTCAGTGACAGTGCCTTCAGCCAAGGTACCCCCCCTTTGTTCCGCTCTCTGTTTCTGTCCTTTTATCACACCCAAACACTCCCTAACAACAATATGTGAAAGAATGGCAAACCACTTTCTCCACCACTTTCCTTCCCTCTCCTTAGAAAAAGTCATAAGAAACCCACAGAAACTAGTCATGTGCACAGAGTTATGACCCAAACGAGTGCTGCCTGTCTCTCGCTACTCCTCCCTCCTTTTAATCGTTTTACTTTTCTGTTCCTCCCTAGTTCCCTCCCTTCATTCTTTTCTTCCCCTCCTTCATTGTAGCCATCTCGCTCTCTCATCGTCCCTCTTTCAGCTCCTCTCATGTCTCTCTGTGAGCTGGCTACATTGGCTCTTGGAGAGAAAGCGGGAGAAAGCGGGAGGGAGGGGTGGGGAGATGTGCTTGAAAAGAAGAATAGACCGTATAGGAAGGAGGGAGAAATTTGGTTAAACTTCAAGCACTTTTCAAAGATTGCGATGCTATCTGAAATCAATTTCCAATCACACAGCATTGTCCTATGATGAAAGCTGGAAGTTGAGGATACAGGTTGAAATTCTAAATATTTTGAAGAAACATGTATTCTTAGTGAACTAGCTAACTAGTTTCAGATATACTTGAACAAGTAAACCATAGCCTATTTGATAGAGTCCCACAGTACTTGTGTATTCGCTTAATTTAATTAATTGGATCCCCCCTGGGATTGACGACTGAGCCATGGGAGGGAGGAGGAGAATAGAAGGGGGGTTGGGGAGGGTGGGAAGCTGCCACACTGCCTGCAAACTGTCAACATTACTATTGTATTTGTATTGACTTGTTTATTTCCATTTCTTACTCAAACTAAAGTGGTTTAATTGCAATAATGGGATTGTATAATTAAGCTCTCAGGATTGCATTGCTGCTTGGATGGCTCCATCATCTCTTATATCCTGTTAATTTCCCACCCCCCTGAAGTTTTCCCTCTCTCCCATCATTCTCCTTTTAACAGTTAGTATAATTTTTTATTAGTTTAAGAGAAAATATTGTGATGGAGAAAATGCAATATTAATGTTAGCATTGTTTTAAATTCAGTACTTTTCCAAGTATTTTGGAGCAGTGTTTTAGAATAGATGAGCTGTGTTTAGTGAATTGCATTGTTACTTTGCACTATAATGGTAAAAACAGTACTATTTTAGAGGCAGGAGCATATTTTTTGTTGGCAATTTTATTTCTGAAGTGGTGCTATAGCAGAACATATGTTGTGTGGAAATGCTGTGGTGAAGGTTGAGTTGCTCAATTCAGTGTAAATTCTGATGAAAATGTAAAACTGTACCCAGTCCTGTAATGAGTGAGCTGTTGCCAAGGCGAGATCAACACTTTCAGGGTAATGAATAAGACATTTGGGGACCTGAGTAAGAATAGCCCCCTGATTCATTTTCATAAAGCAATATCCCCTTTTCTTACCAAATCTCTATGGCCGTCATTGTGTTTTGGAGCCAGCTTTTGTTTAAGTTTTCGTTTGATTTTTTTTCTCTCATTCATTCCTGCATCTGACTTCTCCCCCCACCCTAATGATCGGGGTGACCACCCCCCCCCCCCCCCCCCCTCCTCCAGTCCTCTCTCTCCCTCTCTCTGCATTTGACAGTGCAGGGCTCTGTCCCAGCTTTTTGTCTCTGAGTTATGACGTAAGCGCTGAGAAAAAGCCCAACTCTGTGGTTCTGGGGTATAAAATTTGTTGCTTTTTTTGTGGCTGCTGGGGACGGGTCACTGCCCATTTCAGAGGGTCCCCAGTTTTCTGCAGATGCGCTCTATTGAGGAGGCGACACGCGGCGGGACGCTGCTGAGTGGGGGGTTACTACTCCTCCATTACCATAGAAACCAATACACTGGCTTTCAGCTAGCCCGGGCCAGGGGTCCACTGACACCGACCTTCGCACTGATCTGAGTCCTGACAGAACCCAAACGGACCTCCGCACACTGAATAATACTAATTTGTTGCCAGTTTGTCAAACATAACAAGAGCTGCCAGAACCGTTATGACAGCCTGTGCATAGATTACTTTAATAAATGAGACCTACTCTTTGGGATGCCACTCCCATGATGGACCACAGACAAATAAGATGAATTGGAAGATACCCAAACAGAACCACTCCAAGATGACACAAACCAGTACAGGGCCAAACCCTACATTATGGAGCAGAACTCTCAGGTACGGGACTTCTCAGCACTACATTTAGAACTATACACAGCCACGAGACAGGTCATCTGTACAGAATGTAACCAACCCAAAACAGAACTAAAAGTAAATCACAAAACAGCGCTAGATAACAAACAAGAGCTCAACAAGTCCTAATTCCTTAACACTAAATACAATTCTGAAAATGTATACATTTCCAAACAATTCAAATGATAATTAGTAATTTCACATCAGTAAGCATGCTGAGTTGTGTGTGAAATGTGTGTGTGTGAAGTGTACACAAAATATGTGCTTGTTTGGATGATAGGGACGCAACATGTGTGTGTAACAGTGTGCGTTTGTATACGTATATTACCTGTGTATGGGCATCAAATGAGCAAGCCCGGAGGGTACAATGTCAGAGTTCACACTCACTGCCCTCACCCCTGGCAGGTGCAGCCCCTGGGGGCGTGAGGAGGAGGCCCCTCATCTCTCCCACCTCTTCACGCTGCTCAGACAGAGAAAGAGAGAGATGTGAAAGGGTGCACTCCAGAAAGCCATCACCTGCTCCCTCCGCCCTCCAATCCCCACTACCCCCCCCCCCCCCCACCTCCGAACCATCCTATCACCCTCTGCTCCTCACTGCCTACTTTGACTGACTGGGGTGGGGAGAAAGAGAGAGAGAAAGAGAGCAAGAGATAGAGAGAGAGAGAAAAAAAGAGAGAGAGAAAGAGAGACAGACAGACAGAAAGAGAGAGAGAGAGAAAAACAAGAGAGAGAGAAAAAGAGAGAGAGAGCGAGAGAAAGAGAGAGAGAGAGGGAGAGAGAGAAAAAGAGAGAGAATGAGAGAGAGCCGAGAGAGAGAGAAAGAGAGAGAGAGAGACCTCCAAAATAATGACACCAACACAGGAACAGACTGAAGACATAAAAAACATGTAAAACCTGGAGAAGACATGAGTGACACTGAAACCAACAACCTAGAGTGTAAACCATGAGCTAGTGCAGCGTGATTTTGTTTTTGCTAAGTTGTGGGTATGAATGCTTTTGGCATCAGAAATGTACATTTGTCATGCCCACAGAGGGCAGTGAATTGGACTGGGAGCTGAATTGAGACTGTGTGGACAGAGAGTCCATGGGTGAGGTTGAGTATTGATGGACGCCCCTCCCAGTCTCTCCCAGCCTCCCCCTCCATTGTGGCTTGAGTGAGTGTATCCTCCTGCTCTGAGAGGTGGAATGCGTCTCCTCTCCTCCACGGCCGTGATGGATAGAGCCCTTGTCCTGCACTCCTTTGCCCCTCCCTCTGAATCCCTTCTTTCTCTCTTTTAGGCTTTGACTCTTTCATCCCATCCTTTTATTCTACACCAATAAAAGTCACTGATTCTTCATTGGCTGTTGTGTGGATCTGAGAGGCTCTGAGACTTTTCATCTGGAGTGTGTCACACATCATCACACAAATACACACGCATGCACATAAACCAACGCCAGCACAGAAATGTATAGAAACACACCACATTCACACACATAAACTAAGACAAAAAAAAAAAAAAAAAAAACACAACAAAAAATGTATTGTATCCATAGTAGAAGTTTCTCTCCTCTCTCCTGCTCTATTGACCCTCATTTACACTCCATTGACAACTCTATTTTCTGGTGTTGCGCTGTTCAGTGTGGTGTTGTTCTGTTCAGTGTGGTGTTGTTCTGTTCAGTCTGGTGTTGTTCTGTTCTGTCTGGTGTTGTGCTGTTCAGTCTGGTGTTGTGCTGTTCAGTCTGGTGTTGTGCTGTTCAGTCTGGTGTTGTGCTGTTCAGTGTGGTGTTGTTCTGTTCAGTGTGGTGTTGTTCTGTTCAGTGTGGTGTTGTTCTGTTCTGTCTGGTGTTGTGCTGTTCAGTCTGGTGTTGTGCTGTTCAGTGTGGTGTTGTGCTGTTCAGTCTGGTGTTGTGCTGTTCAGTCTGGTGTTGTGCTGTTCAGTGTGGTGTTGTTCTGTTCTGTCTGGTGTTGTGCTGTTCAGTGTGGTGTTGTTCTGTTCAGTGTGGTGTTGTTCTGTTCAGTGTGGTGTTGTTCTGTTCTGTCTGGTGTTGTGCTGTTCAGTCTGGTGTTGTGCTGTTCAGTGTGGTGTTGTGCTGTTCAGTGTGGTGTTGTGCTGTTCATTGTGGTGTTGTTCTGTTCAGTCTGGTGTTGTTCTGTTCAGAGTGGTGTTGTGCTGTTCAGAGGGGTGTTGTGCTGTTCAGTCTGATGTTGTGCTGTTCAGTCTGGTATTGTGCTGTTCAGTGTGGTGTTGTTCTGTTCAGTGTGGTGTTGTTCTGTTCAGTGTGGTGTTGTGCTGTTCAGTCTGGTGTTGTGCTGTTCAGTCTGGTGTTGTGCTGTTCAGTGTGGTGTTGTTCTGTTCTGTCTGGTGTTGTGCTGTTCTGTCTGGTGTTGTGCTGTTCAGTGTGGTGTTGTGCTGTTCAGTCTGGTGTTGTTCTGTTCAGTCTGGTGTTGTGCTGTTCTGTCTGGTGTTGTGCTGTTCAGTCTGGTGTTGTGCTGTTCAGTCTGGTGTTGTTCTGTTCTGTCTGGTGTTGTGCTGTTCAGTCTGGTGTTGTTCTGTTCAGTGTGGTGTTGTGCTGTTCAGTCTGATGTTGTGCTGTTCAGTCTGGTGTTGTGCTGTTCAGTGTGGTGTTGTGCTGGTTAGTGTAGTGTTGTTCTGCTCAGTCTGGTGTTGTGCTGTTCAGTCTGGTGTTGTGCTGTTCAGTCTGGTGTTGTTCTGTTCAGTGTGGTGTTGTGCTGTTCAGTGTGGTGTTGTTCTGTTCAGTCTGGTGCTGTGCTGTTCAGTCTGGTGCTGTGCTGTTCAGTCTGGTGTTGTGCTGTTCAGTGTGGTGTTGTTCTGTTCAGTCTGGTGTTGTTCTGTTCAGTCTGGTGCTGTGCTGTTCAGTCTGGTGTTGTGCTGTTCAGAGTGGTGTTGTTCTGTTCAGTGTGGTGTTGTTCTGTTCAGTCTGGTGTTGTGCTGTTCAGTGTGGTGTTGTGCTATTCAGTGTGGTGTTGCGCTGTTCAGTCTGGTGTTGTGCTGTTCAGTGTGGTGTTGTGCTATTCAGTGGCAAGGGAGTGAGACAGGCTTATATGCCCTTACTAGTGAGATATTCTTAGAAGCTCATATGTCTATGATAGTGTATTTACTGGTCTGCTGCGAGGCTTGTTGAAAGGTTATAAGAGGGCTGTTTAAAAACTATTATTAGATAACATTACGCAATAAGTCACCAGCAGGAGTATGGCTTCATCCCTGAATCACCAATCAGCTCCTGAGTCACTGCGCCCAACCTCTATGGACTCTCTCTGAGATAACTTAGAAATTATATTATATACACTCTCAAATGACACACACAGACACCAAGATAATAGAAAATGCATATATCAATCAATGTAATAAAGCACACAATTGAGCAAATGTTTGAATATCTATCATAAAATATATTGTTATTTCACATATGAATTTGATATTAGGGTTTATCAATAGTACCAATGGGGAACAGGCATCCCCAGGCTCATAGCTCATTGAAGATGTATGCTTCTGCATCATATGGCTGTTTGGTACTGTTCATCACGTAGACTGAGATCTATCACCAACTCTAAAACTCTCACTCGTCACTTCAAAAAGACACAAAACTATAGGAGCTTGTCACTTTGTGAATGAGTTAAGAGACAGGGTTAAAGCACAGAATACAATGGGATGTTGTCAATGTTTGAACGTTTAGATATTTACAACTCAAATTACCTTGATTCAGTGATATGATGTTACCATAAGTAGTGGGGTGATTGTAGAAAATTTGGGAGGTAACCTGACTGGGACTGAAATCTGCATTATTTTACAAGACTGCTGGTGCCTTAGTAGTTCAATCCTATCTCAGCTGCATGGCTGTAACTGATGAAAGTAGACGGAAAATGAACTGAGGAAACTATCCATTTAAATCTGTGAATAAATGAATCTATAAAATGTACCAATCTGATGTTTGTGTTCACTGTTCAGAAGTATGTGCTAATGTATACAAGTCTTCAGTGTGTGTGTGTGTGTGTGTGTGTGTGTGTGTGTGTGTGTGTGTGTGTGTGTGTGTGTGTGTGTGTGTGTGTGTGTGTGTGTGTGTGTGTGTGTGTGTGTGTGTGTGTGTGTGTGTGAAAATGGGCAGAGGCAGTAAAAGATGAAAGGGAAAAGGGTCAGTAATGAATTTAAAGGAAACTGAACATTAATGGCACTAGCATTACTCATGTTCCATATAACAAATTATTGGAAATTTGTCAAGCACACCAAATTATCTCCTCGTGTCTGTCGGGAGCGCGGTGAAGTCCTCTCTGCCTGCCATGGCAAGACAATTTCAGCTCATTTGACTATTTATAACAATAGAACCACCCATTAAGACAAATTAATGTCATTATCAAATCTCTATGAAAATGACAACTACCAGCGTTTCGAGCAGCTTTAGAGGCTATTGACGATAATGAAATCCCCTGTACAGGTACTGAAAAGAAACACTCCAAGTAATTATTTTCTAGTAGCTTGTTTGTCTGTCGTCCGTTCGTTTGCTTTCAGCTCAATTATGTGACTCTGTGAGCGCGTGGAGGCACGTAGGGCTCTGCGGCCCACAGAGCGAGGGGCCTAATTGGGCAATTACCGTCCCGTTTCAGGGCTTTTAGCTCCAGCAGAGTGGAGGAGACCAGGCCGCTCACAGCCAGGAGCACCCTACACACACAAAACTACACGTTTACACTACTCACTCAAACACACACACCATCCACACACACCATACATTGTAGGCTTTACATTACCCACGTGTAAGAACACATGGTATACACACAATGTCACACATGGTATACACACAAAGCCACACATGGTATACCCACAAAGCCACACATGTAATACACCAGTGGAGGCTCCTCAGAGGAGGAAGGGGAGTACCATCCTCCTCAGTGAATTTCATAAAAATAAACTTTTTAAAACATTGAAAAGTTATCCTTTTTAGTTAAAACTATACTAAATATATTCACGTTACGAACTAATTGATTAAAACACTGTTTTGCAATGAAGGTCTATAGTAGCCTCAGCAGCATTCTGTAGGGTAGCACCATGGTGTAGCCGGAGGACAGCTTGCTTCCGTCCGTCCTCCTCCTCCTACACAGTAATTATGACAACTTCCGGAGGATGTCCTCCAACCTATCAGAGCTCTTACAGCATGAACTGACATGTTGTCCAGAGAGAGAGAGCGAGAGAGAGAGATAATATTTTTTTTGACTTTCAGTTTCACTTACTTAGCTAGCAAATGCAGCTGTCTAGTTTAGTTACTCAAACACCCAGCTCAAACAGCGGGATGCTACTGTATGTTAGCTAAGTGGCTATGACTATCCAACACAACACTGGAACTCTTCCAAGTCAAGGTAAACTTTTGGTTTTATTAATTTATTGC
The DNA here is from genome assembly GCF_029448725.1 of Salvelinus fontinalis. Classification (NCBI taxonomy): domain Eukaryota; kingdom Metazoa; phylum Chordata; class Actinopteri; order Salmoniformes; family Salmonidae; genus Salvelinus; species Salvelinus fontinalis. Next base: position 3,071,765 of record NC_074674.1, read on the forward strand.
CACCGGGGCTTGCCGGTGTAACTGCTTACTGAATATACACTGCATGATTGTAGTGGGTTTATTAACGCATTAGTTCTATTAGCTATGTTGACTAGGACGTTACTTTAGCTAATATGGGGACAACGATGTAGGCTGTGTGTAGCGGTTACGACACGGTTTGGCTTGTAAAGTTTTTTTTCGCCTGGTCACATACAGCTGATGTGTTGTTCATTGAAGTCAACAAACAAAGGAGAAAGGTGAGAGGAGGAGAGCGCATCGAGATGAGAAGGAATACAACGTGGCTGCTATGAAAGTGATCTGTGTTTATGCATGATCAGGGGTGTATTCATTCCGCCGATTCTGTTGAAAAACGTTTCTTAAACAGAAGCAAACGAAACGGGGATAAAAATACCTGTATTTTTCCAATAGAAGCTCTGGTTTGCAATTGTTGGATTAATGATTACACCCTAGATAAGCTAGATGCAGGCAAGAGTGTGCAAGGCGGTATTGAATGTGTCACTGTCTGTCCATGTGTCACCGTCATCTCAAATTTTTCTCTCGACCTGTGTGCACATGCATTGTAAACGTTCATTTATAGGCTAGGTTGTAGCAACCTCATGATGGGTATATGGAAAATGTGAGTATCATGTAGTAGCCTAAACCTAGTGATGTTACATTGAACAGGGTGAATGGAATATGAATGACAGTCATCCAACATGCTGTAATAGAAATAAGGCCATGCTCATGAAAAAAAATGCTCCTCCCTTATCATATACACACAAAGTCACACATGGTATACACACAAAGTCACACATGGTATACACACAAAGTCACACATGGTATACACACAAAGTTACACATGGTATACACACAAAGTCACAAATGGTATACACACAAAGTCACACATGGTATACACACAAAGTCACACATGGTATACACACAAAGCTACACATGGTATACACACAAAGTCACACATGGTATACACACAGTCACACATGGTATACACACAAAGTTACACATGGTATACACACAAAGTTACACATGGTATACACACAAAGTTACACATGGTATACACACAAAGTCACACATGGTATACACACAAAGCTACACATGGTATACACACAAAGCTACACATGGTATACACACAAAGTCACACATGGTATACACACAGTCACACATGGTATACACACAAAGTTACACATGGTATACACACAAAGTTACACATGGTATACACACAAAGTCACACATGGTATACACACAAAGTCACACATGGTATACACACAAAGCTACACATGGTATACACACAAAGTCACACATGGTATACACACAGTCACACATGGTATACACACAAAGTCACACATGGTATACACACAAAGCTACACATGGTATACACACAAAGCTACACATGGTATACACACAAAGTCACACATGGTATACACACAGTCACACATGGTATACACACAAAGTTACACATGGTATACACACAAAGTTACACATGGTATACACACAAAGTCACACATGGTATACACACAAAGTCACACATGGTATACACACAAAGCTACACATGGTATACACACAAAGTCACACATGGTATACACACAGTCACACATGGTATACACACAAAGTCACACATAGTATACACACAAAGTCACACATGGTATACACAGTCACAGATGGTATACACACAAAGTTACACATGGTATACACAGTCACAGATGGTATACACACAAAGTTACACATGGTATACACACAGTCACAGATGGTATACACACTATGGAATAATAAATACAACTTGTATAAACACTACTTTGTATGCAAGGACAATATTGAAAAAATTATTGTTATCCTTTTAAAAATGTATTTAACCTTTATTTAACTAGGCAAGTCAGTTAAGAACAAATTCTTATTTACAATGACGGCCTACAATAAGATAATATATAATAAGATTTTATATTCAGAGACCATACATCCCTATAGAAATCCCAGCCAGGTCGACCGTGATACAAGTCAGTATTCGACATCCATCCATGTCTGAGGATGTTGGGAGATGACGTGGAAACTGGCCATTAGGGGCAACAGTGAGCGCTGTTACCTTCAAGTAGGTTTCGACTTTGCTATGGTGTTGTGGCAGGGATTGCGAATGGGCGAGCAAATTCGAATCCAGCAATGGAAGTTGTTTTTGAGATTTTTGTTTTAATCCTATCCCAAACCTTAACCCTTACCTTAACCAGTCGGAGTTAATTCCTAAACTTAACCCCAACCTTAAAGAATAGGGAGTTAATGCCTACACCTAACCATAAACACTTCTAAATTTGACATTTAAAACAATTTCAAAATTTGATGGATGAACGTTTAATTTTGACATCAGACTGTGAGAGCTTGTTGAGAAATTCTATATACACAATAATAATATGTGCGTGCACACACACACACGCACAAGTATTGTGGGTGGAATATACGTGTAATATAGTTGATCATTGATATATGTAAGGGTTTTACACAATTTTGTCTTATACTGTATATTTAATGTACATAATGTAAATTATGTGGCTGTATCGGAATTTCTATGTACTAGCTAATTTGTGTGTTTGTGTGTGTGTGTGTGTGTGCGCGCATGTGCGCCTGTGTGTGTGTATACGTGTGTATGTGTATATGTACAGTACCCGTCAAAAGTTGACACACCTACTCATTCCAACACTTTTTTCGTTACTACATGATTCCATGTGTGTTATTTCCTAGTTTGATGTCTTCACTATTATTATCCAATGTAGAAAATAGTAAAAATAAAGAAAAACCCTTGAATGAGTAGGTGCATTCAAACTTTTGACTGGTTCTGTATGTGTGTGTCATTGATATGTAAGTCTATGTCAAATATGAGCGTGTGGGATTATAAACGAGTGAAAACAGGTGGTACAAAACATTATGCTCACCTTCATATCTCTCGCTTCCTCCTTCCCTCCCTCCCTCCTTCCCTCCCTCCTTCCTTCCCTCCCTCCCTCCTTCCCTCCCTCCTTCCCTCCCTCCCTCCTTCCTTCCCTCCCTCCCTCCCTCCTTCCCTCCCTCCCTCCCTCCCTCCCTCCCTCCTTCCCTCCCTCCTTCCTTCCCTCCCTCCCTCCCTCCCTCCCTCCCTCCCTCTCCTACTCTAATGTTCACATTATCCCTGTAGCGTTCTCCCCCTCACTCTAACATTATGTCTGTCCCTCTCTGGATCATGTAGCTTGTGTTAATCAAACCCTCTTTCAGATCATTCCCTTGTTCAAGTGGATTCAGTGCAGCACCCATTAGGCAGCAAGCTCTGTTTTCTGCATTTCCAAATGTAGCTCAACATTTATTAAAGTGAAATTTATCCAGTAATTGCCTGCCTCGGCATACCCTGTGCGTGACTCCCTTTTCCCGGACCACCTGCCCAAAGACACCTCCAACTATTTCCCAGCATGCTACAGGGTAATTATACCTTTCACACCCTGTACACTGAGAGCCTGGTAATTGCGTTAACATCATGATTATCATTATGTAAAAATAACTGCTAATGAAGCATTAGCCTTGATTTTATTTGAATTAAAAACACCCAGAAAACACACCGAAGTGAGAGTGCACATAGACAATGTCAGGATAATCTTTTTTTTTCTGAAAAAACACCCTGGAGGTTTTTGACAGTCTAGGAGTTTTGCTGAGACAAATTTCAACATCTATCTAGTGGTATGAATATTTAAAGTTGATAAACTGTAATGCAAATGCAAATTCATATATCTTGTTACATTTTGTTGTGGTGCGGTGGTGCTAAATAAAAGGACCATTTGAGTAACTATAAAGTCAAAATAACTATTGTGGTAAGTGACAATAATAGTTTCTGAAATTGGTTCATTTTATGGCTCATAAATTCACATCTGGACACTTGTTTTGTCAGTTTTGTACAAAACATTGAGGTATATGATGAATTGTGACATTTCCCAAGACAACTTGTCTCAATTGTTTGAAGCTTATTTATATTTGCTTAATTAAGAAGTGACTGTTTAATTTGTAATAAATTGCTCAAGTATATCACAATGCATAACCATGTGAACATGTTGAGTATGGTGTAAATCCTTAGACACGTTAAATCATATAGTACATGAGGACAGTTTGTGTGAATTTATTGTGTTACATGAATACATAGGACAGGCTAGTGGATTAAAATACTTGTACCAAGTTTGAACATCACGCAAATAATGTAAATCATTTCTGAACTTAAATTCCATCTCTGATATATCCTAGGTTTCTTGTGTAATTAAACTAACTGTATAAATAAACAGTACATACAGTAGAACAGAATTTGGACAAAATGTAGAATAGACAATATTCCTACTACTGTCATTGTTATTTTTGAAGTAGACTACAAGTGGGTTGGCTGTCTAATCAGGGTTATTGACAAGTACAATGTAACAATGCATCATAACAATAATTGTTACAATGTACTTACAAGCGTAGCCTAATAACAGCTATGTAAACGAACTGTTTTTTGGAGTTTCCTTTCAATACAATATATATATTTAACATTTTTATTTTAACTTTATTTTCACAGGGAGTCATGCTGAGACCACGGTCTCTTTTTCAGATGAGCCCTGTATACACATCAATAATAAATGAGTTAGTTGTGTTTGTTCTGTACCTGCAGGTACAGTACATAGTTTACATGTAGCATAGCAGCACAGAAGAACAAGAGAGTGACTACGGCATAATATAAATTATTTTCTAAATCATTAGCCTACATCATTACTTAGAATAATAATTTGACAGTAATAATAGACTATAGGTTTTATACTGACATGTATAGTTAAAAATAAATATTAAGACATTGTTGACCTGTTTCATGTGGCTTCAAACCTTCTCAACTTCTGATCACTAAACATACAATAAAATATAAATGATTATGGAATTGATAGACGCAAGTGAGAATAGTCTAGTTCTAAAACTAGACTAATCCGTTGAATGGTGGATTATTAGGTCGACAAAGGGAATAATTCGATTGAAAAGTGAATAAAAAATGCCAATCAAGAAGGATATAACAATCATTACCATTTACTGTAGCCTAAGCTATAGAGACCTACAAATGTTTTTGCAATGTATTAATTAATTGAGACATAAATTGCAAGAGAGAGGTGGGGGCGGGTTATGCTACGTTTCATTTGATCAGCAACTCATTCAGTTGCTAGACAGCACCACAGCCTGGCTGCATCTCTGTATATTTGCAGAAACATGGTTGAAGGTTTGTCCTTGGGAAAACCAGACTCACCCATAGAAGCCCAATGGGATGAAGACCAAAAGAAAGATGTAAAAGAAACATTGTGTTGAATTGTTACAGTCTCTTTTGAGAGGATACAGAAAAGTTCCCTTGTGGTAACTTACCTTTTTGTTGGGGTGTCGCCGCAACGCAGGGTGCCAGAATTTGTGCGCTAATTAGGAAATGAGGAAGCTCGCGTTCTCCACCATGAATGCTCTTTCGGGGAGCACATCTTTCTTTCCAGTCAGTCAACCGTGTACAATCATCCACCTGCTACTCGCAAACGACGCACTTTTTTTGTTCAGATTCCCCTTTAAAGAATTATATTTAAATAGGCCTCTCTTTAACATTGGCAGTTAGTACCCCCACGTTTCTCTACATTTTGACCATTGCCCAGCTTGCTGAATGGTTGAGCTCAATCATTATGTTGTTTAGCTGCCCAGACACCACAGCACTGCAAACAGCCTATATGCAATTGGCCTCCTATTATGTTCGTCATCATAAAATGCTTATAGGCTCCTAATAAGTTCCACACTGTTACCAGACTTAGAGGTCTATACAAATGCACGGTTTGGTTTGTAGAAAGGACATACAACTTTGGAGATTGAGGCCTCAAATTATCATTGTGAAACAGAGCATGCAAACCGAGAAGTGTTTAAGTTTTGTTTTTCCTCCAGATACATGCCTTCAAGACAAGAACTCATAACTATACAAAAAGTGCAATGTAGCTTATTTCCAACACCCCTTGCCCTACAGGCTACACACTCACACTCACCCCCCACCCCCACACACATAAGAAACACAGCATTGAGTGACAGAGACATTTCACTCTATGTCAGAGGTCTCTTTTTTAACTTTGAGTCTTTTTTTGTGTTTTCTGTAACAAATGAAGCCCCAAAGCTTTCTCAAGCGCTGCCTCTATTCTCCTCTCTCACGACCCACCAACGAGCACTCGCTTTCTTATCCTCAAACCAGGCTATAACATAGCAACCGCCTCCCCTGCAACCTCTGACCTATGCTTTTTTGCATTTCCTGCAGCTAAAACATTGAGAAGCAGCCTAAGTGAAGGGGGTGCACCTGTGGCTGGGCAGGTGACACTGCGTGCGCCTTCGAGAGACGGGTCTCCAAGACGTTGCTCCGCTCTCTGACATTGAGGTTAAAGCCATTGAAGAAAGCGAAGATTAGACTCTCTTTGTACCAGGCAGCGTTAAACAAATTAATCTATTGCTGCTCATCTGACTGTAAAATCTCTCGATTTACTATTTCTATAGACCAAGGCCTGGGCAGGGGATAACCCCACACCGCAGAGCCCACTGAACATCTCGAAAACTTTGTTGACAATGAGTCTATCACTGCAGACTTCAAGTATGTGTCAGAAATTACAATCCAGATCATTACCCAGTGGAATTCTAGAAAGAAAATATAGGCTAATTTAGCAAATAGGCTGACAATGTTTGCAAACATCCAAAACAATATAAACAAAAACATGACCGCCTCCTCCTTTCAAAGTCTTCTCCTCTGAGAGCTATAGAAAAGCACCTTTGTTTATCAGTCGGCTTTTTTTCCTCACTAATCTCTAGCAGAGTACATTAAACACATAAAAGGGACTCTTTAAATAAAGGCCCCACTGAACATATCAAGTTCCTATGATTAAATAAATCAATAACACATGGAGAAAAAAAAGTAAGGATATAAAATAGATAGTAGGGTATTGATAAACATGAGCATATAACATCAAATTGGCTAAATATAAAGGCTAAAATGTAGTGCTTATGAAAGAAAGTGCAAAACAAAGACTGGCAGAGTAGGGTATTGACGGGTCAAACTGTGTCAACCCGAGTTACGTTCAGATGAGCGAGCGAAAGCTGACCCGTGCGCGCACTACGCTTGCACTGGTCTGTTTTAAAGACCCCGCTTTTATTTCAGTTCCTTTATGTCATTATATCTTCGATTGTCTGCCAAATGAATGGAATTTATTTAAAATATATGCCATGTCAATGAGATTTGTTCTTTCGTTTGAAAGACCAATTGCCTTCAAATGACTAGGCCTATTCAAAATCAAACTTAGATGTGGAATCACAAGGTTTGCTTAGAAAACCATTTGATAACTATTAGTCTAGCCCATGATCAGGCTAATATAAACAGCAGCTGTAGCCTAGTCTATAGTACCCCAGTGCCAGTGGCCTATCCATTATTAATTATAGCCCAAGTTTAGCTATCAACATAATAAGAAAGTGACTCCAACGACGTCTAATAAAGAAAACTACAAAATGAATACAGAAAGATCATCATTCATTCTGCGACAATGTCATCATGCTGCGCCAAAAACCGTTAAGGAGACAGGACCCCATTTTCATTCAGTATGGAAAAGAATGCCTCTCGTAAGGCAATGCGAAAACGAATTTAAAATAATATACAATATAAAAGCTACTTTAAAAAACAAAACAACGTATTTGTTCCTGTTGTTCGATCTGGAAGCTGATTGTCTCGTGCATTCTCTCTATGTATTCGTACAGGCTGCTAATTCTCCCTGTCAAACGTTGTTAGCTAGCCAGACTTCCATGTTTGTCAACTAGGAGAGTTGTCGATGGACCTTCCCATGCATTTTCTGGCTTGTAAACATAGCTTATTTCTTGTGGCAATATGCCTAGTAACCTGTTCACGTTTGTAAACCACTCTCATAATAGGCCCATAATGCCTAGTCTAGTGCTTGTCTGAGGTGGTATCTCTGCCATGCACCTAGAGGGGTCTGTGGTGGTACTCCCAGCTCCTGGAGAATAGCCTCTGGGTCTGGGATCCTATCATACAATGGAAATGTGTAACTGCACCGTTGTCTTGGATGGTATCCACTGTCCAACACAGTGGATGAAGCTGGAGAAGGGCAGGTGCCTTACAAGAAGCAGGATCCCCGAGCCCGTGCCATTGGCAGTCTTGGCCGGAAGATCCACCAGCGCCACCTGCAGGTGATTAGTGAGACTGGAGAGAACATGGTTACCATGCATCGAGTTGATGTCCTCGGACTGATGGACGAGAATGGGCTAAAACTGGTGCCTCAACGAAAACAAAAGATCCACCCGTCTAATGACGGGCAAACATATCCACGAGGAGCAGCTCAAACGCGGTGAGAAACAGAAAGCCAAGACAGGTGTGTCATATTTAGCATATACAACCACTGTTTTACACCAGACACGTGTACATCTCTACCTTGCACACAGTGGTTGTATCTGAATTCTCTAAATGCCTTTTTTCCTATAAGAGGGATATTATAATTATTTTATTATACCTTTATTTCAACAAGGAACACAGACGGAGACCAAGGTCTCTTTTACAGCAGGGCCCTGCGCATACATGTTTACACATACAGTTTAGATACAATGATTAAGAAACTACTTAAGACAAACAAAACGATCACATAACAAAAAAAAATACAGCAACAGATTATTACATTTACACATAGGTTATTCCCCTAACAGCACAAGAACTTGCATTACCCGAAACGGTTACAAGCGATACAAAAATAAAAATCCTCCAATAAATATTTAAAATGGGCAACAAATATTTAAAATGGGCATGGGCAACAAGTCTCAAGTTTAAGTTTAGTCTGCAGGCTATTCCATAGGCAAGGAGCATAACAGGAAACGGCAGCCATACCCAACTCTGAGGAAATCGCATGGGCCTCAAGTGTAATCCATGATTGAGACCTGGTTTTAGGAATTATAATTCTAATATTGATGAGTGATGATAAATAAGAAGGTAGTTATTCAGAAGTGCTTTATAGACAAACACGAGAGCATGTTCTCGTCTCACGGACAGCGAAGTCCAACCCACATTTTGATATAAAACACAGTGGTGTATATACTACAAAGCAGGTTCAATGAGTTAGTCAGCTATGTTCTGAAATAACTTTATTTTTTGGAAAGGTAAGCTTGAAATGGGCATGGCCTATGACTCAACAACCAAAAGAAAATAGAGTTTAGCTTTCTTAATGAACCCCAACAAATCCAGTTACTTCTGGTTGTTTATCGAAGTTTGCTGGCTAACTAATTGAACCTGCTTTGTAGTATACCCCTCGGATCTAAAATAAGAACAAAAACTACTACCCATACCGAGGCCCTGTGCAGGTAAAGGAGCTCACATTTTCCTCTGACATTGGTAAGTATGATCTTCTAAACAAACTGCGGCAGGTCCAGAATTGGCTGGATAAAAAGCACCGTGTCAGAATCACACTCAGAACAAGATGTATGGAACATGTACAGCCACTGGTAAGATATCTATCGGGGATTGGTTTACCTGTCTGGTGCACATCATCTAAAACACTTATCGTATACAGATGCTATTCACCATTCTGTTGTTTCAAAGACGCTGTAGAGATGATTGAATTATATGCATAACGACTACTACCATCTTCATGTACGTCATCTCCCAAACAAGCTCTTGGAACTTGAGAACAGGTAACCATTAGTATTGCAACCAGTAAACCTCCCATTTCAGACCAAAATGTTTCAACCTGGACAAACCAGATACCTCTTCACTATTCTGTAGTTGAAACCAGCAAAATAGTTAGTTGGCTTTAATTTGTCTCTTTTTATTGCAAAAATATACATTCAATTCTATATATGTACAACAACTTTCCTTTGGCAGAACAAAGACTCGTTAGCAACAAACTAGGCTCAGACATGCATAAATAAATATGTAGTCTTGTGGACAGAAAAAGGAGTGTGCCCTATTGTCTGTACAAGGACTCCACGTTGACTTTCCTGAGATGTGCAAATGCGGAATAAGCCAAATATTAATGTTGTATTTCTATATGGAACGCTGTTTGGGTCTTCGCGTGTCAAAAAAGATACACGTGAAATAACACTAATTGACATGTCAAATAAACTTGTTGACCAATCAGGACCTGAACATGACTGCACGTCACATAATAATTTAACACGTTCATTAATTTTGTATGTAGCTATTACACATCCATTACACTCACCCTTGTATTTCATGTCACCGGTTCATCGATACGTATGCTAAGATAGTTGTCGCGCGCACCTACAGTGCTGGTCATAAAAAAAGCCAGCTAGCTGATGACGCAAACAATGTTCTTCCCCAAAAACATAGCAAAACGACATTTTTCAGCATGCTAGGTGTCATCATCTAAAATAACCCTAATTTATAAAACCGTTCTTATTGGTTAATGGTGGTCGAGACATCTGTGAAGCTAGCCACAATAGTGGACTTCGCGCTTAGCCTTCAAAGTTAAAGTATGTTATTGATAGTGACGTAAATGAATACAACTTGTAGAATTATGCCATAATTGAATAGATTATTATGCACGAGGTTGGAATGTTATATAAAAACAAAATACAATAATTTGGTAATTTGACAAATCTGTTGAAATCACACTGGATGTATTAGACTTTAGAATTGCATTGGGGGCATACTTATTTCACTGTACAGCCTTACCTATGGATTGTGGATCAATGGCATGGGGTATCAGTCTACTCAGTGACACCCAGAGAACATTAGCATTGTAGCTCTTATTGCGAGACAACTGAATTTAGCTATACTTATTGTCAACCTACTATGTGTATTGAACAGTATTCCCTAGGAAAAACAATACTGCATGGATGTTTTGGAGTCTGATAACTCTTGAGGACGTTGGGGAAAAAATATTGGGTATTGAGTAGACTGATACCTAATTTCACTGTAAAGCTCTACAGTGCAATATGAAAACGCATCGTTCGTGGCCGGCGTGTGCTTGTTTGCAGACTCTTTTGTACAGCTTTGACAGTGCTACTGATAGTAGTGGCGGCGCTTGGCTTGCACGTGCAAATTCAGCACACAACATTCAATAATAGAATTGAGTTATTTGATGTGTCAAATTAAAATCTTATTTGACATGTATCTTTTTTGACACGCAAAGACCCAAACGCATTCCATACTTTTATGGTGTTGACAGCAGGACACAACCCTGGAGCAGATAGTGCAACAGAGGTGCCGATGGGAATTATTTCCAAACCCAAAGTCATCCAATATGGCAGAGCTGCCATGTGCATCCTGTGTCCACCTGCGAAGGAAGTCAAAGAAATGAACAGTTGCCGCAGCACCATCCTGATACCAGCCCACCATGCCCAACACATCACCTACAGTTCTCCCCACAGACCTCACAGCCCACCATGCCCAACACATCACCTACAGTTCTCCCCACAGACCTCACAGCCCACCACATCACCTACAGTTCTCCCCACAGACCTCACAGCCCACCATGCCCAACACAACACCTACAGTTCTCCCCACAGACCTCACAGCCCACCATGCCCAACACATCACCTACAGTTCTCCCCACAGACCTCACAGCCCACCATGCCCAACACATCACCTACAGTTCTCCCCACAGACCTCACAGCCCACCATGCCCAACACATCACCTACAGTTCTCCCCAGACCTCACAGCCCACCACATCACCTACAGTTCTCCCCACAGACCTCACAGCCCACCATGCCCAACACAACACCTACAGTTCTCCCCAGACCTCACAGCCCACCATGCCCAACACATCACCTACAGTTCTCCCCACAGACCTCACAGCCCACCATGCCCAACACATCACCTACAGTTCTCCCCACAGACCTCACAGCCCACCATGCCCAACACATCACCTACAGTTCTCCCCACAGACCTCACAGCCCACCATGCCCAACACATCACCTACAGTTCTCCCCACAGACCTCACAGCCCACCATGCCCAACACATCACCTACAGTTCTCCCCACAGACCTCACAGCACTTAATACAATCAAACTGAACAGTTGTGCGTGCAAACTCACGAGTTCAAGTACAAATTCAAAATCTACGCACAGTGAACTACACTAGCGAGGGCAATATCATGTTTTTTTGAGGGGGGGGGGGGGGGGTTGTCGAGTAATTTTACTCCAATTGGCACCGAAAGTAATACTGTCATATGGCAAAATCCGGTCGGGTGGTCACGGTTTGATTTCTTAACCAGAGTTGAAAACGACTGTGTCCGGAAGAAGGGATACCATTGTAATAGGCTCTGATCCAACAGTGTTCGTTTGCTCTGACTGACCCCTTGCAATGGATTCTGATTGCAAAGCTGCATGGGGCTTTGGATGACTGTTATTCTTAGGCTTGTAACCACTCAGTCTGGAAACCAGGGATCTCTTGGGTCGGGGTTTCTTCTGCAAACATGAAAAATTGATCATTAGCTAATACAGGGCTGAAACACTAACAGTTACAAATCAATAAACAATAACATGTATTAACCATTTTCATAGGATGCGAGGAACAGCACAAAATGTAAGGTTTAAGTACTAACTACAAGTGTTAAAATAAAATGAACGTATTCAAGCATACATGGCATGCCTATTCTAACCTGTTTCTTCCTTTCTGGATCGTGGACAACATTGTGGCGTTGTAAGCTTTGCTGCGAAAGACAGAGTTTTCTATTAGAGGGAACATAGGTCCATATATCACTGACATTTTGACTGTTACGAAAATTTCTGAGGACAACTCTCTCATACAAATGCACCTTCAGATATAGAAGCTGATTTCGACTAATAAGAGTGAGGTGAATCTGGTAGCAACACAACAAGACTCTGGTCAGGTATCCATACCTTCATGGCAAAGGTCTTTCCACAGCCTTCATGGGGGCAGGTGTAAGGCCGTAGCTCCTCATGGTAAGAGCCGATGTGGCTTTGCAGGTTGAATGGCGTGGTGAAGGACCTCTGGCACCCCTCCCTGGGACAGATAAACACCTGGCGCTCCTCTGCGTGGACACGCTGGTGCTGCTTCAGGAACCAGGTGTCGCGAAACACCTTGTTGCATTCATTACACTGAAAAAGGGCTGGAGGCACAAACAATCACCCTGCAGCGACCTTCATTGACCTTTGAGACATACATTATTGTAATTGTTTTTGTACACATACTATTCTGAAAGCAATGTGTCAATCGTAAGGTGCGAGACAGCATACCTCTGTGTACGTGTTTCCTATGGTTAGTATACTCAGTCCAGGTCTTTCCGATGAAAGAACAGCCATCTTTTTCACAGGGGTAGCCTGTGAGAAAAACAACATTTTAGCAGTTACAGGGCTGTGTCACTCCCAGACAATCCAGCTGCAGGATCAGGAGATAAATCTTACCTCTGTGCACCTTCTCGTGAAGCCGTAGTTTATTGGGAAAAGTGAATCGTTTCTCGCAGCCCTCAAAGGTACAGCTATAAAGCCAGTGAGCGAGAAAGAGAAAAGGCAGATTAGTATAACAAGCTTGCACTGACCACTAAGAAGTGTTGTTCTCTAGACCAAAGCTAGGAGTGCTAGGCATGTATTGTACTGGGTTACTATCTCCTGGATATTCAGTTCACAGGGCTCAAATTTTCATATTTAAAATTAATTTACATTCGCTCCAGGACATCTGCTTTCAACCAACAACATGGGGTAATACCATTAGCATAACAAACAGCTTAATTTACTCACTGAAAGGGAGGTAGTTTGGTGTGCTGCTGGGACTCATGTGACTTGAGCTGATTGTTCTTCCTGAACACTTTCCCACATCCCTCAAAGCTACACTGTAAACACAGAAGAGTAAAACAATTATGGCAGCAATGCAAATTACACACCTGTTAGCCAAGTACTGCATTTCATTATACCTTGGCTGACTTAGGCCAATAAATGTAGTCAGATTAACTCACCACATATTCATACAGTTTCTCCTTATCATGGTTGTGATTGCGATTAACATGTTTCTTCAAATTGTAATTTGTGGTGAAGGCCTCTGTGCATCCATCTACTGTACATCTGTCAACAAACAGAACACTTGTAGACAATTTGTCTGGAATGTCCGCACTAGTTGGCTAAATAACACAAATACTACCTAAAGGGTCTCTCTCCACTGTGGCTCAACTGGTGCCGAGCTAGGTGGTACTTGTCGCAGAATGACTTGTCACAGCCGTCATGTTCACACACAAATGGTTTCTGCAGAATACAGAAAAAAATGGAAGCATTTGTAGAGGGGAAAAATCATGGCGTGGTGGTGGAATTAAATGCACAACGTGGGATATTTCCTCTGTTCAATTGCCATTACAATTAATACCCATTGATTCTTGAAGAACAAGAAAACATAGGCAGCTAGTTTTGTACTAAGCTTGGTTTAGTCTTGTCTCATCTGAGCTAAAAAAAAAACGTATTACTCTGGTGTTTGTTTTATATCGTCATTGAAGTCTGTATAACGTAACACAACGTCGATCTCAGAGACTACCAGTCCTTGCATTCACAGCACAGTCTATCAGTTTGATACTGGTTTAATTTCCCCAGCAGCTTTATCAAACCACGTAGCGGGACTGCAGTTGTGCTGAAGCACGAACTCAGGCTTTAACTACCCAGCATTACATCATAACCTATTTTCCCAGCGGAATCGCCTAACTACAGACCAAATACAGGGAATACAAAATTCACTTGCCGGTGTCCATGGCATGTCTCAAAATGTTGCTAGCTAGCGGTTAGCTGAGTAGTAAACTGTACTCACCAGCCCCGTGTGCTTGCAAATATGAGCATCTAGTTTCCATGCTTTGTTGTACGACGCATGACAGTCAGAGAATGAACATATAAAACTTTTGCGCGGTACTTGCTGACTTAATTCCATTATAATAATAAAAAGCGAGGACCACAATGTGGCGTTGACCCACACACGTGCGGAGTTGACAGGAAGAAGACATTACGCCGCTACCATGTTGGCACTAAAGAGGGGGGTTGTAAAATTAAGAAAACTAAATACCAATCCAGTCACTAATCGCATCAGTTAAGTGTATATTTTTGTTAAAAATTGTAATACTACGTCGAAACGAACACGTTGTTTCTGTGTTTTGTCGACACATTTGGGTATTTTTCTTTCGACGTTTAAAATAGGCTGACCCAGAACGCCATTGCACTCGTTTTGGCAGACGGAGTGCCCCGTTTCTGACTCCGGCATTCTCGGCGCCTGTGGAGACGGGAATCCTATGCGGAGTGAGCTGCTCAGTATTGAACGCAAGTAAAAAAGCAAAACAAATTGTTGAGACAAAAATGTATATTGTTTCTGGATGTAAACATATTTTATGTTTTGTGTACATCATTGGTCTAAGAGTAGGAAGTAGACTAAATCTCCAATCCAAAATCAAATCTAGAGTCGACTTTCTATTTCGCAACAAAGCCTCCTCCACTCACGCCGCCAAACTTACCCTAGTAAAACTAACTATCCTACCGATCCTCGACTTCGGCGATGTCATCTACAAAATAGCTTCCAATACTCTACTCAGCAAACTGGATGCAGTTTATTACAGTGCCATCCGTTTTGTTACTAAAGCAGCTTACACCACCCACCACTGCGACCTGTATGCTCTAGTCGGCTGGCCCTCGCTACATGTTCGTCGTCAGACCCACTGGCTCCAGGTCATTGAAAGAGATTTGTGTCAGTTCAAATCTGGCATCAGGACAAAATGTGATTCATAGTGAAAGAGATTTGCGTCAGTTCAAATCTGGCATCAGGACAAAATGTGATTCATAGTGAAAGAGATTTGCGTCAGGTCAAATCTGGCATCAGGACAAAATGTGATTCATAGTCACCGAATATATTTTAAGTATTTTAATTAAACTCAAACGATAAACGGTAAATGCAATTTTCGTATATACGAGTTCACTGGATCTCCGCGCAGGGTAGATAAGAGAACTGTGGAATGTACTCAAAATAGTAGTTTTATACTATGACAAGTTTATTCTCAACTTGTCCAGTTGGCCTATCATAGTAGAGGTTTTTTATTTATTTATTTATATATTTTATTTCACCTTTATTTAACCAGGTAGGCAAATTGAGAACACGTTCTCATTTACAATTGCGACCTGGCCAAGATAAAGCAAAGCAGTTCGACACATACAACAACACATAGTTACACATGGAGTAAAACAAACATACAGTCAATAATACAGTGAAAAATAAGTCTATATACAATATGAGCAAGTGAGGTGAGATAAGGGAGGTGAAGGCAAACAAAATATATATATAAATAAAAAAATATATAAAAAGGCCATGGTGGCGAAGTAAATACAATATAGCAAGTAAAAAAAGTAGAGATAGTAGAGATAGAAAAAAGTAGAGATAGAAATAATGGGGTGCAAAGGAGCAAAATAAATAAATACAGTAGGTAAAGAGGTAGTTGTTTGGGCTAAATTATAGATGGGCTATGTACAGGTGCAGTAATCTATGAGCTGCTCTGACAGCTGGTGCTTAAAGCTAGTGAGGGAGATAAGTGTTTCCAGTTTCAGAGATTTTTGTAGTTCGTTCCAGTCATTGGCAGCAGAGAACTGGAAGGAGAGGCGGCCAAAGGAAGAATTGGTTTTGGGGGTGACCAGAGAGATATACCTGCTGGAGCGCGTGCTACAGGTAGGTGCTGCTATGGTGACCAGCGAGCTGAGATAAGGGGGGACTTTACCTAGCAGGGTCTTGTAGATGACCTGGAGCCAGTGGGTTTGACGACGAGTATGAAGCGAGGGCCAGCCAACGAGAGTGTACAGGTCGCAGTGGTGGGTAGTATATGGGGCTTTGGTGACAAAACGGATGGCACTGTGATAGACTGCATCCAATTTATTGAAAGGGTTTTGGAGGCTATTTTGTAAATGACATCACCGAAGTCGAGGATTGGTAGGATGGTCAGTTTTACAAGGGTATGTTTGGCAGCATGAGAGAAGGATGCTTTGTTGCGGAATAGGAAGCCAATTCTAGATTTAACTTTGGATTGGAGATGTTTGATGTGAGTCTGGAAGGAGAGTTTACAGTCTAACCAGACACCTAGGTATTTGTAGTTGTCCACATATTCTAAGTCAGAGCCGTCCAGAGTAGTGATGTTGGACAGGCGGGCAGGTGCAGGCAGCGATCGGTTGAAGAGCATGCATTTAGTTTTACTTGTATTTAAGAGCAAATGGAGGCCACGGAAGGAGAGTTGTATGGCATTGAAGCTCGCCTGGAGGGTTGTTAACACAGTGTCAAAAGAAGGGCCAGAAGTATACAGAATAGTGTCGTCTGCGTAGAGATGGATCAGAGAATCACCAGCAGCAAGAGCGACATCATTGATGTATACAGAGAAGAGAGTCGGTCCAAGAATTGAACCCTGTGGCACCCCCATAGAGACTGCCAGAGGCCCGGACAACAGACCCTCCGATTTGACACACTGAACTCGATCAGAGAAGTAGTTGGTGAACCAGGCGAGGCAATCATTAGAGAAACCAAGGCTGTCGAGTCTGCCGATGAGGATGTGGTGATTGACAGAGTCAAAAGCCTTGGCCAGGTCAATGAATACGGCTGCACAGTATTGTTTCCTATCGATGGCGGTTAAGATATCGTTTATGACCTTGAGCGTGGCTGAGGTGCACCCATGGCCAGCTCTGAAACCAGATTGCATAGTGGAGAAGGTATGGTGGGATTCGAAATGGTCGGTAATCTGTTTGTTGACTTGGCTTTCGAAGACCTTAGAAAGGCAGGGTAGGATAGATATAGGTCTGTAGCTGTTAGGGTCAAGAGTGTCCCCCCCTTTGAAGAGGGGGATAACCGCAGCTGCTTTCCAATCTTTGGGAATCTCAGACGACACGAAAGAGAGGTTGAAAAGGCTAGTAATAGGGGTGGCAACAATTTCAGCAGATAGTTTTAGAAAGAAAGGGTCCAGATTATCTAGCCCGGCTGATTTGTAAGGGTCCAGATTTTGCAGCTCTTTCAGAACATCAGCTGACTGTATTTGGGAGAAAGAGAAATGGGGAAGGCTTGGGCGAGTAGCAGAGGGGAGGGCAGTGCTGTTGACCGGGGTAGGGGCAGCCAGATGGAAAGCATGGCCAGCCGTAGAAAAATGCTTATTGAAATTCTCAATTATAGTGGATTTGTCGGTGGTGACAGTGTTTCCTATCTTCAGTGCAGTTGGAAGCTGGGAGGAGGTGTTCTTATTCTCCATGGACTTTACAGTGTCCCAGAACTTTTTTGAATTTGTGTTGCAGGAAGCAAATTTCTGCTTGAAAAAGCTAGCCTTGGCTTTTCTAACTGCCTGTGTATATTGGTTTCTAGCTTCCCTGAAAAGTTGCATATCACGGGGGCTGTTCGATGCTAATGCAGAACGCCATAGGATGTTTTTCTGTTGGTTAAGGGCAGTCAGGTCAGGAGAGAACCAAGGGCTATATCTGTTCCTGGTTCTAAATTTCTTGAATGGGGCATGCTTATTCAAGATGGTGAGGAAGGCATTTAAAAAAAATATCCAGGCATCCTCTACTGACGGGATGAGATCAATATCCTTCCAGGATACATCGGCCAGGTCGATCAGAAAGGCCTGCTCGCTGAAGTGTTTCAGGGAGCGTTTGATAGTGATGAGTGGAGGTCGTTTGACCGCTGACCCATTACGGATGCAGGCAATGAGGCAGTGATCGCTGAGATCTTGGTTGAAAACAGCAGAGGTGTATTTGGAGGGCAAGTTGGTTAGGATGATATCTATGAGGGTGCCCGTGTTTACGGAATTGGGGTGGTACCTGGTAGGTTCATTGATAATTTGTGTGAGATTGAGGGCATCAAGCTTAGATTGTAGGATGGCTGGGGTGTTAAGCATGTTCCAATTTAGGTCGCCTAGCAGCACGAGCTCTGAAGATAGATGGGGGGCAATCAGTTCACATATGGTGTCCAGAGCACAGCTGAGGGCAGAGGGTGGTCTATAGCAGGCGGCAACGGTGAGAGACTTGTTTTTAGAGAGGTGGATTTTTAAAAGTAGAAGTTCAAATTGTTTGGGAACAGACCTGGATAGTAAAACAGAACTCTGCAGGCAATCTTTGCAGTAGATTGCAACACCGCCCCCTTTGGCCATTCTATCTTGTCTGAAAATCTTGTAGTTGGGGATGAAAATGTCAGAATTTTTGGTGGTCTTTCTAAGCCAGGATTCAGACACGGCTAAAACATCCGGGTTGGCAGAGTGAGCTAAAGCAGTGAACAAAACAAACTTAGGGAGGAGGCTTCTAATGTTAACATGCATGAAACCAAGGCTATTACGGTTACAGAAGTCATCAAAAGAGAGCGCCTGGGGAATAGGAGTGGAGCTAGGTACTGCAGGGCCTGGATTCACCTCTACATCACCAGAGGAACAGAGGAGGAGTAGGATAAGGGTACGGCTAAAAGCTATGAGAATTGGTCATCTAGAGCATCTAGAACAGAGAGTAAAAGGACGTTTCTGGGGGCGATAAAATAGCTTCAAGGAATAATGTACAGACAAAGGTATGGTAGGATGTGAATACAGTGGAGGTAAACCTAGGTATTGAGTGATGATGAGAGAGATATTGTCTCTAGAAACATCATTGAAACCAGGTGATGTCATCGCATATGTGGGTGGTGGAAATTAAAGGTTGGATATGGTATAGTGAGCAGGGCTAGAGGCCCTACAGTGAAATAAGCCAATAAACACTAACCAGAACAGCAGTGGACAAGGCATATTTACATTAAGGAGAGGCATGCTTAATCGAGTGATCAATAAGGGTCCAGTGAGTAGAGGTTGGTTTGGGTCACGGCGATCCAGACAGCTGGCCGGGTAGATGGCTATCGGTAGCAAGATAGCATAGGATGGAGGTCTATTTTTAGACACCTCGTGCGTTTCCGTCGGTAGATTAGTGGGGTTCCGTGTCTTGTAGAGGGGATCAATCCAATTGGCAAAATAGATATAGTGACCCAAGAAAAAAAATTTTTTTTTTTTTTTTTTGTCCGAAATACTTAATAAGATAGCAGCCGATAAGACAGCTAACGATTAGCGGGCCCCAGGTGAGCGTTCAGGTAACGTCGCGACGGAGGTGCCAGTTGGATAACTCCCTCGGGCAGATAACGTCGGCAGTCAATCGTGAAGGCCCGGTGGGGCTCCGTATCTGCAGCAACAAAAAAAAAACCCGGGTCCGGATAGGTGACTGTAGCCCAGGAATGGCTGATGGAACTCCTCAGCTGGCTAGCTCCGGCATAATTTAAGTTTGCTCCGGGATCGACGTAAGCCAATAGTCACACGGTTTGCAGCTAGCTAGCTGCGAAATCAAGGTGCACATGGTTCATACTCTTGCTCCTCCTTTGTGGGCCCCCAAACTTGTCCAAGCCCCTTGGCGTTTTCCTTCTCCACATCTGGTTGTTGGGTAGAGCAGCTCCATCCTGTGTCCCCCGCAATTCTACACTGAAACAGTTCCTAATATGGTATTGTCTAGTAATCTAAACTCCTGGTTGGTCTAGAGAGATGCACCCCTCCCCTCTCCAGACTGTCCACAGCTTTTATGGCCTGTGGTGGTCAGTCCTTACACACCTACCCCCCTCTGTATTGTGTGTGTGTGTGCAACAAAACAACATTCACCTTCAACCAATATGCTAACAGCCTATAGTGCATGAACATAAATCCTAACATCATCTACAAGGCTATGCTAGGTAAACCGCCGCCTTATCTCAGTTCACTGGTCACGATGGCAACATCCACCCGTAGCACGCGCTCCAGCAGGTGTATCTCACTGATCATCCCTAAAGCCAAAACCTCATTTGGCCGCCTTTCCTTCCAGTTCTCTGCTGCCTGCGACTGGAACGAATTGCAAAAATCTCTGAAGTTGGAGACTTTTATCTCCCTCAACAACTTTAAACATCTGCTATCTGAGCAGCTAACCGATCGCTGCAGCTGTACATAGTCCATTGGTATATAGCCCACCCAATTTACCTACCTCATCCCCATACTGTTTTTATTTATTTACTTTTCTGCTCTTTTGCACACCAGTATCTCTACTTGCACATGATCATCTGATGATTTATCACTCCAGTGTTAATCTGCTAAATTGTAATTATTTGCTCCTATGGCCTATGTATTGCCTACCTCCTCATGCCTTTTGCACACATTGTATATAGATTCTCTGTTTTTCTTTTTTTTTCTACTATGTTATTGACTTGTTTATTGTTTACTCCATGTGTAACTCTGTGTTGTTGTCTGTGTCACACTGCTATGCTTTATCTTGGCCAGGTCGCAGTTGCAAATGAGAACTTGTTCTCAACTAGCCTACCTGGTTAAATAAAGGTGAAAAAAAGAAAAAAGATTAGAGACACCCCAGTGAGCACCCTCTGACACCGACGTCCATGGACGTTGAAAAGACGTTCAGTCCGCCCGCCCTGGCCTTGATTTCAAGTCCACAGATGTCGTTATCCGGTCCAGACCGGCCTTGATTTCAACATGGAATCCTCAACTGAAGCTAGCTAGCTAACTAGCTATCAGCTATCAGTCAGCTAACCACTGCTAGCGGTCATCAGCTAACTTTTAGCTCTGAAAGCTCTCGCCAGTCCGTACAACTTATTTCAAACTAGAGCATACCGGACCTATTTTTCTCTCCATAGCCCCGGATTCCTACCGCAAACTCTGAACCTTTCATCTGGATCATCGCAGCAAGCTAACCACAACCCGGGTTGACTACTCCTGGCTAACGTTTCCGTCCCGGAGCAAGCACCAACTAGCCTGGAGCTAGCCCATGCTAGACCCATCTCCCGGCTAGGGCTCCTGGGCTACTCCTGAAGCCCACTTCTCAGCTACAATATCCGGACCCCTTCTACTGCTGGTACGGGGCACGGAACCCCGCCGATCCTTCACGACTGGAAAACTGAAATAATCTGCCCGAGGATCCCAACAGGCCCCTCAGCCGCGATGTCCCCTGAAGGCCCATTCTGCTAACCGTGGCCTGCTAGCTATCTAGAGCATATTGGACTGTTAGCTCATCCATCGGCCAGTTTCTTGGACCACTATACCCATTTTGCCAATTGGACTTGGACCCCTCTGCTACTTTGAACCCTACTAATTCCACGACTGGTCTATCGACGTCACCGCACGAGGAGGCAAAAACAGATTTCCCCCCCATCACAACGTCCCTCTAAGGCCCTTATGCTAGCTTGCTAGCCCTGGCCTGCTAACTGCTAGCTTGCTAGCCCCGGCCCTAACTGTCTGAATCGCCGTGTCCCCAGCCAGCCCAACCACTCTCTGGACCCATACGATCACTTGGCTACGCATGCCTCTCCCTAATATCAATATGCCTTGTCCATTACTGTCCTAGTTAGTGATTACTGTCTTATTTCACTGTAGAGCCTCTAGCCCTGCTCATGTTGTTTCACCTCCCACATATGCAATGGCATCACCTGGTTTAAACGTCTCTAGAGACTATATCTCTCTCATCATTACTCAATGCCTAGGTTTACCTCCAATGTACTCTCTTCCTACCATACCTTTGTCTGTACATTATGCCTTGAATCTATGCTATCGTTCCCAGAAACCTGCTCCCTTTACTCTCCGTTCCGAACGTTCCAGACGGCCAGTTCTTATAGCCTTTAGCCGTACCCTTATCCTACTTCTCCTCTGTTCCTCTGGTGATGTAGAGGTTAATCCAGGACCTGCAGTGCCTAGCTCCACTCCTACTCCCCAGGTGCTCTCATTTGTTGACTTCTGTAAAGCCTTGGTTTCATGCATGTTAACATTAGAAGCCTACTCCCTAAGTTTGCTTTATTCACTGCTTTAGCACATTCTGCCAACCCGGATGTCTTAGCCTTGTCTGAATCCTGGCTTAGGAAAACCACCTGAAAAACCCTGAAATTTCTAACTATAACATTTTCCGCCAAGATAGAACTGCCAAAGGGGGCGGTGTTACAATCTACTGCAGAGATAGAACTCTGCAGGGTATCTTACTATCCAGGTCTGGACCAAAACAATTCGAGCTTCTACTTCTAAAAATGTCCCTTTCCAGAAACAAGTCTCTCACCGTTGCCGCTTGCTATAGACCACCCTCTGCCCCCAGCTGTGCCCTGGACACCATATGTGAATTGATTGCCCCCCATCTATCTTCTGAGCTCATGCTGCTAGGTGACCTAAACTGGGACATGCTTAACACCCCGGCCATCCTTCAATCTAAGCTTGATGCCCTCAATCTCACAAAAATTATCAATGAACCTACCAGGTACAACCCAAAATCCGTAAAACACGGGCACCCTCTTAGATATCATCCTAACTAACTCACCCTCCAAATACACCTCTGTTGTTTTCAAAGAAGATCTCAGCGATCACTGCCTCATTGCCTGCATCCGTAATGGGTCTGCGGTCAAACGACCACCCCTCATCACTGTCAAACGCTCCCTAAAACACTTCAGCAAACAGGCCTTTCTAATCAACCTGGCCGGGGTATCCTGGAATGACATTGACCTCATCCCATCAGTAGAGGATGCCTGGTTATTCTTTAAAAGTGCCTTCCTCACCATCTTAAATAAGCATGCTCCATTCAAAAAATGTAGAACCAGGAATATATATAACTCTTGGTTCACTCCAGACCTGTCTGCCCTTGACCAGCACAAAAACATCCTGTGGCGTTCTGCATTAGCCCCTGTGATATGCAACTTTTCAGGGAAGTTAGGAACCAATATACACAGGCAGTTAGGAAAGCTAAGGCTAGCTTTTTCAAACAGAAATTTGCATCCTGTAGTACAAACTCAAAAAAGTTCTGGGACACGGTAAATTCCATGGAGAATAAGAGCACCTCCTCCCAGCTGCCCACTGCACTGAGGCTAGGAAACACTGTCACTACCAATAAATCCACAATAATTGAACATTTCAAGAAGCATTTTTCTACGGCTGGCCATGCTTTCCACCTGGCTACCCTTACCCCGGTCAAGAGCCCTGCGCTCCCCACAGCAACTCGCCCAAATCTCCCCCACTTCTCCTTCACCCAAATCCAGATAGCTGATGTTCTGAAAGAGCTGCAAAATCTGGACCTCTACAAATCAGCCAGGCTAGACAATCTGGACCCTCTCTTTCTAAAATGATCTGCCAAAATTGTTGCAACCCCTATTACTAGCCTGTTCAACCTCTCTTTCGTATCGTCTGAGATTCCCATAGATTGGAAAGCTGCTGCGGTCATCCCCCTCTTCAAAGGGGGAGACACTCTAGACCCAAACTCCTACAGACCTATATCTATTCTACACTGCCTTTCTAAGGTCTTTGAAAGCTAAGTTAACAAACAGAATGTTTTCAGAGCTGGTCATGGGTGCACCTCAGCCACGCTCAAGGTCCTAAACGATATCATAACCGCCATCGATGAGAGACATTACTGTGCAGCCGTATTCATCGATCTGGCTAAGGCTTTCGACTCTGTCAATCACAACATTCTTATTGGCAGAATCAACAGCCTTGGTTTCTCAAACGATTGCCTCGCTTGGTTCACCAACTACTTCTCCGATAGAGTTCAGTATGTCAAATCGGAGGGCCTGTTGTCCGGACCTCTGGCAGTCTCTATAGGGGTGCCACAGGGTTACATTCTCGGGCCGACTCTCTTCTCTGTATACATCAATGATGTCGCTCTCGCTGCTGGTGATTCTTTGATCCACCTCTACGCAGACGACACCATTCTGTATACCTCTGGCCCTTCTTTGCACACTGTGTTAACTAACCTCCAGACGAGCTTCAATGCCATACAACTCTCCTTCCGTGGCCTCCAATGGCTCTTAAATGCAAGCAAAACTAAATGCATGCTCTTCAACCGATCGCTGCCCGCACCTGCCCGCCCGTCCATTATCACTACTCTGGACGGTTCTGACTTAGAATATGTGGACAACTACAAATACCTAGGTGTCTGGTTAGACTGTAAACTCTCCTTCCAGACTCACATTAAACATCTCCAATCCAAAATTAAATCTAGAATCAGCTTCCTATTTCGCAACAAAGCATCCTTCTCTCATGCTGCCAAACATACCCTCGTAAAACTGATCATCCTACCGATCCTTGACTTCGGTGATGTCATTTACTAAATAGCCTCCAACACTCTACTCAACAAATTGGATGCAGTCTATCACAGTGCCATCTGTTTTGTCACCAAAGCCCCATATACTACCCACCACTGCGACCTGTATGCTCTCGTTGGCAGGCCCTCGCTTCATACTTGTCGCCAAACCTGCTGGCTCCAGGTCATCTACAAGTCTCTGCTAGGTAAAGCCCAGCCTTATCTCAGCTCACTGGTCGCAGCACCTACCCGTAGCACGTGCTCCAGCAGGTATATAGCAGCACCTAACCGTAGCACGCGCTCCAGCAGGTATATGTCACTGGTCACCCCCAAAGCCAATTCTTCCTTTGGCCACCTCTCCTTTCAGTTCTCTGCTGCCAATGACTGGAACGAACTGCAAAAATATCTGAAGCTGGAGACTCTTACCTCCCTCACTAACTTTAAGGACCAGCTGTCAGAGCATAGCTCACCTGTAAATAGCCCATCCAATCTACCACATCCCCGTACTCTATTTATTCATCTTGCTCCTTTGCACCCCAGTATCTCTACATGCACGTTCATCTTCTGCACATCCTACCATTCCAGTGTTTAATTGCTATATTGTAATTACTTCACCATCATGGCCTATTTATTGCCTTACCTCTCTTATCCTACCCCTTTTCCACATGCTGTATGTAGATTTTTCTACTGTATTATTGATTGTATGTTTGTTTATTCCATTTGTAACTCTGAGTTGTTGTATGTGTCAAACTGCTTTGCTTTATCTTGGCCAGGTCGCAGTTGCAAATGAGGACTTGTTCTCAACTAGCCTACCTGGTTAAATAGAGGTAAAATAAGAAAAATACCCACAGACACCTGAATCGGACTTGCTTGGCCCAAATCTAGACATCTATGGTCGGTTCAGGTTTGGTTGAAGTTTGGACAGCACAGTAGAGTAGAGCAGAGTACAGTCAGCTCTGGATAAAAGCATCTGCTAAAATGTAATACTATTTTTGGCCAGACAGCATCAGATACATGGGCTACACATACTGAGACAGAGGGGTGCTTTTTCTCTCGCTCTAATGCTTTATCTGAGATTGATTAGTATTTCTGTCGGCGTGTGTCTCGTTCAAATAAACTAACAATATTTAAATATTTTATTTGGATGGGCAAAGATGAACGGAAGGGAGGGCCAGGATTATGGGTGGGCCTTAGGGGGCCTGGCCCTCCCTTCCGTTCATCTTTGCCCATCCAAATAAAATATTTAAATATTGTTAGTTTATTTGAACGAGACACACGCCGACAGAAATACTAATCAATCTCAGATAAAGCATTAGAGCGAGAGAAAAAGCACCCCTCTGTCTCAGTATGTGTAGCCCATGTATCTGATGCTGTCTGGCCAAAAATAGTATTACATTTTAGCAGATGCTTTTATCCAGAGCAACTAGGGTTAAATGCCTTGCTCAAGGGCACATTGCCAGATGTATTTACCTAATTGGCTCAGGGATTCAAACCTGCAAACTTTTGGTTATTGACCCAACGCTCTTAACCAATAGGCTACCTGCTGCCCACAGTATGGCATGTCACACTCTTTTTGCCCAGACAGCATCAGATACACATTAAAATGTAATACAATTTTACAGTCCAATTACCTATTTACTATAAAACCCACAAACCCATAAAAATGTGTCCACATGAAAGCATGTCCCGTAAAAAAAAATAAACATGGAAATCAAATGCCCTTCCAACTGATTATTTCTGGAGCAGTCCCTGAGTACAGTACAGTTAAGTATAGTAAAGAAAAGTAGAGTATAGTTCATTACAGTACAGTAGAGCACATTAGTGTACAGTATAACATTCTGTATTATAGTGTACTGTACTCTACTGTATTGTACTGCACTGTATGGCAATGCACTGCACTCTACTGCGCTCTACTGTACTATACTGTGCTGATCTGTACTGTGCTGTCCAAACTTGTGAAACATACTGTAGTTGTCTATGATTGGTTCAGATTTGGTCCTGTCCGGAACAACCAAATTTGGTCTTGCATTGCTTATTAGAATAACATCCAGCATGCTTTGCAAGTGTTCATTTTTACATTCACATTTTGGTCGTTTAGTAGACACTTGTCCAGAGCGACTTACAGACTTACTGTAACCGTTACTGAGAATGTTATTGTAGTTGAAGTGTTCTGTTGTTTTTTTCTGTTCTCAGAAAGTGCATGGGACGGATGTTGGCTCCCTTTTCCTATTGCAGCCCTTTCCTGCAATCAAATGACCTAGTGGCCTCATGGGTGGAATGTTATTAATACTTTTCATAATTTCAAAATGAATAACAATTATTTTTAAAAACCTGCTGAAAATCTGGTGTTTCTATGTCAAATGGTTGTGTAATATTGGGATGCAAACTGTGGTGGCATATTTCTGTTTTACCAAATGAGGAGAGTTACAAACTACACACCATTCAGAGTTATACTTAAACTACATCTTTAATAATAATAAGCTTTGCAATATCATTTGACTTTCAACAATTCACTATTTCTAATGAACTGTTGAGAAGTCCCAACAGAAAAGTACAAAGATCTTTTATAGCCAAGATACACCCCTCTCAACTTACACTGACTAACCACAGATCTTAGGAACAGTTCACAAATGTTAAGATTTGTATGAAAGATATCTATTAAACATAGCAGACAGTTACTGCTGTGTCAACAGTTTTCATTGTAAAGACCAGTGTCTGGCCCCCTTACTCCAAAAGCGAACCATCTCTCCCTGGTACGGCATAGAACAGAACCATTAGCTCATGTTCTCTGGAATGCTCTTTAGGTTTTATCACCCAAAGACATCGTAAATCTCCTCTGTCAGTGCTATCTCATAGAGGCCCATCCTCAGTGGAACACACAAACAATAGTTAACAAAATACTCTATTCTGTCGAATAAAACAACCATTACAATGCAATACAAGCATTATAATATAATCTTGCAATTTTCCGCGACAAAACTCAAAATTGAACACATTTCAACTCTATAACTGACATGGTACAGCTGTCTTCTTTATGATTTGCCCATAACCATGTGTTTGAGGTGTATACTTTTGTGTCAAAGTAGACTTGTTTAAGACTACTAAGAAACACTCTGTGTGACCCTGAGCTTGGCCCACTGCAGTAAAAGGTTAATTGGAATTACATTTTTTGAATGTGATATTGTCACGTCTGATCTGTTTCACCTGTCTTTGTGTATTGTCTCCACCCTCCTCCAGGTGTCGCCCATCTTCCCCATTATCCCCTGTGTATTTCCACCTGTTCTCTGTTTCTGTTGCCAGTTTGTTTTGTCCGTAGAACCTACCAGCATTTTGTTTCCCGGTTTTGACCCCTGCCTGCCCTGACCCTGAGACTGCCTGCCTGCCGTTCTGTACCCTTACACCCTTGCTGGATTACTGACCCCTGCCTGCCTTGACCTGTTGTTTGCCTGCCCCTGTGGTTGTAATAAACTCTTGTTACTTCTGCATCGTCTGCATCTTCCCTTAAAACGTGATAGATATAATGCTTTCTTCATCGACAAGTACGTAAAAGTGAGTTAATGTACGGTTGAAATTTGGGCAAAGAAACAATTACCCCCAAAAATTGTATTGTCAACGTCCATAAAATACATATTTTCAACATCTGTAAAATACATATTTTCAATGTCCAGAACATCCTTAATATACGTATTTTCAACTTTCATTCAGAATCCAAAATGAGCCTGATTTCAACATCATTTTACTCGCTGCGACGACTCATACCAACATCCTGGACATCAGCCTACATCATTGCCAATGCCTGTTTATCATTGAAAATGGTGTTTGTTGCTCTTTTCTATATTTTATTGTTACTGTTACATAAAATATGAACAGGTTAGTAGTTCTGTCACACAAACATCAAGGCGATACACTACATAACCAAAAGTATGTGGACACCTGCTCGTCAACCATCTCATAACAAAATCATGGGACTTAACATAGAGTTGGTCCCCCCCTTTGCTGCTATAACAGCCTACACTCTTCTGGGAAGGCTTTGCACTAGATGTTGGAACATTGCTGTGGGGAGTTTCTTCCATTCAGCCACAAGAGCATTAGTGAGGTCGGACACTGATGTTGGGCGATTAGGTCTGGCTCGCAGTCTGCGTTCCAATTCATCCCAAAGGTCAGGGCCCCGTGCAGGCCAGTCAAGTTCTTCCACACCGATCTCGACAACATTTCTGTATTGACCTTGCATTGTGCACAGGGGCATTGTCATGCTGAAACAGGAAAGGGCCTTCCCCAGACTGTTGCCACAAAGTCGGAAGCACAGAATGATCTAGAATGTCACTTTATGAGTTAGCGTTGGGGCTATGGGAACTATGGTGCCTAGCCCGACCCATGAAAAACAGCCCTAGACCATTATTCCTCCTCCACCAAACTTTACAGTTGGCACTATGCATCCTGGCATCTGCCAAACCCAGATTCGTCCGTTGGACTGCCAGATGGTGAAACGTGATTCATTACTCCAGAGAATGAGTTTCCACTGCTCCAGAGTCCAATGGAGGCAAGCTTTACACCACTCCAGCCGACGCTTGGCATTGCGCATGGTAATCTTAGGCTTGCGCGCGGCTTCTCGTCATGGAAATCCATTTTATGAAGCTCCCGACTAACAGTTCTTGTGCTGACATTGTTTCCAGAGGCAGTTTGGAACTGGGTAGAGAGTGTTGCAACAGAGGACAGACGATTTTTACACGCTACAGGCTTCAGCACTCGGCGGTCCCATTCAAATCAAATTGTATTTGTCACATGCGCCACATACAACTGGTGTAGGTAGACCTTACAGTGAAATGTTTATTTATACAAGCCTTTAACCAACAATGCTTTAGAAGTTAAGAAAAGTAAAAAAATTGAAAATAAAACTAACAAATAATTAAACAACGAGACTATATCCAGGGGGTACCGGTTAGTTGATGTAATTGAGGTACTATGTACATATAGGTAGAGTTAAAGTGACTATGCATAGATAATAAACAGAGAGTAGCAGCAGCGTAAAAGAGTGGTCTGGGTAGCCTTTTGATTAGCTGTTCAGGAGTCTTATGGCTTGGCGGTAGAAGCTGTTAAGAAGCCTTTTGGACCTAGACGTGGCGCTCTGGTACTGCTTTCCTTGTGGTAGGAGAGAGAACAGTCCATTACTAGGGTGGCTGGAGTCATTGACATTTTTAGGGCCTTCCTCTGATACCGCCTGTTATAGAGGTCCTGGTTGGCATGAAGCTTGGCCCCAGTGATGTTCTGGGCCGTACGCACTACCCTCTGTAGTGCCTTGCGGTCGGAGGCCGAGCAGTTGCCATACTAGGTAGTGATGCAACCAGTCAGGATGCTCTCGATGGTGCAGCTGTGGAACGTTTTGAGGATCTGAGGACCCATGCCAAATCTTTTCAGTCTCCTGAGGGGAATAGGTTTTGTCGTGCCCTCTTCACGACTGTCTTAGTGTGTTTGGACCATGATAGTTTGTTGGTGATATGAACACCAAGGAACTTGAAGCTCTCAACCTGCTCCCCTGCAGCCCTGTCGATGAGAATGGGGGCATATGCGGTTCTCCTTTTCCTGTAGTCCACAATCATCTCCTTTGTCTTGATCAAATTGAGGGGCAGGTTGTTGTCCTGGCACCACCCGGCCAGGTTTCTGACCTCCTCCCTATAGGCTATCTCATTGTTGTTGGTGATCAGGCCTACCACTGTTGTGTCATCGGCAAACTTAATGATGGTGTTGGAGTTGTGCCTGGCCATCCAGTCATGAGTGAACAGGGAGTACAGGAGGGGACTGAGCACGCACCCCTGAGGGCCCCCGTGTTGAGGATCAGCGTGGCGGATGTGTTGTTAGCTACCCTTACCACCTGGGGGCGGCTTGTCAGGAAGTCTAGGATCCAGTTGCAGATGGTGTTTAGGCTCAGGGTCCTTAGCTTAGTGATGAGCTTTGAGGGCACTATAGTGTTGAACGCTGAGCTGTAATCAATGAATAGCATTCTCACATAGGTGTTCCTTTTGTCCAGGTGGGAAAGGGCAGTGTTGAGTGCAATAGAGATTGCATCATCTGTGGATCTGTTGGGGCGGTATGCAAATTGGAGTGGGTCTAGGGTTTCTGGGATAATGGTATTGATGTGAGCCCTGATCAGCCTTTCAAAGCACTTCATGGCTACAGACATGAGTGCTACGGGTCAGTAGTCATTTTGCCAGGTTACCTTAGTGTTCTTGGGCACAGGGACTATGATGGTCTGCTTGAAACATGTTGGTATTACAGACTTAGTCAGGCCCTGCAACATCCGACGAGCTTCGGAGCCGGTGTAGTACGACTCAATCTTAGTCCTGTATTGACACTTTGCCTGTTTGATGGTTCGTCGGAGGGCATAGCAGGATTTCTTATAAGCTTCTGGGTTAGAGTCCCGCTCCTTGAAAGCAGCAGCTTTACCCTTTAGCTCAGTGTGAATGTTGCCTGTAATCCATGGCTTCTGGTTGGGGTATGTAGGTACGGTCACTGTGGGGACGACATCATCAATGCACTTATTGATGAAGCCAGTGACTGATGTGGTGTACTCCTCAATGGCATCGGAAGAATCCTGGAACATATTCCAGTCTGTGCTAGCTAAACAGTCCTGTAGCTTAGCATCTGCATCATCTGACCACTTTCTTATTGACCGAGTCACTGGTGCTTCCTGCTTTAGTTTTT
The DNA here is from genome assembly GCF_029448725.1 of Salvelinus fontinalis. Taxonomy (NCBI): domain Eukaryota; kingdom Metazoa; phylum Chordata; class Actinopteri; order Salmoniformes; family Salmonidae; genus Salvelinus; species Salvelinus fontinalis. The sequence goes on from NC_074674.1 coordinate 3,103,512, forward strand.
GCTTGTAAGCAGGAATCAGGAGGATAGAATTATGGTCAGATTTGCCAAATGGAGGGCGAGGGAGAGCTTTGTACGCGTCTCTGTGTGTGGAGTAAAGGTGGTCTAGAGTTTTTTCCCTCTGGTTGCACATTTAACATGCTAGTAGAAATGAGGTAAAACATTTTTGAGTTTCCCTGCATTAAAGTCCCCGGGCCACTAGGAGCGCCGTCTCTGGATGAGCATTTTCCTGTTTGCTTATGGTCGTATACAGCTCATTGAGAGCGGTCTTAGTGCCAGCATTGGTTTGTGCTGGTATATAGACAGCTACGAAAAATACAGATGAAAACTCTCTTGGTAAATAGTGTGGTCTACAGCTTATCATGAGATACAAAACCTTGAGACTTCCTTAAATTTCGTGCACCAGCTGTTGTTTACAAATATACATAGACCGCCAACCCTTGTCTTACCAGAGGCCTCTGTTCTATCCTGCCGAAAAACTTAAAACTGCCAGCTGCATGTTATTCATGTCATCGTTCAGCCACGTTTAAGTGAAACATAAGACATTACAGTTTTTAATGTTCCATTGGTAGGATGTACGTGATCGTAGTTCGTCTATTTTATTATCGATTGATTGTACGTTGGCTAATAGGACCGATGGTTAAGGTAGACTACCCTCTCGGCGACAGATCCTTACAAGGCACCCAGGATCTTCGTCCTCGATACCTCTGTCTCTTTTTCCTGTGAATGATGGAGATGAGGGCCTTGTCGGCCATCTGAAGTAAATCCTTCCCGTCCTACTCGTTGTCGAAAAAGTATTCCACCAGTATGGGGTGAGTAATCGCTGTCCTGATATCTAGAAGCTCTTTTTGGTCATAAGACACGGTTGCAGAAACATTATTTACAAAATAAGTTATAAATAATGCAAAAAAAACATACACAAAAGCACAATTGGTTACGGGATAGTAAAACGGCAGCCATCTCCTTCGGCGCCATTCGGTTAAGTCTTACAAGTCTTTGAACTTGTGTGGCCTACCACTTCGCCGCTGAGCCGTTGTTGCTCCTAGATGTTTCCACTTCACAATAACAGCACTTACAGTTGACTGGGGCAGCTCTAGCAGGGCAGAAATTTGACGAACTAAGTTGTTGGAAAGGTGGCATTCTATGACGGTGCCACATTGAAACTCACTGAGGTCTTCAGTAAGGCCTTTCTACTGCCAATGTTTGTCTATGGAGATTGCACGGCTGTGTGCTCATTTTTATACACCTGTCAGCAACCCGTGTGGCTTAAATACCTAAATCCACTAATTTGAAGGGGTGTCCACATATACTTTTATTTATACCTTATTTTACCAGCAATGACCTGGGGAATAGTTACAGGAGAGAGGAATGAGCAAATTGGAAGCTAGATGGCCATGATGGTATGAGGGCCAGGTTGGGAATTTAGCCAGAACACCAGGGTTAACACCGTTACTCTTACAATAAGTGCAATGGGATCTTTAGTGACCACAGAAGGTCAGGACACCTGTTTAACCTCCAATCCAAAAACAACACCTTATATAGGGCAATGTCCCCAATCACTGCCCTGGGGCATCCTGTTTTACACCAGATGAGAGAGTGCCTCCTACTGGCCCTCCAACACCACTTCCAGCAGCATCTGGTGTCCCATCCAGGGCCAACACTGCTTAGCTTCAGAGGCACGCCAGCAGTGGGATGCAGGGTGGTATGCTGCTACTAGTATCAGGATATAGAATCAGGCCTACTCAAGACTGCCATCAAGTGGCTAAATTGGGTTATAATGGCAAGGACATGCTGGAGGTAAATCCAGAACGGCATTATTATTACACTGTTAATTTTATTGAAAGTGTGTGGGTATATCAGATTGATCTCCATATTATAACTCTGGTATGTAACAATGTGTAACACTCATTTAACAGAGAAGACAGTATTTTGGGATCTGCATTGTTATTTGCTGTGAATTTTGAAAAATCATGTTAATTAAAAATGTAATCAATAAATTATTTAGCAGTTTTGCATAGCAACCAGTCAGTCTCCCTTATGTAAATGTGTATTACTGTATCAACAGGTACAAAGTTATACTGTGGTTCTGGACCAATTCCATGGCTTTGAAAGCTAATTTAACTCATTGAAATGAGTAACAGAAAGCTTTTTATCTCTAGATCTCATACAATACCAATATACAGCGTATACTGTGGTAGCATAGCTGTATGTCTTCTCCCACCCCCACACTTACGCACACGATGAAATTCCTCTAAGAACACGGTCACAGGCTTTTAGACACTCATTAGCCCGTATGAATACTATAAGTGTTAGCTCCCATTACATGGTGTTGTGTTGGAGTTTGGGATTGGGACACACCCCCAACTCCATACATGGAGTGCTACCTTCTTCCCACACAGCACTGCATCTCACAGAGACAATATATGGATTGTTTTCTCTCACTGTTGCCTTTGCCTCACGTACCCTCACACACACACACACACACACACACACAAACAAACACACACACACACAAACAAACACACACACTCTTCCTCTCTCCCGCTCTCTCTTGTTCTCTCTCCCTCCTTAACTCTATAAACAAGACTCACAGACTGCATACGTTAACAGACTGCATTTGAACGTAAACCCCTCCAAGTTTCCATCATGATGTAGAAACACAGATGATCTTCCTCAGGGGTTTGGACAGGCAGCTGTTTAAGGAACCTCCCCACCCCACTCTGTCCCCATTGCGTTGTCTCATATATAGACAGCACACGCTGAGTTGTAACAAAATCTTAATTAAGGCTCCTAATCCTCCGTGCCGTCGCCTGGCCAATGCTGTGCACTCTCGTGAAATACTGTGAAACACAGCATGGGAGGGAAGGGGGGGTCGGACAGGGCTGTCTTCTTCTGCATTAACATTCTGTTACGAAGGGGTGGACTTGTTTTTTTTTGTCCAGACTACTCTTCAAAAATCAATTCAGTACACGAATGAATAGAAAAACCAATCCATATGCCACAGTCTAGATCCAGTAGCAATGTGTTACTGTAACAGTACTGTCAAATTCTAGATTAGTCCGAAGCGTTTACTGTTGGTCTAGATTAGTTTAGTGCCAGAACAACATTTTATAATACAGGTTTGAAAATGTGGACTGGTGGTCTGCAACACTCAGGACAAGGACTTGTGCCACATTCCGTAAGATATCTGATGGTACAAACCTGAATATCTCCTTACTTGTGACAGGCTTCTTGACAGATGTGTGTCTGTTGTACGCGAGCTAGTGTCTTGATTGAAAATGCCCACACAGCAACGTCCTCAGTCAAATGCGCAACATTTTTTATTTATCAAAGTTAGTCACTGTCTACATATCATTATGTTGTCTGGTACCAACAAGCATATACTGTACATTTTCTTTGAAATGCATTCACATAAAGATGGTCTGTGATATACTGTTGTAGGACCGCATTAGTAGACTTCACAAATTGGGTAGACATTTTAGAGATATCAGCAGAAATTTGATTTCAGGTTTGATATGTTTTGCAGTGAAAGAAGGTTGACCAGAGAAGCAACGGGATTAGGAGGCTACCTTGTGGTACTCCACAATCAACTGCTACCGCTATTGGTTCTGAGTATTGACCACTGACACAACTAATTCCTGTCCACCAACGAGGTAACATTCAAACCAGGATATGAGGCAAATACTGAAACCATATCTTTCATCATCAAAGGCTATTTTCTCTAAATGGAAAGTATTTGGGTCATTCCATAAAAAGAGTGCCTTTTGCATCCATTTAGTATCTTAAGTATAAATTGTACACAAATATTGAATTTTAAAAGCCTGTTATATTAAATAAAGTGCCATTTAATATAGACCACACGGAGAATTCAATACATCTTATTTGAAATATGAATAAAGGCTTGCTAAAGTGCCAAAATGCAGCATTTTCACATGTCCCTCTGTGTCACGTCTAATTGCCACTCCCTGTTGCACACAACAAGCTTCTATTCCCCCTGTCGTGAGGGGATTTATGGCTGATTTAAGATGAAATCGTCAACCCTGTTATGATCAACCCTGTTACTTTATTTGGCACTTAATAGGCACTTACTTTAGTCTTTTTTCCCCATTTAACTTAACTTGAGATTGGAAGTTGAATGTGTGCTCTTTATGACAGAACGTTAAAATTAGGTGAAATCAAACGTTTTTTTAACTTCTCAAAAGGCACCGAATTGGTGGAACGATCCATTTGCTTTTGTCCTTGGGGAGGCTTGTATTCATCGGAGAAGCTTTTTATTCAGTGGAGTGGTAAAGGCCATGTGGTTTGGGAGACCTCGTGCCCCAGCTCTCTTTAAGGAACAGATGCCCTGATGGAAGAAGTGCGACAGACGAGTCGAAAATGAGTTTGACACGTGTTAAACAGGTGCAGCCACGTAAAGTTGAGGTTTGACAAGATGATGGGCAGAACTAGAAGCAATCATTATCACCTCCACTCAAGTCTGTGATTAATATTCAGTACTGCCCTTTTTGAAAGACATCGACAAATGTCAGGATGTAAATAGTTTGAACAGATTGTCAGTGGTTGATGAGATGTTTGAATAAATCCAATGGTATAATTATTTGCATTTCCATTGTCAGGTATTTATAAGCTGTTACTAAGATTGAACATAGCTCTTATACAATGTATATGACTGACAAATGGATTGATAGATATCTGGGAGAAGACTATCTCTTAGTTCTGGGCCTTATTCTGTAGTAGACCAAGCGTGGACTAAATTCATTTTAAATGAGGACTCAAATTTTCTACAGAATATATGTCATCACAATAACAGATAGAGCTGGGTAAGGATTACATGATACAAATGTAATATAATCTACTGTATATGTGGCCCTGTATCAGATTGAATAGATGCCAACATTCATTCTGAATCTCACACACTTTCAGAAAGTTTTCTTTCAGTCACTGCTACCTTTCACTTTCGTACACCCTAGCCCGTCCCGTCTTACAAAGGTGCCAATGATGGCGAGTAAGGCCTGAGGAGGGATATGCCATGGAGGGAGGTGCCCCCCACCCTCCAGAACCGTGCAGACCACAGGGGCTGGGTTAATCACATTAGAGGCCCAGGAGAGAGATGGGAAGTAGACAGTACCGTGACAGCCGGGGGAGCACTGGCACGACTAATCCCGTTAGGACAGGGAAAAAGGGGGACGCCATCGCTCCTACTATGCTGAGAAAAGAAACATTTTCCCAGGAATGAGTTCACCTGTATGGTAACACAGAAAAGTTGCCCTTTTGATGCCTATAGAATGAGACAATTACTCTTGGCACATACAAATGGGTTTTTATTCATCCTGGGCATTACTTATTGTCGGTGCATAAAAACAAAACAGCTATAGACAGTGGCATTGCATGAGATCCTCTTTCATGCCACAGCAAAGCAGCCCTTTTAAACCTGGCGGAACCAGCCTCTCTAACAGTGAGAAGATGGGGAGGGCTGCTGTTAGAAAGACAGAGCTTACTTCATCTGCTATTGTAAGCGCACCCGAGTTCAACCTTAATGTAAACCTTAGCAGGCGCGATAACAATGGGATGCTCTCTATAAAAATATATCCTGCTGGGTAATCCGGCAGATGGCCACAGCAGCGGACACTATAAGAGCGGCTGGCCACTGCAGGAGTAACAGGGAACGTCCGATCACCAGCCACTCTCCGGCCTGGGAGATATGGAATCAAGATTCCTCTCTCCCCTTAGCAACGCTGGGAAACTGAGATGTCAGTTTGCATCCATCAAGTTTCTAGTTAATCTCACACTCCACTTCTCTTTCTCCATTCTCTCCTTTTTGTATATTCCTCTTTGTTGGGGGGATTAAGCTGAGTGGTAAAACAGTGATTTAATGATCTTTCCATCGCTGTGTGCACCACTTAAACCATGAGACAAACAAGCTGAGGCATTCTGGGAGTCACTCCCTCTGAAGGCAGCGCTCTGGGAATTGTGTGAGGCTTGATACAGCTGAAGTTCTGGGGGATTTTATTCCTCTATGGTCTGATTTGCTCATTTGCTGGTCTGGGAAAATATAGACTTGGTATATAATGAATTATGCACCAGATTTATAAGGCTCTTACTTGTTTGTGTAAAAGTACAGAGAGCTAACTTTTTAAACAATTATGAATGTTTTGGATAATAATAAACATTGGTTATCCAATGGTTGTCTTTTGCCATCATACAATTGTCACCAAATTCAGATATTCAAACTCTGAATTTACTATATATAAAAATACTGAAAGTGAATCCATTCAAAGTTTTTCTGTTTTGTAGGTTGCATTAGCAAAGTTAAAAAGCAAACACATCTAATATCTACATTTGTACATTTTAACTATTGTTTTTCACTGCAAACAAACATTTATTTCACAGGCATTTAACTTCATAAATTAACAGGATCACTCTCACAATGCAAGAGGGAACTTTTCTTTGTATTTTCCTGGAAACCCTGTGACCTAATTCAATTCATGCTGGTTGCCCTATAATGTGTTGTTAATGTCTTTTCCTCATCTTTGTGACAAATGGGTGCAGTGGAAGTCGCATGACATAAAAAAGTGAACACAGGGGTCATCTTGGTTTTATCCAAAAGTCTCACTCTATCCTGAGTGTGGACTCAATAGAAGCCTTGTTTGTACCTGGTGCAAACATGCGTCCTTTGTCCTGATCTTATCCAAATTCTGATTGTGCCCACATTGTAGCCGTTGCATCTACACATGGTAGTAAAATGTCTCTTATCCGTCCACTGTGTCTGCATTGTGACCAGATTTCCTGGTGCCTCCCTTTTATGCAGATCGTTTGACAGATATTCTGTCAAATTAAAATGAATTATTGATGCAATTCAATGGTGCTACCTGTCAATGATTTGACCATCCAGATCTGTTTACACTTCAAACAATGGCTCCCTGACTACCTCCGGAGGAGATCAGTAAGATCTGATCACAATGCGTCTTTTATTCATCTACAGCTGTCTAAAAATTTGGGAACAATCAGAATGTGTACAAGATCCAAGACAAAGGACACATGTTAGAACCAGGTATAAACGGGGCTAGAGAGTTACCTAATACTTGTGTAGGTTTGTCTTTGTTTAGAGGGATTACACCTCCCCCTGCCGCAGCATTAGGAGTGGAGAGATGGCGGGTGCTTAAAACTGTACCTGTTTGGGAGACTTGTTAATACAGCGAGAGTGTATAGGACCCTGGGTAGGCACCCGCTCACTTTGTTAAAGGGAAACTTCACCGCTAGACACTATTTGGGGTGTTTTTCCAGTCTCTCTACATAATTATGAGTGATGAGAGGTGTTTCAGACATAATTATGCACCATAACGGTATTTTGGAATTTTCGCACTGGTAGAGTTCAACCAATGACGTCATCGATTGATTGAGCCTGCTGCCTGATCTAAAAATTAATGGAGTCATGTTTTGTTGCAATTATTGTGGCCTTTGTGTTTCGCCATTCCACGATATCCAGGAAACCAAGCCTTGTGCATTTTTTTATTTGCTCATTATGTCAATGTTGAAGGCTGCTACATTGATTAAAGTGGTAGTGTAAAAATTGCCACTCACACCATTCAATAAATATAAACATCTATCCTTAAGGCTACCCTTCTGAACTTTCGCCAGAGGCTTACCAGGGATTAAACAGTGTTCTCCATGGGAAACTATAAGAGCTACAAACCCACATGGCTGAAGTGCAGTCAACATACAGACATATGTGGAGGACCGTGGTGTAGGTGTAGGTCATACACCATGACAGCGCAATACACAAGGGGTGGAACAGTGGCAAAGGTACCCACAGGACAAACAGAATAATATTAGTCTGAGGAGAGATTAAATAGCATTAATACAACAAAAATCATTCTAAACACACCTTTAGTTTACAAAGTTAAACAGATGTATTTTTTCTTCATAATAAGCAGGAGTAATATTCTTAGATCAGAATGACAGCAGACTGTACTTCTATCCATGTCACTAAAGACTAACAGAAACAAAAGACAAATTTAACTAGAAGGTGAATCTGGGGTCATCCTCAATTCCACACTCTTTTATTTGCCCACATTAAAATCATCACTAAATCTACCTTCTTCCATCTCAAGAACATCGGCAGACTCCGCCACTCTCTCAAAGACTCAGCGGTTTAAAACCCTTACACATGCCTTCAGTACCTCACGCATGGACTATTGTAATGCTCTCCTGTATGGATTCCCTGCCAGCTCCGTCAACAAGCTTAAGTATATCCAAAACTCAGTCTCACCCACACCAAGCCCAGGGAAAACATCACACCCACACTCCTCCACCTCCACTGGCTTCCAATGAAATGTCGGATCAACTTCAAAGACCTTCTCCTCACCTGCACATCCCTGCATGGCTTTGCTCCCTCCTATTTCTCCGACACGCTACACATCTACACTCCCACCCGCTACCTTAGATCCTCTGACTCTAGCCTACTGGTCACCCCTCTCTATGCTCCATGGGGGATAGTGCCTTCAAATTCAATAAATAAAAACAAATACATTTAAAAAAAAAAAATGTGCCGAATACAACTCGTGTAGACTTTACCGTGAAATGCTTGCTTACGAGCCCTTCCCAACGATGCAGTGTTTAAAAATACGAATAATAAAATAAAATAATAACACAAGATGAATAAAATTAAATCAGGTGGACTGGGGACAATATTTCCCAAGTTAATGGTGTTAATCATTTCTGCTTGCCATCTACTGAAGCAAGGGAGGGTGGGTGACTTCCATTCTGTGAGGATCATTTGTTTTGCATCCACCATTCCAAACATCAGAGCCTGTTGTTCCTCATAGGACGATCTTAGAACAGACTCTGAGCAGCCAAAGAGAGCAAGTTCTGCATCAGGTTCAATGGCCCTGTCATATACCTTTGAGTACCAATCAAAGATGTTCCTCCAAAAAGTATTAAGTAGGGGGCAGAGCCAAAACAGATGATTTAATGAACCCTCTGAGGCTTTACACCTGTCACAGTGGGGAGACCTGGGGGTAAATTCTATGTCATTTGGTTTTGGTGTAATGAAGTCTATGCAAGACTGTATTGTGTCAATTGATATCTGGCATTGATGGAACAGGAGTGATTTCTTGACAGGGCTTCTCCCCATAGATCATCTGAGATCTCAATATTTAACCCTTTACCCCAGGTCTCCTTGAGATGACTAGTAGAGGCCTCTGTGTAGTAGGAGAAAAAGAAGACAAACTGTGAGATGAGGTGTTTTGAGTTGGGAGGGCGCTGTAGCAAATAATGCAATTAATGTTGTACAAGGACGGTGTCAACATTTAGAATTGTCCCTTTGAAATTGTGCCTGACTTGTAAATAGTGTGAATGGGAAAGATTGAATTTATTCTTTAATTGGATGAATGATGCTAATTGCTTTTCTATGTATAAGTCTTCAACTGTGGCCAGTCCCTTCTCCCGCCATTCAACAAACACCTTATCAGACGGAGATGGAACAAAAATAATGATTCAAGCATATCGGGGTGTATACAGAGGTATCAGGCACTTCATAAACATGCTTAATCTGGTTTAAAAGTCTTAAAGAATTTCTCAAAACAAAGTTGTTGCCTGTCAGTGTGTTTGGGCACACTGCTTTGGAGAAAAGCCAGGCTGGAAGAGGGGAATTTGTTACAAACTTGACTTCCATTTTTAGCCACAGGGGGGCAACAGCGTCCAACTTATCAGGGAACCCCAGTTACAAGTATGTTAATGTCTTGGCATTTGCAGCCCAGTAACAATGCTTAAAGATGGATAGGCCTAAACCGGCACTTTCCTTGGGCTTTTGCAAGTGGGCTTTACAAATACGATGGTTTTTGTAACCCCAGACAAATGACAAGATTGTCGAGTCCAAAGTCTTCAAATATTATGAGGTAAGAAACACACATTCTGGCAAAGATAAAGGAACCTGGGAAGAGAAAACATTTTAATGGCGTTAATGCGTCCCATCATAGAAAGTGGCAACCCGTCATTCAGGGCAGGTGGGGTTTTGAGCACCACACTTTTAGAAAAAAAAACATGTACACTACCGTTCAAAAGTTTGGGGTCACTTAAAAATGTCCTTGTTTTTGAAAGAAAATAACATTTTTGGTCCATTAAAATAACAAAAAATTGATCAGAAATACATTGTTAATGTTGTAAATTACTATTGTAGCTGGAAACGGCAGATTTTTAATGGAATACCTACATAGGCATACAGAGGCCCATTATCAGCAACCATCACTCCTGTGTTCCAATGGCACGTAGTGTTAACTAATCCAAGGTTATAATTTTTAAAAGGCTAATTGATCATTAGAAAACCCTTTTGCAATTATGTTAGCACAGTTGAAAAGTGTTGTCCTGATTAAGCAATAAAATTGGCCTTCTTTAGACTAGTTGAGTATCTGGAGCATCAGCATTTGTGGGTTCGATTACAGACTCAGAATGGCCAGAAACAAAGAACTTTCTTCTGAAACTCGTCAGTCTATTCTTGTTCTGAGAAATGAAGGCTATTCCATGCAAGAAATTGTCAAGAAACTGAAGATCTCGTACAGCGCTGTGTACTACTCCCTTCACAGAACAGCGCAAAGTGTCTCTAACCAGAATAGAAAGAGGAGTGGGAGGCCCCGGTGCACAACTGAGCAAGAGGACAAGTACATTAGAGTCTAGTTTGAGAAACAGACGCCTCACAAGTCCTCAACTGGCAGCTTCATTAAATAGTACCCGCAAAACACCAGTTTCAACGTCAACAGTGAAGAGGCGACTCTGGGATGCTGGCCTTCTAGGCAGAGTTCCTCTGTCCAGTGTTCGTGTTCTTTTGCCCATCTTAATCTTTTATTTTTATTGGCCAGTCTGAGATATGGCTTTTTCTTTGCAACTCTGCAACTGTTATTGCTGTTTTGTTTTGGTCCTGCTAACTAGGCTGTGATCACAATGCACTAATGAAACTGGGTTAGCCCCAGGCTCAGAACACACTGAGTTAAAGATTCATCCTTCTGTACTGCAATACTCTTCCTTTCCTTCTCCTTCACGTTATCCTCCTCCTGCTCTCTCCTCCTCTCTCCTTCCTCTCTCCTCCTCCTTCTCTCTTCTCCTCCTCCTTCTCTCTTCTCCCCCTCCTCCTCTCTCCTCCCCCTCCTCCTCTCTCCTCCACCTCCTCTCTTCTCCCCCCTCCTCCCCACTCCTCCTCCCCCCTTCTCTCTCCTCTTCCTCTCTCCTCCCCCCTGGACACTGTCTGCGTATTACGAAATTCGGCTTTCTGTGTATCCTATTTTAAGACCTTGGATATTAGGATCATCCCTTATTTGTATCACAAGGGGTTCAAGGGCAACAGCGAAGAGCAGAGGACTGAGTGGGCAGCCCTGCTGGACAGATCTATGCAGTTCAAAGGGACTAGATTTGTCGCTGTTGGTCAGAATAGAGGAGGTTGGGCAGGAATAGAGCATTTTGACCCAGATGATAAATAAATCGCCAAATCCAAACCTAGTGACTGCTTCGAACATGCATGACCATTCCATTTGGTCAAACGCTTTCTGAGCATCTAACGATATAATAGCCGCCTTGGAGCCTTTGCCATGATTTGTATATAGAATGTTAAGCAGCCTGTACACATTAGAAAAAGAGAACTTGCCGGGGATGAAGCCTGTCTGATCTGGATGAATAATGGTTGTTACATGTTTGTTCTACCTATTAGCAAGCACTTTGGTGCCATTTTTTTAATCGAAATTAAGCAATGCTATTGGTCTATAATTTGCAGGGTCTGTTACCTCTCTGCCTTTTTTTTAACAGAAGGCAAATATTGGCTTTATACAAAGATTTCGGCAAAATGTTATTTTCTGTTGAATCAGTGAACCTCCTGAATAAGAGCGAAGCGAGAACTTCACAATGTTTCCAGATGGGAAAGCTTTTATTTAATTTCTTCTGTTGTGAAATTTGAGTTCAATTCTTTTTTGGCGCTATCATCAAGTTTTGGCAGGCTGATGGAATCTGATGCATCGGATCTGGAAGAATGTTTTTGAAGCAGTTGTTACGTAGCTTGCTTGACGCTTGGGGAAGACTCTTATCATGCCGTTGTGGCGAACATGTAGCCTGGCTGGAAAATGCAGGCTCTAATTTACCTCCGCCTTCTCGCATGGTCTGTATCACATCTCGGAATGCGCGCTATTGTTCCATCACCTCCATGGTTTAGTCGGGCAAGATGAGAACCTTTTGGCCTTTTGTATTCCATAGCACCTGGTGAGGGCTTCCCCTGTAGAGAGCAATGTGCATGGTCAATGATGAGGGGCTTTGGGAAGTTGTCGTCGCCCAGCAGTTTGGGAATGAGCTTGGACACGAACTCTGTGGGTTTCCCTTGTTCTTCGTCCTCCAAAATCCCCACAAGTTTGATGTTCAGCCTGTGACTCCTACCTTCTAAATCAAGAACCTTGGCTTAGAGCACCTCGTTCTTCTTTTTAAGCTTTGCGCAGGTGGATTCCAGGCCTCCGATCTGGGTGTCATGATCAGATAGGGTCTCATCGGCTGTGTCCATGCGGCCCTTCAGTTAGGCCTGTGCTGTCTTTAGAGACTCACAATTTGTTTTGAGCCTGTTTCGATCGTTGATAGTTTTAATTACAGCCTCTTTCATTTGTTGACAGGTTTCCGTGGAAGAATCTTGTTGCTGGGTATCTGCAGAGTTGTCGTCATCGGTACTCAAAATAGCACTAGCTGATGCTTGTTGGGCCTGGGCCTTTGTCAACTTTGTGTTCGCTGTTCTGTTGATTTTCTTCACCATATTTCACTTTTTCGCTGCTAGTTAGTGCCTGGAAATAAAACAGTCAAAATGTACGATTTCAAAATACACAGAGAGGAGATCTGAAGGAACATTTCTACTCCTAACGCATTTGCACTAGCGCCTCCCCTCTTGAAATATTCTTGATATGTTCATCAAAAGAGAGATCAGGGTCCAGAGTAATGCCGAGGTCCTTCACAGTCTTATTTGAGAGGACTGTACAACCATCAAGATTAATTGTCAGATAAAACAGCAGATCTCTTTGTTTCTTGGGACCTAGAACTAGCCTCTCTGTTTTGTCCGAGTTTAAAAGTAAAACACCTTTCGCCATCCACCTCCTTATGTCTGAAACAGAAGCTTCTATGACAGGCCATTTTGGGGCTTCACCATGTTTCATCGAAATGTACAGTTGTGTGTCCTCCGCATAGCAGTGAAAGTTGACATTGTGTTTCCGAATTACATCACCAAGAGGTAGAATATATAGTGAAAACAATAGAGATCCTAAAACGGAACCTTGAGGAACACTGAAACTTACAATTGATTTGTCAGAGGATAAACCATCCACAGAGATGAACTGATATCTTTCCGGCAGATAAGATCTAAAACAGGCAAGAACTTGTCCGTGTAGACCAATTAGGGTTTCCAATCGCTCCAAAAGAATGTGGTGATCGATGGTGTCAAAGGCAGCACTAAGGTCTAGGAGCATGAGGACAGGTGCAGAGCCTTTTTTTAGGGGGTAGAGCCTTGGTCTGACACCAGACTGGAGCATTTCGTATACATTATTTGTCTTCAGGAAAGCAGTGAGTTGTGCGCAACGTCCTTGGGTAGGTGGAGGGAGTCTAGAAAGGCATCTAGGAATCTCTGGGTTGTCTGAGAATTTATTGCATGATTTTTGATAATCCTTGTTTGGGGTTTGAACAGATTATTTGTTGCGATTGCAAATGTAATAAAATGGTGGTACAATGAAAAACATTTAGATACACAATATTTATTCCACCGGACAAAACTAGATCCAGGATATGACTGTGGCAATGCGTATGCTCGGAGACTTGTTGGACGAAACCCACTGAGTCGATGATGGCGCCGAAAGCCTTTTGGAGTGGGTCTGTGGACGTTTCCATGTGAATATTGAAGTCACCAAAAATTTAAATATCTGCCATGACTACAAGGTCCGATAGGAATTCAGGGAACTCAGTGAGGAATGCTGTATATGGCCCAGGAGGCCTGTAAACGGTAGCTATAAAAAGTGATTGAGTAGGCTGCATAGATTTCATGGCTTGAAGCTCAGAAGACAAAAACTCTGTTCTTTATTTTTTTAATAAAAATGTTCGGTTGTAAATGTCAACACCTCCGCCTTTGCGGGACGCGTAGGGGATATGGTCACTAGTGTAACCAGGAGAAGAGGCATCATTTAACACAATGAATTCATCAGACTTGAGCCATGTTTCAGTCAGACCAATTTTTATTTTTTATTTTAACTTTTATTTAACTAGGCAAGTCAGTTAACTTCTCTGCGCTAGGAATCTCGTTAGCGGGATCACTTTACTTTTATCACAAAAAAATGCCATTTGGGTTGCGTGTTATGTTCAGAAAACCAAAGCCTTGTTCCGTTCGACAAATTCCAAAAAGTATCCGTAATGGTCGTAGAAACATGTCAAATGTTTTTTATAATCAATCCTCAGTTTGTTTTTAACAAACATAATCGATAATATTTCAACCGGACCATAACCTATTCATTAAGAGAGAAAAGGAAAATGGAGAGCTCCTCTCGCGCACACAGGAACTATTCGGAGGACACCTGACTACTTTTGAAAAATCACGCTCATTTTTCAAAATAAAAGCCTGAAACTATGTCTAAAGCCTGGTCACAGCCTGAGGAAGCCATTGGAAAGGAGGAATCCCTTTAAATGGAAGAAAGACGGTCCAGGAAACACAGATTAAAAAAATATATCACTTCCGGGTTAGATTTTCTCAGGTTTTTGTCTGCAGCATACGCTTTGTTATACTCACAGACAATATTTTGACAGTTCTGGAAACGTTGGAGTGTTTTCTATCCTAATCTGTAAATTATATGCATACGCTACGATCTGGGCCAGAGAAAATGTCCGTTTACCTTGGGAACGTTATTTTAAGAAAATAAAAATTCTGACCCCTAGCGCTAAGAAGTTAACAAACGTGGCATTGTTCGATGCCAGAAGGATAGATCCTGACTGTATTGCCCACTCGAGTAAAGCCACCATTCGTTTGTGGAGGCTAACCTTTCTGGATTTTAGAGCCCTGGAAAAGGCTGTGAGAAACCTAGCTTGTTCTATTTCAGGCTCGGGTGTTTCTACAAAAGAATTGGATGAATCAAGAAGGTTGGCCGCTTCGCATAACATCAAGTCGTCTACCTCTGAAATGTAATTTAAAACGTTGAAATCATCCGGTTTCAGTGTTTTATTGGGGATGTCCGGTGCGCCGAAATCCTCTGCGTGTTCTCGTTGTGTATGGTCTTCTGTGCTGTTGAACGCCGGGGAGGAGTCTGAAAGAAACTAATACATACAAAATAGGTTATTAAAAATAAAATATATTAGATAAAAAAAGTCAAATATATTTCAGATATAATACTATATATTAACAATACATAATTAAAATACCTTGGCTTTTTTGACGAGGGCTGTTCTGACGAATTGCGGAAACCGGGGGCTCTAGACTTTTATCACCAAGCATTCCAGATTCTGCCGGGCATGTCTCGTTGGAGTCTGAAAAAACATTATTTGTCATTGTTTTAACATATTCAATCATAAAAAATGTATAAATAATAAAAAAAATATGTATAACTAATAACATATACAGTGGGGAGAACAAGTATTTGATACACTGCTGATTTTGCAGGTTTTCCTACTTACAAAGCATGTAGAGGTCTGTCATTTTTATCTTAGGTACACTTCAACTGTGAGAGACGGAATCTAAAACAAAAATCCAGAAAATCACATTGTATGATTTTTAAGTAATTAATTAGCATTTTATTGCATGACATACGTATTTGATCACCTACCAACCAGTAAGAATTCTGGCTCTCACAGACCTGTTATTTTTTCTTTAAGAAGCCCTCCTGTTCTCCACTCATTACCTGTATTAACTGCACCTGTTTGAACTCGTTACCTGTATAAAAGACACCTGTCCACACACTCAATCAAACAGACTCCAACCTCTCCACAATAGCCAAGACCAGAGAGCTGTGTAAGGACATCAGGGATAAAATTGTAGACCTGCACAAGGCTGGGATGGGCTACAGGACAATAGGCAAGCAGCTTGGTGAGAAGGCAACAACTGTTGGCGCAATTATTAGAAAATGGAAGAAGTTGAAGATGACGGTCAATCACCCTCGGTCTGGGAGTCCATGCAAGATCTCACCTCGTGGGGCATCAATGATCATGAGGAAGGTGAGGGATCAGCCCAGAACTACACAGCAGGACCTGGTCAATGACCTGAAGAGAGCTGGGACCACAGTCTCAAAGAAAACCATTAGTAACACACTACGCCGTCATGGATTAAAATCCTGCAGCGCACGCAAGGTCCCCCTGCTCAAGCCAGCGCATGTCCAGGCCCGTCTGAAGTTTGCCAATGACCATCTGGATGATCCAGAGGAGGAATGGGAGAAGGTCATGTGGTCTGATGAGACAAAAATAGAGCTTTTTGGTCTAAACTCCACTCGCCGTGTTTGGAGGAAGAAGAAGGATGAGTACAACCCCAAGAACACCATCCCAACCGTGAAGCATGGAGGTGGAAACATCATTCTTTGGGGATGCTTTTCTGCAAAGGGGACAGGACGACTGCACCATATTGAGGGGAGGATGGATGGGGCCATGTATCGCGAGATCTTGGCCAACAACCTCCTTCCCTCAGTAAGAGCATTGAAGATGGGTCATGGCTGGCTCTTCCAGCATGACAACGACCCGAAACACACAGCCAGGGCAACTAAGGAGTGGCTCCGTAAGAAGCATCTCAAGATCCTGGAGTGGCCTAGCCAGTCTCCAGACCTGAACCCAATAGAAAATCTTTGGAGGGAGCTGAAAGTCCATATTGCCCAGCGACAGCCCCGAAACCTGAAGGATCTGGAGAAGGTCTGTATGGAGGAGTGGGCCAAAATCCCTGCTGCAGTGTGTGCAAACCTGGTCAAGAACTACAGGAAACGTATGATCTCTGTAATTGCAAACAAAGGTTTCTGTACCAAATATTAAGTTCTGCTTTTCTGATGTATCAAATACTTATGTCATGCAATAAAATGCAAATTAATTACTTAAAAATCATACAATGTGATTTTCTGGATTTTTCAGTTGAAGTGTACCTATGATAAAAATGACAGACCTCTACATGCTTTGTAAGTAGGAAAACCTGCAAAATCGGCAGTGTATCAAATACTTGTTCTCCCCACTGTATATAACAAAGTGTTTGAAAAAAGTAGATGGAGGTGAAGCATATGTTATTGTTATTGTCACGCCCTGACCTGAGAGAGCCTTTTACGTCTCTATTTTGGTTTGGTCAGGGTGTGATTTGGGTGGGCATTCTATGTTCTTTATTTCTTTGTTTCTGGCCGAGTGTGGCTTCCAATCAGAGGCAGCTGTCTATTGTTGTCTCTGATTGGAGATCATACTTAGGCAGCCCTTTTCCCGCCTGCTGTGTGGGATCTTGTTCTTTGTTTGTGTGCAGGGAGTTTGCACATTGAAGCTGTTCGGTCGTTGTTATTCGTTATTGTTTTGTCCTTTCAAAGTTTCACTTCGTTATTAAATTATGTGGAACTCAAAGAACGCTGCGCCTTGGTCTCTTCCTTCCTTCCTTCTTACTAATGAACTTTTGATAGTCCATGGCAATGATCTCTCCAGGCCCTGACAAAGTCATGATATCACAGCAAATAGTTGACTGGTCACAACTGAATTGATTTGAAACCAGAAAAACTCTATAGATAAATGTATTTTTTGCCATGATTGAATATTGTAAACTGTGTCAAATCAGCAAACTTTTAACTTTCAGTTTCTTTTTTACACTGGCTGTTTCCCAGTGACTCTCCTCACTCCCTACTGACAGCCCTGTTACCAGAACGATTTCAAGAAACCAGCCTGAAGGTATGTTTTATGAATCACACAGGACTGGACAGGAGCAAGCTAAAATAATTGTATTTAGAATACTGGAATATAGAGGTTGGGAAATGGGGAATGGGTCAATAACTCTCTCAGCTTTTTAAGACTGTCTCTCTGTTCTGTGTTCACAGTTGACGGCATAGAGGTGAACGGGCCCAAGATGCAGACATATGAGGTCAAAAGTGTCTCTGCAACCGCCGGGCCGACGAAGGCCACATTGGGTCTAGCAGCTACCACCGGCTTTGATATAGGCAAGGAAGGGGTCGGGGCACAAGTTCTGGGTACAGGCTTCTCTGTCGGGAGGACAACATCTGTTTCTCTGTTTGGTTCCAAGTTGGAGATCAAACTCTGGTGACACCACCACTCAGAGCCCAGAGGTCCACTTCTTTGGAGATGTATTAATTCCACCTGTTTAGTCCTCTTATAGTCTACAGACAAGGCTTCTGGGCCACAGATGTGTTTGGCTTCTTTTACACTTAATGAAAACATCTTGATGTATTGTACTTAATCAGTGGACTGTATTTATAATACATTATAAACTTTATTGGTGACTGTTCTTTTTTATGCACACACACACACCCACACACACACCCACACCCACACACACACACACACACACACACACGTATAGATGGGTTAGCTTCAGTGGGCCAGAAGTCTGTTGTGATTCTGGATGGCCAGATGGCACCACTGACAAGAAACTGCCATGTGGGGAGTCGTAAGTGGCTAGTTTTATCTTGTTCTTGATACCATTTTTGTTTTGAGGTGTTTTGACTGATTTCATGTCTATGATAATATAGCAAAAATGTACTAGCTAGCTAACCAACAACTGTAATGATGTATCTGAGAGACATTCAAGTGCTCATTGTGCAAATGTATTTATGTTTTCAACAAACATTGGACACTAAATATTTATTACATGTTGTCAACATTCTAAGCCAACCCTGTCTGTTTTGCCCCATAGTTGCACACACATCGGTATTGTTGCTAACTAATCAACCTATACATGTATCACAGAAGCCTCTTCCCCACCACAGCACCATTTCACCCCCTAGTGGTCAAACTGAGCTGCTGCAGAACAGAGCTGGCCCTCAACTTTCGGACTTATCTCAGTGCTGTTGTGCTGTTTGTTGTTACTTGGCTATCTTCCAAACATTGTGGTTTTTACCTTAAATAGATTTACCAACGTCTTTGTTTTTTTCCTGCTCTACTTTTTTTCATTAAACTTTTTCACCCCGGACACTTTATCTGGACATGCTTCTTCAGGACCTCCAAATCAAATTCAAATCAAATTTTATTGGTCACATACAGATGGTTAGCAGATGTTAATGCGAGTGTAGCTAAATGCTTGTGCTTCTAGTTCCGACCGTGCAGTAATATCTAACAAGTAATCTAACAATTTCACAACAACTACCGTATACACACAAGTGTAAAGGAATGAATAAGAATATGTACATATAAATATATGGATGAGCGATGGCCGTGCGGCATAGGCTAGATGCAGTAGGTGGTATAGAGTACAGTACTGTATGAGATGAGTAGTGTATGTAAACATTATATAAAGTGACATTGTTTAAAGTGACTAGTGATACATTTATTACATCCACATTTTTATTATTGTTACATTATATTATATTTATTAAAGTGGCTAGAGCTGGAGTCAGTATGTTGGCAGGAGCCACTCAATGTTAGTGATGGCTGTTTAACAGTCTGATGGCCTTGAGATAAGCTGTTTTTCAGTCTCTCAGTCCCAGCTTTGATGCACCTGTACTGACCTCGCCTTCTGGATGATAGAGGGGTGAACAGGCAGTGGCTCGGGTGGTTATTGTCCTTGATGATCTTTATGACCTTCCTGTGACATTGGGTGGTGTGGGTGTCCTGGAGAGCAGGTAGTTTGCGCCCGGTGATGTGTTGTGCAGACCTCACTACCCTCTGGAGAGCCTTACGATTGTGGGCGGAGCAGTTGCCGTACCAGGCGGTGATACAGCCCGACAGGATGTTCTCGATTGTGCATCTGTAAAAGTTTGTGAGTGTTTTCGGTGACAAGCCACATTTCTTCAGCCTCCTGAGGTTGAAGAGGCGCTGTTGCGCCTCCTTCACCACACTTTCTGTGTGGGTGGACCATTTCAGTATGTCCGTGATGTGTACACCGAGGAACTTAAACTTTCTACCTTCTCCACGACTGTCCTGTCGATGTGGATAGGGGGGTGCTCCTTCTGCTGTTTCCTGAAGTTCACGATCATCTCCTTTGTTTTGTTGACGTTATTCTCCTGACACCCCCTCCACCAGCCAATACTAAGTAGTAACATTAACACTAGGCCATCTAATTGCAGTCGGTGTACTCATAATATACAGCAGAACTATCGTCAGGATAGCCTTGTTGCAAACACAGCTTCAGATGTAATTGTAAGACAATGGCAATTTAAATGTAGGAAAGGTTGAAACAGCGTCTGTGCCACCAGTAAGTACACATAGTAGTATAACACCCCCCCCCCCCCACCCCCCCCAACAATTCACAACAATACACACAAATCTAAAAGTAAAATAATGGAATTGAGAAAACAGTTGAAGTCGGAAGTTTACATACACCTTAGCAAATACATTTAAACTCCGTTTTTCACAATTCCTGACGTTTAATAAAAATTCCCTGTCTTAGGTCAGTTATGATCACCACTTTATTATAAGAATGTGAAATGTCAGAATAATAGTAGAGAGAATGATTTATTTCAGCTTTTATTTCTTTCATCACATTCCCAGTGGGTCAGAAGTTTACATACTCTCAATTAGTATTTGGTAGCATTGCCTATCAATTGTTTAGCTTAGGTCAAACGCTTTGGGTAGCCTTCCACAAGCTTCCCACAATAAGTTGTGGGAATTTTGGCCCATTCCTCCTGACAGAGCTGGTGAAACTGAGACAGGATTGTAGGCCTCCTTGCTCGCACATGCTTTTTCAGTTCTGCCCACAAATTGTCTATAGGATTGAGGTCAGGGCTTTGTGATGGCCACTCCAATACCTTGAATTTGTTGCCCTGAAGCAATTTTGCCACAACTTGGGGTATGCTTGGGGTTATTGTCCATTTGAAAGACCCATTTGTGACCAAGCTTTAACTTCCTGACTGATGTCTTGAGATGTTGCTTCAATATATCCACAATTTTCCTCCTCATGATGCCATTTATTTTGTGAAGTGCACCAGTCCCTCCTGCAGCTAAGCACCAACACAACATGATGCTGCCACCCCCGTGCTTCACGGTTGGGATGGTGTTCTTTGGCTTGCAAGGCTCCCCCTTTTTCGTCCAAACATAACAATGGTCATTATGGCCAAACAGTTCTATTTTTGTTTCTTCAGACCAGAGGACCTTTCTCCAAAAAGTATGATCTTTGTCACCATGTGCAGTTGCAAACCGTAGTCTGGCTTTTTTATGGCGGTATTGGAGCAGTGGCTTCTTCCTTGCTGAGCGGCCTTTCAGGTTATGTCGATATAGGACTTGTTTTACTGTGGATATAGATACTTTTGTACCTGTTTCCTCCAGCATCTTCACAAGGTTCTTTGCCGTTGTTCTGGGATTGATTTGCACTTTTCGCACCAAAGTACGTTCATCTCTAGGAAACAGGACGCGTCTCCTTCCTGAGCGGTATGACAGTTGTGTGGTCCCATGGTGTTTATACTTGCATATTATTGTTTGTACAGATGAACGTGGTACCTTCAGGTGTTTGGAAATTGCTCCCAAGGATGAACCAGACTTGTGGAGATCTATCATTTTTCTGAGGTTTTTGCTGATTTCTTTTGATTTTGCCATGATGTCAAGCAAAGAGGCACTGAGTTTGAAGGTAGGCCTTGAAATACATCCACAGGTACACCTCCAATTGACTCAAATGATGTCAATTAGCCTATCAGAAGCTTCTAAAGCCATGACATAATTTTCTGGAATTTTCCAAGCTGTTTAAAGGCACAGTCAACTTAGTGTATGTAAACTTCTGACCCACTGGAATTGTGGTACAGTGAAATAATCTGTCTGTAAACAATTGTTGGAAAAATGACTTGTGTCATGCACAAAGTACATGTCCTAACCAACTTGCCAAAACTATAGTTTGTTAACAAGAATTTTGTGGAGTGGTTGAAAAACGAGTTTTAATGACTCCAATCGAAGTGTATGTAAACTTCCGACTTCAACTGTATATAAATATTAGGACGAGCAATGTCGGAGTGGCATTGACTAAAATACAGTACAATAGAATACAGTATATACATATGAAATGAGTAAAGCAGTATGTAAACATTGTTAAAGTGACTAGTGTTCCATTATTAAAGTGACCAGTGATTCCATGTCTGTGTATATAGGGCAACAGCCTCTAAGGTTCAGGGTTGAGTAACCGGGTGGTAGCCGGGCTAGTGATGGCTTTGAGATAGACTTAAAAACAGCTTCTATCAATCATAGCTTTGATGCACCTGTACTGACCTCGCCATCTGGATGATAGCGGGGTGAACAGGCCGTGGCTCGTGTGGTTGTCCTTCATCAATCAATCAATCAAGTTTATTTTATATAGCCCTTTGTACATCAGCTAATATCTCGAAGTGCTGTACAGAGACCCAGCCTAAAACCCCAAACAGCTAGAATGCAGGTGTAGAAGCACGGTGGCTAGGAAAAACTCCCTAGAAAGGCCAAAACCTAGGAAGAAACCTAGAGAGGAACCAGGCTATGAGGGGTGGCCAGTCCTCTTCTGGCTGTGCCGGGTGGAGATTATAACAGAACTATGCCAAGATGTTCAAAAATGTTCATAAGTGACAAGCATGGTCAAATAATAATCATCCTTCATGATCTTTATGGCCTTCCTGTGACATCGGGTTCTGCAGGTGTCCTGGAGGGTAGGCAGTGTGCCCCCGTACCAGTACCAGTCGGTGATACATCCTGACAGGATGCTCTCATTCGTGCATCTGTAAAAGTTTGTGAGGGTCTTAGGGGCCAAGCCAAGTTTCATCAGCATCCTGAGGTTGAAGAGGCGCTATAGCTATTGTCTGTGTGGGTGGACCATTTCACATCGTCAGTGATGTGTACGGCGGGGAACTTGAAGCTTTCCATCTTCTCCACTGTGGCCCCGTCAATGTGGATAGGGGCGTGCTCCCTCTGCTTTTTCCTGAAGTCCACGATCAGCTCCTTCGTTTTGTTGACGTAGAGGGAGAGGTTATTTTCCTGGCACCACTCTGCCAGGCCCCTCACTTCCTCTCTGTAGGCTGTTTCCTCATTGTTGGTAATCAGGCCTACTATGGTTACGTCATATGCAAACTTTATGATTGAGTTGGAGGCGTGTGTGGCCACACAATCATGGGTTAACTGGGATTACAGGAGGGGGTTGAGTACGCACCCTTTTGGGGCCCCTGTGTTGAGGATCAGTGAAGTGGAGGTGTTGTTTCCTACCTTCACCACCTGGGATTGGCCCGTCAGGAATTAATGACCCAGTTGCACAGGCCGGGGTTCAGACCCAGGGCCCCGAGTTTGATGATGAGCTTGGAGGGTACTATGATGTTGAAGGCTGAGCTATAGTCAATGAACAGCATTCTTACATCGGTATTCCTCTTGTCCGTGTGGGATAGGGCAGTGTGCACTGCAATGGTGATTGCATCATCTGTGAATCTATTGGGGAGGTGAGCTAATTGAAGTGGGTCTAGGGTTTCAGGTAAGGTAGAGAAGATATGATTCTTAACTCTCAAAGCACTTCATGATGAAAGAAGTGAGTGCTACAGGGTAATCAAATCAAATCAAATTTTATTTGTCACATACACATGGTTAGCAGATGTTAATGTGAGTGTAGCGAAATGCTTGTGCTTCTAGTTCTGACCATGCAGTAATATCTAACAAGTAATCTAACCTAACAATTTCACAAAACAACTACCTTATACACACAAGTGTAAAGGAATGAATAAGAATATGTCCATAAAAATATATGAATGAGTGATGGCCGAACTGCTCCCTCTACTGTTTCCTGAAGTCCACGATCATAATAGTCATTTAGTTCAGTTACCTTTGCTTTCTTGGGTAAAGGAACAATGGTGGACATCTTGAAGCAAGTGGGGAAAGCAGATTTGGATAGGGAGAGATTGAATATGTCCACTCCAGCCAGCTGGTCCGCGCATGCTCTGAGGACGCGGCTAGGGATGCTGTCTGGGCATCACGCTTAAATGTCTTACTCATGTCGGCCACGGAGAAGGAGAGCCCACAGTCCTTGGGAGTGGGACGTGTCGATGGCACGGTGTTATCCTCAAAGCGGGCGAAGAAAGTGTTTAACTTGTCTGGGAGAAAAATGTTGGTGTCCGCAACGTGGCTGGTTTTCTCTTTATAATCCGTGATTGTTTGCCTTAAGGAGGGAATAACTACACTGTTTGTATTCAACCATATTCCCAGTCACCTTGCCATGGTTAAATGCGGTGGTTCGCGCTTTCAGTTTAGCGCAAATACTGCCATCCATCAACAGTGCATGGTTTGGGTAGGTTTAATAGTCACAGTGGGAACAACATCCCCTATACACTTCCTGATGAACTCAGTCACTGTGTCCGTGTATACATCAATGTTATTTTCTGAGGCTACCTGGAACATATCACAGTCTGCGTGATCAAAACAATCTTCGAAGCATGGATTCCAATTGTTCAGACCAGAATATTTATTTATTTTATTTATTTAATGAGGCAAGTCAGTTCTTGTTTACAATGACGGGCTACCAAAAGGCAGAAGGCCTTCTGCGGGAATGGGGGCTGGGATTAAAAATAAAAATATATTTATACAGGACAAAGCACACATCACGACAAGAGAGACAACACAAAACTACAGAAAGAAAGAGAGACCTAAGACAACAACATAGCAAGGCAGTAACACATGACAACACAGCATGGTAGCAACACAACATGACAACAACATGGTAGCAATTACGATAGAGGAAACCAAGCCTGGATTTAACTTTGGCCTGCAGCTTTGATATGTGCAGAGAGAAGGACAGTGTACCATCTAGCCATACTCCCAAGTACTTGTATTATGTGACTACCTCAAGCTCTAAACCCTCAGAGGCAATAATCACACCTGTGGGGAGAAGGGCATTCTTCTTACCAAACCACATGACCTTTGTTTTGGAGGTGTTCAGAACAAGGTTAAGGGTGGAGAAAGCTTGTTGGACACTAAGAAAGCTTTGTTGTAGAGCATTTAACACAAAATCCGGGGAGGGGCCAGCTGAGTAAAAGACTGTATCATCTGCATATAAATGGATGAGAGATCTTCCTACGGCCTGAGTTATGCTGTTGTCACGCCCTGACCATAGAGAGCCCTTGGGGTTCTTTATGGTGCAATAGATCAGAGCGTGACTAGGGGGTGTTCTAGTCTTGAATTTCTATGTTGGTGTGAGTATGGTTCCCAATTGGAGGCAGCTGATGATCGTTGCCTCTAATGTTCTGACTTTATACACTGCACTCTTTGAGAGAGGTAGTTAGCAAACCAGGCCAAAGACCTCTCAAACACCAATACTCCTTAGCCGGCCCACAAGATTGGAATGGTCTAACGTATCAAAAGCTTTGGCCAAGTCAATAAAAATAGCAGCACACCGTTGCTTAGAATCAAGGGCAATGGTGACATCATTGAGGACCTTTAAGGTTGCAGTGACTCATCCATAACCTGAGCGGAAACCAGATTGCATACCAGAGAGAATACTATAGACATCAAGAAAGCCAGTCAGTTGATTATTGACAAGTTTTTCCAACACTTTTGATAAACAGGGTAGCCAATAGAAATAGGCCTATAACAGTTTGGATCAGCTTGATCTCCCCCTTTAAATAGAGGATGAACTGTGGCTACCTTCCAAGCAATGGGTACCTCCCCAGAAAGGAGAGGCGATGATAGGTGCAGCAACCTTAAAGAAGAAAGGGTCTAAACCATCTGACCCAGATGTTTTTTGGGGGTCAATTTTCAGCAGCTCCTTTAGCATCTCGGATTCAGTGACAGCCTGCAGGGAGAAACTTTGTAGTGGGGCAGGGGGAAAAAGAGGGAGAAGCATCGGGGATAGTTGCATTAGAAGGGGTGGGAGATGAGGAATGTTGGACGGGCAAGGAGGCATGGCTGAGTCAAATAGAAATCCTGACTTAAGGAAGTGGTGATTAAAGAGCTCAGCCATGTTCTTCTTGTCAGCAACAACCACACCATCAACCACAAGGGACATGGGCAGCTGTGAGCGGGAGGGTTTATTTTCTTTATGGGGGCGTGTTTTTAACAATACCACTGAAAATATTAAAAAAGAAGGTCCAAGCGTTTTCGACAGAGGGGATGTCTATTTGTTATATTTCCCAGAGGCCGTAAATCTCCGGTTAATAAAGAATTAGACAAAGTCTCAGATTCTGCAATAGATTAATACATTATTCAGAGAGCGCTCTGTCTTCAAAATGAGAACACAATCTTTTTAAAGCACACACACACACACACACACACACACACACACACACACACACACACACACATGAACTCACATCAGTAGAAACTCCACTGCTTTTTAGGTGGGCTGTATTTTTCCAAAGTTCACATACATTGTTTATCACCCTTCTGCAACATGTTTCATCATCTTCTGCAAGACATTTCTAACAGTTTTTCTCCTCCCTAGGGTGGGAGGCTTCTTTCCAGTTATTAGTTTCACCGTTATCACAAGCCGACAGTTCAGTTGTCCTTGAATGTTTCAACTACACCTAGCTCATATTGTTTAATAGTAACACAACGGCCTAGTCACACACCTTATTGGATTATGACTCTAACACATTTCATACAATTATATGGTTTCAGGGTGGAATACTTTAGTCATTATCTTAAACATACAAACTATTATATCAGGGGATCAAGCTGATTCTATACCATGTTACAGAAGCCAGTTCATGAAGGAAGGCTTGCTCATTAAAGTTTTTTAGCAATCGTCTATGACAATTCAGGACAGGTGGTTTCACTGAGCAGCCATTACGAACACAGGCTGTAAAACAGTGATCACTAAGGTCTTTTCAGAAAACACCAGACTGTTACCTATCAGGATTATTTGTGAGGATAACATTGTGGAGAGTATCCTTTTCTGTGTGTTTGGAGTCATATCTTGTGGGATTGGTAATAATCTGAGAAATATTTAGGGTGTCCCATTGCTTGAGGACTTGATCAGGTGGTTTAAGCATGTCCAAGTTTAGGTCACCTAGCAGGACAAATTCAGACTTAGTGTAAGGGGCCAGGAGAGAGCTTAGGGCAGGTAGGGTACAGGCCGGTGCTGATGGAGGACAATAGCACCCAGCAACAGTTAACCTCTCTGGGATATGTGGGACGCTAGCGTCCCAACTGGCCAACATCCAGAGAAAATGCAGAGCGCCAAATAAAATTAAAAAAAAAAAATTACTATAAAAATTCAACTTTGATGAAATCACACATTCAATATACCAAATTAAAGCTACACTTGTTGTGAATCCAGCCAGCATGTCAGATTTTAAAAATGCTATACGGCGAAAGCAAACGATGCTATTATCTGAGGATAGCACCCAAGCAAAACAAACACAGACCATCATATTTCAACCCTCCAGGCGCGACACAAAACGCAGAAATAAAGATATAATTCATGCCTTACCTTTGATGAGCTTCTTCTGTTGGCACTCCAATATGTCCCATAAACATCACAAATGGTCCTTTTGTTCGATTAATTCCGTCGATATATATCCAAAATGTCCATTTATTTGGCGCATTTGATCCAGAAAAATGCCGGTTCCAACTTGAGCAACGTGACTACAAAATATCTCAAAAGTTACCCGTAAACTTTGTCCAAACATTTCAAACTACTTTTGTAATGCAACTTTAGGTATTTTCTAACGTGAATAATCAATCAAATTGAAGACGGAATGATCTGTGTTCAATACCGGAGGAAAACAAAGTGTAGCGAGCCTCTGTGTAACGCGCCTCTAACAAAGAGTACACTTCCCTCGAGCCTCATTCTGAACAGTGTTACTTCTTCATTTCTCAAAGAAAAAACCTCAACCAATTTCTAAAGACTGTTGACATCCATAGGAACTGCAAGAAGGTCCCTTAGAAATCTGGATTCCCAATGAAAACAGACACACGGGAGACACAGTGCGCAGAGCCAACAAAGGATATCCTGGCCCGAGGAGACGCACTGGCGGTCTGAAGAGCAGGGCTGGCACCATCCGTCCTGGCTGGATCCTCACCCTAGCCCGGCAGATGCGGGGACCTGGAATGTAGCGCACCGGGCTCAGAGCACGTATTGGAGAGCTGTAGCACCGAGCTGGCACAGGACGTGCAGGGCTAGGGAGGCGCACAGAAGGCCTGGTGCGTGGGACTGGCACAGTCTTCACCAGACGGCTAGCACGCACCTCAGGACGAGTATGGAGAGCTGACTCAGGTGACATCAAATCGCGGACACGCTCCGTCGGGCTGATGTCGTGCCTCATGCACCCGCACAGCAGCTCTCTCATTGCCTCTTGGGCTTCCTTGCCAGCCATGTTCCCTCGTATCTCCGGTTCTCTTTTCCTGCTGTCTCCGCCTGTTCCCATGTCCAGTTCTCTTCTCCACGCTGCTTGGTCCTTTGGTGGTGGGTGGTTCTGTAACGAACGTCGTCGGGAGAAGGAGAAGACCAAGGTGCAGCGTGATACATGTTCATATTATTTATTCGAAACTGAACACTGAATACAAAATAACAAAAGGAATAACCGGAACAGTTCTGCAAGGTGCAACAAACACTAAACAGAAAATAACCACTCACCACTAACAGTGGGAAAACAAGATACCTAAGTATGGTTCTCAATCAGAGACAACGATAGACAGCTGCCTCTGATTGGGAACCATACCAGGCCAAAACATAGAAATACAAAACCTAGACATACAAACATAGAATGCCCACCCACATCACACCCTGACCAAACAAAAAATAGAAACATACAAAGCAATCTACGGCCAGGGCGTGACAGTTGGTTAGGTCAGGGTGTGACTAGGGTGAGTTATCTAGGTGATTATATATTTATGTTGGCCTGGTATGGTCCCAATCAGAGGCAGCTGTTTATCGTTGTCTCTGATTGGGGATCATATTTAGGCAGCCATTTCCCCATTGTGCTTTGTGGGATCTTGTCTATGTTAGTTGCCTGCGAGCACTACATTAGCTTCTCGTTTCGTTTTTGCGCTTTATTGTTTTCTTTGAGTTTCACTTCAAAATAAAGAGGATGGAAACATACCACGATGCATCTTGGTCCACTCATTATAACGATCGTGACAGAAGATCCCACCACAAATGGACCAAGCAGCGTGGCCAGGAGGAGCAGACATCCTGGACATGGGAGGATATCTTGGACGGTAAGGGATCCTGGACGTGGGAGGAGATCCTGGCAGGAAAGGATCGCCTTGGTCCACTCATTATAACGATCGTGACACCAGGCCCATTGTTCTGTTTTTAATTATTAGGTTAAAATAATTCCCTGATCGATTGTAATTTATGTTAATACTATTAATAATACAATATTTTACTTGTGTTACTGTGCTGTTGTCTAAATATTTTTAGTAGGTTAGAATTTATTTTTAAATGATGAGTAAACCTGTAGAGGCAAAAGCACACTGTAGGCCTATCCGTAGTTTGGTGTAATAGAAATGTATTGTCAACCTGTAACGTTCTTCATCGGGCGAAAGAGAGGAGGACCAAGATGCAGCGTGGTGAGTTCATTTTAATAAGAATACTTAAACAACGAACAAAACAATAAACCGACAAACGAACGAAAACGAAACAGTCCCGTATGGTAACAACACAGACACAGGAACAAAGGAACAGGAACTGGAACAATCACCCACAACCCACAATGACAAAACAGGCTACCTAAATATGGCTCCCAATCAGAGACAACGACAAACACCTGCCTCTGATTGAGAACCATATCAGGCCAAACACATAGAAACAGACAAACTAGACATACAACATAGAATGCACACTCATATCACACCCTAACCAAACAAAACATAGAAACATACAACACAAACTATGGTCAGGGCGTGACACAACCAGGTTTGTCTTCATTTCAACATTTTGAATAATGGTGTAATAACCCATGGAACACATTATACCTTGGAAGGAGTGAGGAAGTAGCTCTTTCTAAACTGATTACTTTATTACTAACCCAGAGCATGGTGTAACAGGCAGGCAGTCATGTGTATAGGGTGCATTCCAATACTCTAACAATGATACTGTAATGAAACTGGCAGGGAGCAGGTCTCGAACCCTCAACCTTTTAGCCCAAAGTCCAGCGTGATATCGATTGTGCCCCAAAAGCATGCTCAAGTGGCAGAGTCGATATCCTCGCTTATAAACCCAGGGTTGTTACACAACTCCCTCCTTTCAAAGAGCGTGTCCTTTGCTCTTCTATTGCGTCAATGAACAAGTCAGTGTAAACAATAAACATGACATTTCACATGTTCACAGGAGTTTTCATTTCACATGCTTGGGTGACTGTAAGTATTTCACTCTTGAGTTTATTTTACTGTGAGTCTTATAGTTATCTTTTAAAAACTATTTACTGTATATCACAGATCTTTTTTTTATTGTTCAGTGTTCAGTCTTTTAAACGGCTTGGAAGCATTCCATGCCTCTGTGAACGACGAACACTAGGTATAGTGTTCATTCTTCAATGCCATACAACACTCCTCCGTGGTCTCCAACTGCTCTTAAACGCTAGTAAAACCAAATGCATGCTTTTGAACCGTTCGCTGCCTGCACCCGCCCGACTAGCATCTCCACCCTAGACGGTTCCGACCAAGAATATGTGGACAACTATAAATACCTAGGTGTCTGGCTAGACTGTAAACTCTCCTTCCAGACTCATATTAACCACCTCCAATCCAAAATCTAATCGAGAATCGGCTTTCTATTTCGCAACAAAGCCTCCTTCACTCACGCCGCCAAACTTACCCTAGTAAAACTGACTATACTACCGATCCTTGACTTCGGCAATGTCATCTACAAAATAGCTTCCAATACTCTACTCAGCAAACTGGATGCAGTTTATCACAGTGCCATCCGTTTTGTTACCAAATCACCTTATACCACCCACCACTGCGACCTGTATGCTCTAGTCGGCTGGCCCTCGCTACATGTTCGTCGCCAGACCCACTGGTTCCAGGTCATCTATAAGTCCATGCTAGGTAAAGCTCCGCCTTATCTCAGTTCACTGGTCACGATAACAACACCCACCCGTAGCACGCGCTCCAGCAGGTATATCTCACTGATCATCCCTAAAGCCAACACCTCATTTGACCGCCTTCCCTTCCAGTTCTCTGCTGCCAGTGACTGGAACGAATTGCAAAAATCACTGAAGTTGGACTTTTATTTCTCTCACCAACTTTAAACATCAGCTATCTGAGCAGCTGACCGATCGCTGCAGCTGTACATTGTCCATTGTCCATCTGTAAATAGCCCAGCAAATCTACCTACCTCATCCCCATATTGTTTTTATTTACTTTTCTGCTCTTTTGCACACCAGTATCTCTACTTGCACATCCTCATCTGCTAATTTATCACTCCAGTGTTAATCTGCTAAATTGTGATTATTCGCTCCTATGGCCTATTTATTGCCTACCTCCTCATGCCTTTTGCACACACTGTATAAAGACTTTCTTTTTTTCCTACTGTGTCATGGACTTGTTTATTGTGTTATTGGCTTGTTTATTGTTTATTCCATGTGTAACTCTGTGTTGTTGTCTGTGTCACACTGCTTTGCTTTATCTTGGCCAGGTCGCAGTTGTAAATAAGAACTTGTTCTCAACTAGCCTAACTGGTTAAATAAAGGTCCAGAGTGTAGTCTACCACCTAATAACATCTCAACAGGTCCAGTGTGGAGCGTAGTCTACCACCTAATAACATCTCAACAGGTCCAGTGTGGAGCGTAGTCTACCACCTAATAACATCTCAACAGGTCTAGTGTGGAGCGTAGTCTACCACCTAATAACATCTCAACAGGTCTAGTGTGGAGCGTAGTCTACCACCTAATAACATCTCAACAGGTCCAGTGTGGAGCGTAGTCTACCACCTAATAACATCTCAACAGGTCTAGTGTGGAGCGTAATCTACCACCTAAAAGCATCTCAACAGGTCCAGTGTGGAGCGTAATCTACCACCTAATAATAACTCAACAGGTCCAGTGTGGAGCGTAGTCTACCACCTAATAACATCTCAACAGGTCCAGTGTGGAGCGTAATCTACCACCTAATAACATCTCAACAGGTCCAGTGTGGAGCATAGTCCACAACCTAGCATTTCAGCAGGTCCAGTGTGGAGCGTAGTCTACCACCTAATAACATCTCAACAGGTCCAGTGTGGAGCGTAATCTACCACCTAATAACATCTCAACAGGTCCAGTGTGGAGCGTAGTCTACCACCTAATAACATCTCAACAGGTCCAGTGTGGAGCGTAGTCTACCACCTAATAACATCTCAACAGGTCCAGTGTGGAGCGTAATCTACCACCTAATAACATCTCAACAGGTCTAGTGTGGAGCGTAGTCTACCACCTAATAACATCTCAACAGGTCCAGTGTGGAGCGTAGTCTACCACCTAATAACATCTCAACAGGTCCAGTGTGGAGCGAAGTCTACCACCTAATAACATCTCAACAGGTCCAGTGTGGAGCGTAGTCTACCACCTAATAACATCTCAACAGGTCTAGTGTGGAGCGTAGTCTACCACCTAATAACATCTCAACAGGTCCAGTGTGAAGCGTAGTCTACCACCTAATAACATCTCAACAGGTCCAGTGTGAAGCGTAGTCATTCAATGGCTATTCTCGGGAGACACCATCTGTGGAACTGCCTTCATTTCATTGAAAGAGACAGTAAATGTTTATGACCTGTACATATGGTAAACTTCCTGCCATATATGTATTTGTGGAACCTTTTCTATCTACAAACAGCCCTCTTACAAGAATGATGCCAAAAAACTGTCCTGAAGGGATAGGGAGAAGAGATAGAGCGGGAGAAGGAGAAGTATGTTACAGGAATCAAACAGGACAAGAGCAAGATCAAATATAAACATTTGGAATAATGGAATATTGAAGGTGGGAAAGCGGGAGTGAAAATAACTCTCCCAGTGTTTTGAGACTGTCTCTCCCTTCTGTGTTTTTAGCTAGAGCGGTCAGCAATGGATGGGTTTATACCATACACAACTTTGTCCGGCCCTTTTAAACTACCACAAAGGAATCTTACAAGAGGGCTGCTTCTGGAATGGATTAGATAATAAACCAAGAAAATGAGTGCTCAAAGTGGGAAGGGGTGCAAAGGCTGGAGGGTCAGGGATTTGAACTTGCAACCTTTCGGTTACTAACCGCTAGGCTACCTGTCGCCTCTGCCTTCTAGTTGATGTAGCTGCTATTAACATGGAGCTGGACTGATCTCGGATGTCTGATTCAGAAATCACTGTGCAATAAAGTGTTGTTAAGGTTGATTATTACCTCTGTGGGTTTAGAGCTTGAGGTAGTCACCTCATACAAGTACTTGGGAGTATGGCTAGATGGTACACTGTCCTTCTCTCAGCAGGCTAAAGTTGGTTTCCTCTATCGTAATCGCTCCTCTTTCACCCCAGCTGCCAAACGAACCCTGATTCAGATGACCATCCTATCCATGCTAGATTATGGAGACGTAATTTATAGATCAGCAGTTAAGGGTGCTCTCGAGCGGCTAGATGTTCTTTACCATTCGGCCATCAGATTTGCCACCAATGCTCCATATAGGACACATCACTGCACTCTATACTCCTCTGTAAACTGGTCATCTCTGTATACCCGTCACAAGACCCACTGGTTGATGCTTTTTTATAAAACCCTCTTAGGCCTCACTCCTCCCTTTCTGAGATAGCTACTGCAGCCCTCATTCTCCACATTCAACACCCGTTGTGCCAGTCACATTCTGTTAAAGGTCCCCAGAGCACACACATCCACGGTTCGCTTGTCTTTTCAGTTCCCTGCAGCTAGCGAGTGGAACAAGCTGCAACAAACACTCAAACTGGACAGTTTTGTCTCAATCTCTTCATTCAAAGACTCAATCATGGACACTCTTACTGACAGTTGTGGCTGCTTTGCATTATGTATTGTTGTCTCTACCTTCTTGCCCTTTGTGCTGTTGTCTGTGCCCAATAATGTTTGTACCATGTTTTGTGCTGCTACCATGTTGTTATATTGTGTTGCTACCATGCTGTGTTGTTGTCTTAGGTCTCTCTTTATGAACTGTTGTGTTGTCTCTTGTTGTGATGTGTGTTTTGTCCTATATTTGTAACGGCGTTCCTCTCTCTCTTCATAAGAAGAGGAGGAGTAGTGATCGAGCCAAGGCGCAGCGGGTTGTGAATACATGATGAATTTTATTTATAAGACAAAACGAAACAAACTATACTTGAATAAACTAACAAAAATAACAAAACGAAAATAGACAGACTTAGTACGACGAACTGACATAACACACGCAGAACGAACGAACAAGTACTTACTACAAAAACGCACGAACAAACCGAAACAATCCTGTATGGTGTAACATCGACACAGACACAGGAGACAATCACCCACAAACAAACAGTGAGAACACCCTACCTAAATATGACTCTTAATTAGAGGAGAACGCAAAACACCTGCCTCTAATTAAGAGCCATACCAGGCAACCAAAACCAACATAGAAACAGATAACATAGACTGCCCACCCAAAACACATGCCCTGACCTAAACACATACAAAAAACAACATAAAAACAGGTCAGGACCGTTACAGAACCCCCCCCTCAAGGTGCGAACGCCGGGCGCACCAGCACAAAGTCCAGGGGAGGGTCTGGGTGGGCAGTTGACCACGGTGGTGGCTCCGGCTCTGGACGCTGTCCCCACACCACCATAGTCACCCCCCGCTTCTGTCTACCCCTCCCAATGACCACCCTAAAACTCACATCCCCTAAATAAACGGCCAGCACCAGGAGAAGGGGCAGCACCGGGACAAGGGGCAGCACCGGGACAAGGGGCAGCACCGGGACAAGGGGCAGCACCGGGACAAGGGGCAACACCGGGACAAGGGGCAGGTCCCGGCTGATATACTCTGGCAGATCCTGGCTGAGGGACTCTGGCAGGTCTATGCAGGCTGACGGCTCTCGACGCTCATGGCAGGCTGACGGCTCTCGACGCTCATGGCAGGCTGACGGCTCTCGACGCTCATGGCAGGCTGACGGCTCTCGACGCTCATGGCAGGCTGACGGCTTTCGACGCTCATGGCAGGCTGACGGCTCTCGACGCTCATGGCAGGCTGACGGCTCTCGACGCTCATGGCAGGCTGACGGCTCTCGACGCTCATGGCAGGCTGACGGCTCTCGACGCTCATGGCTCTCTGACGGCTCTCGACGCTCATGGCTCTCTGGCGGCTCTCGACGCTCATGGCTCTCTGACGGCTCTCGACGCTCATGGCTCTCTGACGGCTCTCGACGCTCATGGCTCTCTGACGGCTCTGGCTGCTCATGGCTCGCTGGCGGCTCTGGCAGATCCTGTCTGGTTGGCGGCTCTGGCAGATCCTGTCTGGCGGGCGGCTCTAGCGGCTCCTGTCTGGCGGGCGGCTCTAGCGGCTCCTGTCTGGCGGGCGGCTCTGTAGGCTCATGGCAGACGGGCGGCTTTGCAGGCTCATGGCAGACGGGCGGCTTTGCAGGCTCATGGCAGACGGATGGCTCAGACGGCGCTGGGGAGACGGATGGCTCTGGCCGGATACGGCGCACAGTAGACCTGGTGCGTGGTGCCGGAACTGGAGGCACCGGGCTAAGGATAAGCACCTTCCTACTAGTGCGGGGAGCAGGGACAGGGCACACTGTACTCTCAAAGCCCACTCTATACCTGATGCGAGGTACCGGCACTGGTGACACCGGGCTGAGGACAAGCACATCAGGATTAGTAGGGGGAGAAGATACAGTGTGTTCAGGGCTCTGGAGACGCACAGGAGGCTTAGTGCGTGGTGCCGGAACTGGAGGCACCGAACTGGATACACGCACTACAGAGAGAGTGCGTGGAGGAGGAACTGGGCTCAGGAGACGCACTGGTAGCCTAGTGCGTAGTGTAGGCACTGTAGGTACTAGGCTGGGGCGGGGAGGTGGCGCCGGAAATACCGGACCGTGGAGGCGTACTGGCACTCTTGAGCATTGAGCCTGCCCAACCTTACCTGGTTGAATGCTCCCGGTCGCCCGACCAGTGCGGGGAGGTGGAATAACCCGCACCAGCCTATGTAGGCGAACCGGGGAAACCATGCGTAAGGCCGGTGCCATGTATGCCGGCCCGAGGAGACGCACTGGAGACCAGACGCGTTGAGCCGGCCTCATGACACCTGGCTCAATACCCAATCTAGCCCTACCAGTGCGGGGAGGTGGAATAACCCGCACTGGGCTATGCACTCGTACAGGAGACACCGTGCGCTCTACTGCGTAACACGGCGCCTGCCCGTACTCCCGCTCTCCACGGTAAGCCTGGGAAGTGGGCGCAGGTCTCCTACCTGCCCTTGGCCCACTACCTCTTAGCCCCCCCCCAAGAAATTTTTGGGTGTTACTTACGGGCTTTTTGGGCTTCCGTGCCAGACGCGTTCCCTCATAGCTCCGGTTCCTCTCTCCGGTAGCCTCTGCTCTCCTCAGTGCCTCCAGCTGTTCCAATGGGAGGCGATCCCTACCAGCCAGGATCTCCTCCCATGTGTAACAACCCTTTCTGTCCAATATATCGTCCCATGTCCATTGCTCCTTCCTTTCCTGTCCCTTACTCCATTTACTCCGCTGCTTGGCTCTATATTGGTGGGTGATTCTGTAACGGCGTTCCTCTCTCTCTTCATAAGAAGAGGAGGAGTAGTGATCGAGCCAAGGCGCAGTGGGTTGTGAATACATGATGAATTTTATTTATAAGACGAAACGAAACAAACTATACTTGAATAAACTAACAAAAATAACAAAACGAAAATAGACAGACTTAGTACGACGAACTGACATAACACACGCAGAACGAACGAACAAGTACTTACTACAAAAACGCACGAACAAACCGAAACAATCCTGTATGGTGTAACATCGACACAGACACAGGAGACAATCACCCACAAACAAACAGTGAGAACACCCTACCTAAATATGACTCTTAATTAGAGGAGAACGCAAAACACCTGCCTCTAATTAAGAGCCATACCAGGCAACCAAAACCAACATAGAAACAGATAACATAGACTGCCCACCCAAAACACATGCCCTGACCTAAACACATACAAAAAACAACATAAAACAGGTCAGGACCGTTACAATATTTATATTTAATTTATTTTTAATCCCAGCCACTGTCCCAGCAGGAGGCCTTTTGCCTTTTGGTAGGCCGTCATTGTAAATAATAATTTGTTGCCTAGTTAAATAAAGGTTAAATAAATAATATTGAAAAAAATATTCACTATATAATTATTAATATACGTTTACTGTATGACAGCTAGCAAATTAATTAGCTCACTAACATTAGCCTGCCTAGCTGGAACTTCTGAAGAAGGAAAATGTTTTATTTCTACAATTTCCAAAAGATAACCAAACAAAAACATATTTACTTTTTACGGCACGTGTTTGTGCCATCATGTGCATTAGTAGCACAATTTTGAACTTATTTGCTTTCGTTTTTACCTACACTTGTATGTTGACTTCTCCATTGATGTTGTTTTTAAGTTTTGGAGGACTTTTCTTAGTGGATGTACAATCGTCGCAATTTGAATTATGGGGAGGTTCAGGCCCCTGAGTGAACATAATTGTACACTCGCAAACTCGACTAAAAACGAGGGCTGAGGGGCTTACGTTGCACATTTCCTTTGCTTGGCTAATCATTTGGACCACCTTCCAAGATTTGTAATTTTTAATTGTAATCTTTATTTAACTTTTATTTAACTAGGCTGATGGGGATGGGTATTGGTGATGGCGATGGGGATTCCCCCAAGGGAATAAGGAAAGGGTTAAGAGGACGAGGGTGTGTTTTTTTACGAGTTTGAACCGCAGCCAGGTTTTCGATTTACTCTTGAACATTGTAATAGTAGCATGCTCAAGGTGCAATTTACTCTTGAACATTGTAATAGTAGCATGCTCAAGGTGAAATTTACTCTTGAACATTGTAATAGTAGCATGCTCAAGGTGCAATTTACTCTTGAACATTGTAATAGTAGCATGCTCAAGGTGCAATTTACTCTTGAACATTGTAATAGTAGCATGCTCAAGGTGAAATTTACTCTTGAACATTGTAATAGTAGCATGCTCAAGGTGCAATTTACTCTTGAACATTGTAATAGTAGCATGCTCAAGGTGCAATTTACTCTTGAACATTGTAATAGTAGCATGCTCAAGGTGCAATTTACTCTTGAACATTGTAATAGTAGCATGCTCAAGGTGCAATTTACTCTTGAACATTGTAATAGTAGCATGCTCAAGGTGCAATTTACTCTTGAACATTGTAATAGTAGCATGCTCAAGGTGCAATTTACTCTTGAACATTGTAATAGTAGCATGCTCAAGGTGCAATTTACTCTTGAACATTGTAATAGTAGCATGCTCAAGGTGCAATTTCGAAATTGGGTAGTGAATGAGTTGTTTTCCTCTTGTCATGTTAGTCATTGCAAACCTTAGAGAGATATGTATAACCAATCAACTTGCCCATATTTAATTAGCTAGCTTTTGTAGCCCATTGATTTTGTTGTAATGTTTGAGTCAATCAGTCAACCATGAACACATATAAGACATGGCAAAATGTGTAGGAACAGGAAATAAGCTTTAAAATGCCAACAAGAGTGGTGTGAAAAGTTTGTGTCATGGACAGTGTTTGTGATGAAATGGGGGCATGAGGGAAAAAGTTTGTAAAGCACTAATATATACTTTGTAGTCATGAGTAAACATGCAGAGTTTGTATCTATATACTTTTCATAATATATACAGACTAGATGCATGGGGTTAGTTATATAGTTAATGTAACACAAGTATTTATTTTAGTCATATACTAGCAGTAATCATTTAAAAGTGAACAAAGTGAACTCTGTTTATGTGGATTTATTAAGATTAATATCTCATATTACTATATTGTATTAATGTTATTTATTAATTGTATCCTCATCTCTCACACACACGTTTCTGTAGGGAGGGCCAAGTGTCCTCTAATGTGGTAGCTCAGGTTGACCACTGGAGGCTGACAATTGTGGTGTTGTGAAGGAGACAAGGCTTCTGTGACCTATACCTTTGTGAGGGTGTGTGTGTGTGTGTGTGTGTGTGTGTGTGTGTGTGTGTGTGTGTGTGGGTGTGGGTGTGGGTGTGTGTGTGCATAAAAAAGAACAGTCACCAATAGAGTTTATAATGTATTATAAATACAGTCCACTGATTAAGTACAATACATCAAGATGTTTTCATTAAGTGTAAAAGAAGCCAAACACATATGTGACCCTGAAGCCTTGTCTGTAGACTATAAGATAGCTAAATTAATACATCTCCAAAGAAGTGGAACTCTGGGCTCTGAGTGGTGGTGTGTCACTTGCTGAAGTCCCATTCAAACTTGGAACCAAACAGAGAAATGGATGTTTTCTTCCCGATAGAGAATCCTGTACCCAGAAATTGTGCCTCGATCCCATCCTTGCCAACTCCAAAGCCTGTATCAGCTGCCAGACGCATTGTGGCTGTCGCCTTCCCGTGGGACACAGAGGCACCTATGAGCTCAGCTGTGGCCATGGCTTTAACTCCTTCGTTAGTTATCCCAGCAGCAACACCGGCGCTGGGCAACCTGCCCTCCACCATCAACTCACCACCAAGGTCTAATTGAGTCTTCCCCAATTTGTAGTCAAGGTGCCCACTAACTCCTTTTTCCTTCGATGCCATACCACCAACACCCATGTTGGCCAAACTGGTCACCGACCTCACGCCACCGATGTCTAATTCACCCTTATACACTCCTGCCTCCCCGTGCCACTCTCCTTCGCTGTCTACCTCTTCGTTATACATCGTCTCA
This sequence comes from Salvelinus fontinalis, assembly GCF_029448725.1. Classification (NCBI taxonomy): domain Eukaryota; kingdom Metazoa; phylum Chordata; class Actinopteri; order Salmoniformes; family Salmonidae; genus Salvelinus; species Salvelinus fontinalis. The sequence continues at coordinate 3,143,423 of NC_074674.1, forward strand.
ATCGATGCCTTTACAGGTATACTTGTTTCCTCGCTCCTTTTCATCTCTTCAATGGCAGTGATGACTAGAAAACACACAAGAGAGAGAGAGAATGGGATGGATATGTAATAACAACAAAATTAATAGAATTATATTATGGATAAAAGAATGGACAGTCTATGAGATCAACATTGTTTGTTTATAATGAAAGTGTTATTTTCACTCCCGCTTTCCCACCTTCAATATTCAATTATTCCAAATGTTTATATTTGATCTTGCTCTTGTCCTGTTTGATTCCTGTAACATACTTCTCCTTCTCCCGCTCTATCTCTTCTCCCTTTCCCTTCAGGACAGTTTTTTGGCATCATTCTTGTAACAGGGCTGTTTGTAGATAGAAAAGGTTCCACAAATACATATATGGCAGGAAGTTTACCATATGTACAGGTCATAAACCTTTACTGTCTCTTTTCAATGAAATGAAGGAAGTTCCACAGATGGTGTCTCCCGAGAATAGCCATCACACTGGACCTGTTGAGTTATTATTAGGTGGTAGACTACGCTCCACACTGGACCTGTTGAGATGTTATTAGGTGGTAGACATCGCTCCACACTGGACCTGTTGGGATGTTATTAGGTGGTAGACTAATAAAACATAATGTAAAAGTGGAATTATTATTATTATTTTTTACAACTTAATTAAAAATGAAAAGCTAAAATGTATTGAGTCAATAATATTCAACCCCTTTGTTATGGCAAGCCTAAATAAGTTCAGGAGTAAATATGTGCTTAACAAGTCACAAGACTCATGTTTAAACATGATTTTTGAATGTCTACCTCATCTCTGTACCCCACACATAAAATTATCTGTTAGGTCCCTTAGTCGAGAAGTACATTTCAAACACCAATTCAACTACAAAGACCAGGGAGGTTTTCTAATACCTCGCAAAGATGGGCACATATTGGTAGATGAGTAAAAATAAAAAAGCAGCCATTGAATATTCCTTTGAGCATGGTGAAGTTATTAATTACACTTTGGATGGTGTATCAATACACCCAGTCACTACTAAGATGCATGCGTCCTTCCTAACTCAGTTGCCGGAGAGGAAATAAACCTCTTAGCGATTTTACTATGAGGCCAATGGTGACTTTTAAACAGTTACAGAGTTTAATGGCTGTGATAGAAAAGTGAGGATGGATCAACAACATTGTAGTTACTTCACAATTTTAACCTAAATGACAAAGTGAAAAGAAGGAAGAATGTATGCACACATGAGTATGAATACGTGTGTAAATCAGATATTTCTGTATTTAATTTAATATGCAAAATATTCTAAAGGAATTTTCACTTTGTCGTTGTGGGATATTGTGTGTAGTGGTGGCTATTTAGCAGCCTGATGGTCTGAGCGTAGAAACAATTGGCCAGTCTTTCAGTTTTTGCCATGATGCTCCTGTACTGCTCACGTCTGAGTGATTGAAGTGAGGAAAACAGGGCATGGCCTGGGTCCCTGATCTTCTTTGCCTTCCTGCAACACCTGGTGTCGTAGGTGTCCTGTAGGGCAGGCAGCGTGCACCCTATGGTGCGTTCATATCACTCTCTGAAGAGCCTTGCTGTCCGTGGTGGGGGAGTTGCCGTACCAGCTCTGATGCAGCCCGACAGTATGCTCTCGATGTTGCTCCTGTAGAACACTGTAAGGGCACTCGTGGACAGGTCAAATTTCTTCAGCATCCTGAGGTTGAAGAGTCGCTGTTGTGCCTTCACTACGTTGTCCATGTGGCTAGACCATTTCAGCTTCTCTGAGATGTGTACGCAGTTGAATTTCAAGTTATTAACCATCTCCATTGCGGCCCCATTGACGAGGTTGGGGGTGTGTCCAGTGCGTACCTCGTCCCTGTAGGCTGTCTCGTTGTTGTTGGTGATCAGGTCTACTACTGTTATGTCGTCAGCGAAGATTATGAATATGTTAGAACCGTGTGAGGCCACGCAGTCGTGGGTTTACAGAGATACAGGAGGGGACTGAGGACGGACCCTTGTGGGGCCCCCGTGTTCAGGATCAGTGTCGCAGAGGTAATGCTGCCTACTTTCACCACCTGGGGGCGGCCCGTTGTAAAGATTAAGACCCAGCTGCATCGGGAGTTCAGACCCAGGGCTGTATAATTGTAATGAGCCCACAGGGCACTATTAATGGAGGCTCCTAAGGGGAGGAAGGGGAGGACCATCCTCCTCAGTGAATTTCATAAAAATAGTGAGACATTAAAAAATCTATCCTTTTTAGATAAAACTATACTAAATATATTCATGTCACAAAATAATTTATTATAACACAGTGTGTGCAATGAAGTTCTACAGCAGCCTCAGCAGCACTCCGTAGGGTATCACCATGGTGTACCCGGAGGTAGCTTCTGTCCTCCTCTGGGTATATTGACTTCAATTCAAAACCTAGGAGGTTCATGGTTCTCACCCACTTTCATAGACTTACACAGTAATTATGACAACTTCCGGAGGACGTCCTCCAACCTATCAGAGCTCTTGCACCATGAACTGACAGGTTGTCCACCCAATCAAAGGATCAGAGAAATAATCTAGTATTGAAAGCATACTGTAAGCTACAGCTAGCTAGCACTGCATAACATGTGGTAGCTGGCTCAGAGAGAGAAAGACAATAGTTGAACAGTTTTAAGGAAAAGCAAGAGAGGGAGAAAGAGAGAGCTAGCTATGTATTTCTTAGTAATTTTTTCCACTTTCACTTTTACTTACTTAGCTAGTGACAAATGCAGCTAGCTAGTTTAGCCTACTCAAACACAGAGCTCAAAAAAATTTCTGTTTTTATTTGTAATACATTTGAAAAATAATCTAAAAACCTGTTTTTGCTGTGTTATTATGGGGTATTGTGTGTAGATTGACTAAGAACATGTTTTATTTAAATCCATTTTAGAAGAAGCTGTAACGTAACAAAGTCTGGAAAAAGTCAAAGAGTGTGAATACTTTCCGAATGCACTATATATACCAAGAGCTGTTTGTATGTGTCTGGTATGAAAGTGTTTGACTGTGATCAGAGGTGTATTCATTGCACCGATTCTGTTGAAAAACATTTCTTAAACGGAACAATATGTGGATTAACATACCTGAATTTGTCCAATAGAAACGCTCGTTTGCAACAGTTGATTAATGATTGCACTCTAGATCAGCTACAGTAGAGTGTGCAAGGCGGTATTGAATGTATCACGGTCTGTCACCTTGATTACTCAAAATTCTCTCGACTTGGTTGTAGCAACCTCACGATGGGTACAGGAAAAATTTGAGTATCATGTAGTAGCCTAAACCTATCGACACTACATTGAGCTGGGTAAATGAAATATGAATGACTGTCATACAATATGTTTTATTATAAATAAGGCCATGTTCATAAAACATATATATCATCCTCCCTCATCTTAAACAGTACCGACAGCAACTGGGCACTATGGTATTGAAGGCAGAGCTGCAGTTGATGAACAGCATCCTCACATATGCATTATTTTTGTTCAGGTGGGTAAGGGCAGTGTGCAGTGCAATGGCTATTGCATTGTCTGTGGATCTGTCAGGGCCATTGGTGGACTTAGGTACAGGCGACATGGGCAGCAGCCCGGGGCGCCAGCCCAAAAATAAAAAATAAAAACAAATAAAAAAAGATTTGGAATGGTGACATTTGCGTGATCGGTTTTCTATCGCTCATTTGCACGTCACGTCAATGATATCATGTCACCGTGTGGGACTGTGGGTCAATTAACCTTGTGGGAGTGGGTGCCCTGATTCTAGTTTGTGAGCTAGGCAGGCTACTGCCTGGGAAGGTCTCCCACTCAGAAGTACGAGATGGGGAGGGGGGAGGGTGTAGGTTGACCTCTGGTCTCCCCACTGGAAGCCCGAGGTAGGGGGAGCGGGAGAATCTATCAAATAGCGCACCTCTAACTTTGTAGAGTACTAATGCAATTAGTCAAATCAGTCACACTACAAAATGCTATCAAATAAACCACAATTCATTCATAATACTGTGAATATATAGTTTCACAGACATATTGTTGAATTTTTTTCTGGTTTGTGCAAAATCGTTAAGAATAATATAAAATCAGTTTGCACACCACCAAGGTGAATTGGTTGAGTCTTGACTCTTGGTTGACAGTGTTGGGGGATGGGTAATGTATTGATGCTCGAGTGCCAAATCCACACAAATGGATAAGAAAAGGTCTAAGCAATCAGGTGTACAGTTTAGTAATAAGAGGAAAGAAGAAGAGGAGAAACACGGAAAAAGATAAAGGTATGCAGCTATGTAATCTCTTCATGAGTATAATATTATGCATGTAATAAAATAGGCTAGTATAAAACGTATGTTTGTTAGCCTTTGTTGCTTGTTATGCTATTACACATAGGGCAACAATATTCAGTTTTCTGTCCAACTAGCTTATATAACATTAGATAGAATTTCACAGTTTCATCGTGATAATGTTTGTAGCCTGCAGCAAATCAGTTACAACCTAACTAGCACATTATTGATTTAGTTAACTTTCATTGAGGTGACATCATAAAGGTTTTCTGTGATTGTATTGACTAGGTCCTGAACTCATTAAGGGGAATTTCCAATGCTGTAGGCTAACTTAGAAGACGTCTATATTATGCTGATATTTTGTATCTTTTGTGATATGTTGAGTCTTTTGGGGTGAATAAAAATTACAGTTAGTGCAGAATGGTGCTTTTTTTAGCTGGCGGGTGGTGATATAGGGTTGAGTGTGTCGGTGAGGGCAGTGGTGATATGGTCTTTGACTAGCCTCTCAAAGCACTTCGTGAGGACGGAAGTGAGTGCTACTGGTCGGTAGTCATTCAGTTCAGTTAATAGTTCATTTTGTTTCGGTATATTAATTTGAAAGTGGCAAATATTGCGTTAATTCGATCACAATTCCCATAGTAGATCGAAACATTGCTAGAATTAACTAAAGGGGAAAACTGTAGAAAGTTGAGTGAATTTCAATCTTGTGCTTCTCTGCACAGGCTCATATTTCTTCTGCAGAACAGACTGAGGGAGCTGTGGGCGCGCAGCTTGGAGGGAACATTTCTTATAAGCATATCTTGTCAGCTAAATGAACAAGACTACAGCATTGGACATGGAGCATAGACAGATAACTAACATACAGTAGGCCAACTCATTCTGTTCTTCTGAAATACATTTTATTCACATCATAACGTTTATTTAGACTTGACTAAAATAAATAATGAATGTCTTGTGATGGTGTATATTAAATTAATGTATTCTACTTTTTAAATGTAGATGTTCCTAACACGCACATCATCGGCTGTATGCATAGAGACCTGGAGATGCTAAATGCGTTTACGTTAAAGGTAAATTACCGTGAGACCGGCAGCCTTTTGCATGACAATAACCGGCTGTCAAAATGAAATGACCACCACAGCCCTAGATGCAACTCAATATTAGGAAGGTGTTCCTTCCTTTATACTCAGTGTACACACAGTCATTATTTTCTTTTGTTCACAACCCCAAGCTCACAAATACTTCTCCACATAGTCTGTGTGTGGTGACACTAAAAGTTTGTTCAGAGTAGTTTAGTTTGATAATTACCTTTCTGCTCAGTCTGCAGGTGTTCTCAGAATTGGAATCTTGAAGTGGATGTGATGTCCTGCTGTTGCTGCTCAAACATTTATAGTTAAACTTCTCATCATTATTAGCCCATGAAGTCGAACCAACCAATTAGAGTACATGGTTTTATCAGAGGAGGGGACAGGAAATGGATAGGCTGGGTACTAGACGGTTTAGCTAACATACCTCTACTTGTACAGTATAAACAGGAAAAGGAAACAAAAAAGAAGTGGTCCCCAAACCTCCCATCCCACTCCTCCAAACCCACCTAACCAACATGTCTCCATCCCTCCATCCCCTGTATCAACACACTTGTAGTCTGTGTCTTAGACAAATATGTTGACTTTGACTCTTACCACAACTCAGTGAAACACAGCAGTTATTTCTAAGTTGAAAGTGAAAGTGTGGGAGCATCAGACTCTCTTGGGGTCTTTTTTTTAAACAAGTATTTATTTGCCACAGGGGCTGTCCCCCCATCCCCTGTGGCAATTTCACCTATGACTCAGTATTGAACTTTGAACTCACTGTTACAATAACTCAGTCAAATCCAGCAGTGATTTCTAAGAAGTGGAAAGTGAAAGTGTGAGAGCAGCACCAGACTCTCGTGTGTGTGGACATGTTTAACTATACTTGTGGGGACCAAACATACTTTGACACAATAAGGGTTTCTCGTGTGAAAAATAGCTTAAAGTCTGGGTAGAATCCTCTCCCCTGTAACTATTCCCAAGGTCGTTGTTGTAAATGAGAATGTGTTCTCAGTCAACTTAACTGGTACCAGAAGGGTTAAATAAAAATAAATAAATGTCTGCAAGAACATAATGGGAGGGTAGCCTTTCGACCTTTTACTGAAACAGTTTTGTTGGTCTTTTGTACGCTTCAAATTATGAGTAATGGCTGGCCGTCTGGGTTCGAGGGGGCCGGGATGGCCTTCTCGGGGGCCGTGATGGCCGTCTGGATTTGGGGGTCCGGGTGTATGAGCTGTAGGGTGCGGGGGCGAAGGCCACTGTACAGGGAGTGTTCAGGGGGCATGACACGCTGGTCATTGCAGAGGGAAAGCTCTGGGGGTTTGGTCCAATGACCAGTGGAAGTAGAGGGGGAACACTCTGGAGGGGTGGCACGTTGGGTTCATGACTAGGTGTCTGGTATCCATCCCATCTTGGCTGGGGATGGGAGTAGCTGGCTGGCTACTCAGGGTAGGCATAGGGAGCCTGGTAATGCTGAGCTGGTTGTTGGACTTGGGACTGGTAATGCTGAGCTGGGGTCAGGTAAGGTTGGGCTGGTAGCTAAGCTGGGGCCTGGGCTAGGGCTTGGCATGGCTGGGTCGGGGGCTGATGGGGCTGAACTGGGGCGTGGGCTGGAGCCTGGTATAGCTGGGCCATGTGCTGCTAGAACTGAGCAGGGGGCTGGAGCCTGGTATGGCTGGAAGCTGGTAGAGCTGAGCCGGGGTAGGGCTGACCTGGAGACTGGGTTCTAGAATACCATTGAAGAAGTGGGTCTGTCCGGCATACTGTATGTAGGCTTGACTTTGTGACCTTTACTGCAGCCCCTGGGTCAGATCAGGTGGTAAGGTGGCGAGGTAACGGATGAAGGGTGGAGCCTGTAGGCCGCTGGGCTGGAATCCATGGGACTAGGGGATAGTGCTATTTAATCCAGAGGACTGGTTTGATCTACCCCCACTCGGCGTGCAAACTGGTCTCTGGAGGGTTATGTGATATATCCGGGGGCGCTGAGGTACCGGAACACATTGAGAAAAAAAGTATTAATTCAAAGCATTTTAGACGTCACTGCAGTATGCCACATACTTGAGTATAGCTGCGGACCTTACACAAATCCAATTTTTTAATAGCCTAATTTTCTAGACATCAATGTACAGTGACATTTAAATAACACTGCAGAACACCCGCCATATGCACAAATACTCAGCTGTGGGGCTTACAAGACCCGAATTTCATATGATTTTCAAGACATCATTGTAGCAGTAGAACAAATATCACAATATCAGAACACAACTTGAAATAAAATAAATGAATGTAGGCTACAGTAGAACACAGAATATATAGGCCTCCTGTCTATATGATAATATGAAGAAAAAAATGTCCTACCTTCGTTTTCAAAACCTCCCACAATGACAAGTCCATTTAACTCCTAAGAGTCAACTTGCTCAAGGCCATGAGCGGGCATGTGGCTGTGATGTTTAGCCTCCTTCTAAGGCTGTTCTGAAGACTCTGGCTGTAGTGTCTATTTTACATTTTTATTTTGAGTGTTAACCTGGGTATCCTCTTTAGCCTTGTCTACAAGGCTTGCTGCCACCAAATGCGCCTTGGTTCAGACATGTTAAAAACCTGTTTTCTGAGGGCTCTTTGTTGTTGTTGTTTTTTTTTTAGATCTGATGCATAGGATGTTAATTCACTGTACATTCCACCCACTCTTTTGCTAGTTTAATCCCTCCAGTCATTTCTAGACCAAAGCTCCCAACTGTTTTGCATGTTGTACAGCCCAACTTCGAATTCTAGCTTGCTTGTTCTTGAACTGCAACTTGCACCTGCTCCGAGCACTTTGTCGGTGGATGCACTGCCTACCTCCCTCCCAGCTCCTGTCTCCCTCACCCGCTGAGTCTGACTAGCTAGGAGGCCTATTAGCTAGTGTAGGTGCCGGTGGTGATGCTGAACTGGTGGGATTAGCATCGCCTTCAGGTACAGTTTCCCCCTCATTCCTCTCCTCCGGCACTGACAGTTCTCTGGCTCGTTCTGGGTTCGATTCACCATCTTTCTCTGGATTTTTGGATTTCACAAATGTCAAACTTGATTTTATTTTCTTATAAACTTTTTATTTAGTTTCACCACGATTCAAATTCATTAGGGAGATGACAAGACTAGGCTACGTGACGTGATTGCATAGGGACCTCCTCACTAACTGACCACCACTACCATGACCTGTGTCAAGATCAGTTACTTACCCCACTGGCCCTCCCCATAACCTCAATGTACAAAGAGAAGGTCTGGAATCAGTGTGGCAGGATAGGATGATTACATAGAAGGATCACAAGGCTTTTACATGATGGTCTTTCTGGGGGGGCGGGAGAAATAACGAGGAGGCAATTTGATTTAATGCTGATCGCTTTGATTAGAATGTTACAGAACAGTGAAATAATCAATGAATCATGCCGCGAGAGGTTCAGGATATAGAACAAAAAAATTAAACACTGCTTTTGACCTTTTATTGAAAAAGGCTTGTTGGTCTTTTGTAGGCTTCAAATTATGAGAAATGCTTTGGAAGATGAAGTACTTATTTTTCGAGTCTTGTGTTAAAACGTGGACCAGATCTTTTACATGTTTGGCTTGGGAACTCATGTGACGTTCAGCACACTGCAATGCAGAATTTGGACAAGGAACTTTAATCAAGATTCTGTTGTAGGCCGCAGCACACATGAATCACTCAGTTGCAATTTTGGCATGTTAAACTTGGTGGGGCAAACTCAACATTTTGTTTGATGCATGCCAGCAAAGCCACTACACAGCACATCACTAAACAATACATTAATTGCACTATAACGGTGACAACCGTTTGCCCACAAACTAAATACAGCTGTCCTGACAGCGGAGCTTTCATTTCAGCACAACGGAGTGATTCCTTACCAAAATTAAACCTGGCTATCAGCGGCGCCTCATCTGACAGTGAAACAGTTCATTCAGCCTCATTTACTGACTTTTTAAAGCCATAGCTGTTATGGCTGACTTGCTTAAACAAATGTGGTTTCTACTGATTCCTTGTGGATTTGTGTAAGTCGATAAGAACCTCATTGTCCTTCAATAAAAACGAACGGCATCATGAGTTTTGAACTATACACAGACATTACATTTATGTTCAGTAAATTCATAATGTTCTTATATCATTAACACTTAGCTCGCAGTAGAAGCAAGAGCAAGTAAACAAGCTGCGATGAGGTAGGCCTATTCCTTCAGCAATTTCAAAATGGACACCTACCGAAATACAGATAGATTCAGAGAGAGAGAGAGAGACACGCTTAGCCTACCATTTGAAGTATTTTCTTAGGCCTATGTGATTTAAAAAGGGAGGAAAATACAATACGAGGATCCACTTTCGTAGACAATATACAGATGCACAGACACTGCATTGCACAAACAAAACAACTCTCGCAATATCAACTGGAATTGCATGGGTCTATTACTGAACTCTTTGTTGAAAACAAATACTTTAATGAGAAGAGACTGTCACTGGCAAACATGGTTACAGACTCAACAACATTATATAGTATCCCCTCCTCGTGAAGAAAAGCACGAGCTAATTTATGTAGCAGCATACAAGACATTTTTGGACTCACCGTTGTTGTGCTCACTTGCACAGGAAGGTGGCGCAGCGGTCCTTCTCGTGGGCAAATTTAGTCATCACCGGGAACTGGGAACTCTGAAAAAACAAGGTTGAATCGTGACATCAGTGATCTTTTGGTCGGAGCTCTAGAAAGAGGCCCGAGTTCCCGGCTTGGAATTTCCCCATTTATTTCAGAGTTCCCAGTTGTCTTGAACTCAATGAAGTCTGAGATTCAGTTCCAAGTTTCCAGTTGTTTTGAACGCGGCAGAAGTCATAATGGATTGACAACATGGCCAATGTATTCCACCTTTTCTGAAACATGGTGTTGCGAGTGAATGTTTATCCTTTTAAGAATGGAAAAGAGACCATTTCAGACAGATGTTTTAAATCCTTGAACCGAGACTTGGACCATTTACACCCTCTCCACAGAATATCAGGCAGGGCAAGCAAAATAGTGATTGCGGTTAGCCACTGATTCCTTCCAAACCACTCATTGTTGAATTTGCGATTTCCGACTTGTTGTGTAATGTTTATGTCCAATAGCCGATGATTACCGATACTTTTTATCTATAATTAATCTTCATATGACAAGGATTAAAGAAGATTTGCCAGTAGACTGTCGATGTGATTCATGATGATGACTGCTTCTCTAGCGTGGTAGCTATGATTTTGAAAGTAACATGATCAATCCAATCAAAGTTACGGTAGATATAATGTGATTTGACGTAATTTTATCTGTAGCTAATTACCTCGTGCTTTCTTGGATGGGCACTTCTAATGTAAATATATGGCAGCACCCTGTAGATTCTGCTGTGAAGTATTGTCCCCGTGAGTGACAGAACACTGAGCCAATCACGGCACAACTAGAGAAGATTACCAACACCTATATTCCTCTGGCTGACCCTCCACCACAGAAAGGACTGAGCTACGCTGAAACACCTGCATTTTGGAGCTGCCTTACTCAAGAAAGAGACCATGTTTGTATGTGGCTTTATTAACTTAATATAATTTTATTTACATTGTTTGCAAACTGATATGTGACTTGAATTAATGCCAAAATAACATGATTTTTGAAATATTTTTAGCTAAACAAGGTGGGCCTCAAAACAGCTGGGGCTCTGCCACTGGAATCACTCGATTCAAACGATTCCCAGTATTTTGAATCGGTATAACATGATGGCACCGGAGGGGATGGCTGTCGTTTTACGGGCCCCTAACCAACTAGGCAAAAAAAATAAACTGCGTGGTTTGTAACTTATTTTTTTACTTATTTTGTATATAATGTTTCTGCTACCGTGTCATATGACCGAAAATAGCTTCTTGACATCAGAAAAGCGATTACTCACCTCGAACTGGACAAAGATTTTTTCTTTAACGAGTCCGACGGGAAGGATATTCTGCTTTCTCGAGTTCAGGCCAAAAATCCCAGTCATTTGCATGAAGAAAAGACAGAGAAAAAGGGGGCGGAGGTCGGGCTGCCTTCTGAGAATTCGTAGTAAACCTCCACTGCCATCCGTTCTATTGGCCAACAAGCAATCATTGGAAAATAAAATGGACGATCTACGATTAAGACCATCCTAACAACAGGACATTAAAAACTGTAATATATTATGTTTCACCGAGTCGTGGCTGAAAGATGACACGGGTAATATAGAGCTGGCTGGGTTTTATGTGTATTGGCAGGACAGAGAAGCTACGTTTGGTAAGACGAGGGGCGGGGGTGTGTGTTTATTTGTCAAAAACAGCTGTAGCGCGATGTCTAATATTAAAGAAGTCTCGAGGTATTGCTCGCCTGAGGTAGAGTACCTCATAATAAGCTGTAGACCACACTATCTATCGAAAGAGTTCTCATCTATATTACTCGTAGCTGTCTATTTACCACCACACACCGATTCTGGAGCTAAGACCGGACTCAACGAGATGTATAAGGCCATAAGCAAACAAGAAAACGCTCATCCAGAAGCGGCGCTCCTAGTGGTCGGGGACTGTAATGCAGGCAAACTTAAATCTGTTTTACCTCATTTCTACCAGCATGTCACATGTGCAGCCAGAGGAAAAAAACTCTAGAATACCTTTACTCCACACACAGAGACACATACAAGGCTCTACCTCTCCCTCCATTTGGCAAATCTGACCATAATTCTGTTCTCCTGATTCCTGCTTACAAGCAAAAACTAAAGCAGGAAGTACCAGTGACTCGCTTAATACAGAAGTGGTCAGATGACACGGATGCTACACTGCAGGACTGTTTTGCCGGCACAGACTGGAATATGTTCTGGGATTCATCCAATGGCCCTGAGGAGTATACCACCTCAGTCACGGCATCTACAATGTCGTCCCCACAGTGACCGAGCGTACAATTCTCAACCAGAAGCCATTGATTACAGGCCACATCTGCATCGAGCTAAAGGCTAGAGCTAATGCTTTCAAGGAGCAGGACACTAATCCGGACGCTTATAAGAAATCCCGCTACGCCCTGAGACTAACCATCAAACAGACAAAGCGTCAATACAGTATAAAAATTGAATCCGACTACAACGGCTCTGAAGCTCGTCAGATGTGGCAGGGCTTTAAAATTATTATGGACTACAAAGGGAAACCAAGCTGCAATCTGACCAGTAACGCATGCCTTCCAGACGAGTTAAATGCCTTTCATGCTCGCTTCGAGGTAAGCAACACTGAAGCATGCATGAGCGCACCAGCTGTTCCTGACATCTGTGTGATCACGCTCTCGGTAGCCGATGTGAGCAGGACGTTTAAACAGGTAAACATTTTCAAAGCCGCGGGGCCAGACGGATTACCAGAACGTCTACTCAAAGCATGCGTGGACAACTGGCAAGTGTCTTCACTGACATTTTCAACCTCTTCCTGACCGAGTCTGTAATACCTACAGTTGAAGTCGGAAGTTTACATACACTTAGGTTGGAGTCATTAAAACTCGTTTTTCAACCACTCCACAAAATTCTTGTTAACAAACTATAGTTTTGGCAAGTTGGTTAGGACATCTGCTTTGTGCATGACACAAACCATTTTTCCAACAATTGTTTACAGACAGATTATTTCACTTATAATTCACTGTATCACAATTCCAGTGGGTCAGAAGTTTATATACACTAAGTTGACTGTGCCTTTAAACAGCTTGGAAAATTCCAGAAAATGATGACATGGCTTTGGAAGCTTCTGATAGGCTAATTGACATAATTTGAGTCAATTGGAGGTGTACCTGTGGATGTATTTCAAGGCCTATCCAAACTCATGGGAAAATCAAAAGAAATCAGCCAAGAAAATTGTAGACCTCCACAAGTCTGGTTCATCCTTGGGAGCAATTTCCAAATGCCTGAAGGTACCACGTTCATCTGTACAAACAATAGCACGCAAGTATAAACACCATGGGACCACGCAGCCATCATACCGCTCAGGAAGGAGACGCGTTCTCCTAGAGATTAACGTACTTTGGTGCAAAAAGTGCAAATCAATCCCAGAACAGCAAATGACCTTGTCAAGATGCTGGAGGAAACAGGTACAAAAGTATCTATATCTGTAACGGAATTCCTCCTCCTCTTCATACGAAGAGGAGGAGTAGTGATTCGACCAAAATGCAGCGTGGTTATGTGACATAATGATTTATTAAACAAGACGAAGACGAAACGAAATACACTTGATAAACTACAAAACAAATAAACGATGTAGACAGACCTGGACACGAACTTACATATAACGTGAAGAACACATGAACAGGAAACAGACTACATACAAAACGAACGAACGAACGAACGATACCGAAACAGTCCCGTGTGGCGTAACATACAGACACTGACACAGGAGACAACCACCCACAAACAAACAATGTGACACCACCTACCTTAATATGATTCTCAATCAGAGGAGATGAAAACCACCTGCCTCTAATTGAGAACCATATCAGGTACCCATTAAACCAACATGGAAACACAAAACAGACTGCCCACCCAAACTCACGTCGTGACCAACTAACACATACAAAACTAACAGAAAACAGGTCAGGAACGTGACAATATCCACAGTAAAACAAGTCCTATATCGACATAACCTGAAAGGCCGCTCTGCAAGGAAGAAGCCACTGCTCGAAAACCGCCATAAAAAAGCCAGACTACGGTTTGCAACTGCACATGGTGACAAAGAACGTACTTTTTGGAGAAATGTCCTCTGGTCTGATGAAGCAAAAATAGAACTGTTTGGCCATAATGACCATCGTTATGTTTGGAGGAAAAAGGGGGAGGCTTGCAAGCCGAAGAACACCATTGATGGCATCATGATGTAGGAAAATTGTGGCTATAAGGAAGTAACATCTCAAGACATCAGTCAGGAAGTTAAAGCTTGGTCACAAATGGGTCTTCCAAATGGACAATGACCCCAAGCGTACTTCCAAAGTTGTTGGCTTAAGGACAACAAAGTCAAGGTATTGGAGTGGCCATCACAAAGCCCTGACCTCAATCCTATAGAACATTTGTGGGCAGAACCAGCTGTGCTGGGTGGAGATTATAACAGAACATGGCCAAGCTCAGCGTGTGCCAAAATTCACCCAACTCATTGTGGGAAGCGTGTGGAAGGCTACCCGAAACGTTTGACCCAAGTTAAACAATTTATAGGCAATGCTACCAAAAACGAATTGAATGTATGTGAACTTCTGACCCACTGGGAATGTGATGAAAGAAATAAAAACTGAACTAAATCATTCTCTCTACTATTATTCTTACATTTCACATTCTTAAAATAAAGTGGTGATCCTAACTGACCTAAGACAGGGAATTTTTTACAAGGATTCAATGTCAGGAATTGTGAAAAACTGAATTTAAATGCATTTGGCTAAGGTGTATGCAAACTTCTGACTTCAACTGTACATGTTTCAAGAAGACCACCATAATCCCTCTGCCCAAGGAAGTGAAGGTAACCTGGCTAAATGTTTACCGCCCCGTGGCACTCACGTCGGTTGCCATGAATTGCTTTGAAAGGCTAAACATGGCTCACATCTACACCAACATCCCAGAAACCTTAGACGGCCCCAACAGATCCACAAATGACGCAATCTCAATCGCACTCCACACTGCCATTTCACACCTGGACAAAAGGAACACCTATGTGATAATGCTGTTCATTGACTACAGCTCAGCGTTCAACACCATAGTGCCCACAAAGCTCATCACTAAGCTAAGTACCCTGGGACTAAACACCTCCCTCTGCAACTGGATCCTGGACTTCCTGACGGACCACCCCCAGATGGTAAGGGTAGGCAACAACACATCCGCCACACTGATCTTCAACACTGGGGCCCCTCAGGGGTGTGTGCTTAGTCCTCTCCTGTACTCCCTGTTCACCCATGACTGAGTGGCCAAACACGACTCCAATACCATCGTTAAGTTCACTGACGACACAACAGTGGTAGGCCTGATCATTACAGACAATGATGAGACAGCCTATAGGGAGGAGGTGAGAGACCTGCCAGTGTGTTGCCAAACAAACAACCTCTTCCTCAATGTGAGTAAGACAAAGGAGATGATCGTAGACTACAGGAAAAGGCTGGCCGAACAGGCCACCATTAACATAGACAGGGCTGTAGTGGATCGGGTCGAGAGTTAAGTTCCTTGGTGTCCACATCACCAACAAACTATCATGGTCCAAACACACCAAGACAGTTGTGAAGAGGGCACGACAACACCTTTACCCCTCAGGAGGGGGGGGGGGGGGGGATATTTGGCATGGGTCCCAGATCCTCAAAAAGTTATACAGCTGCACCATCGAGAGCATCCTGAACGGTTGCATCACCGCCTGGTATGGCAACTGCTTGGCCTCCGACCGCAAGGCACTACAGAGGGTAGTGCGTATGGCCCAGTACATCACCGGGGCCAAGCTTCCTGCCATCCAGGACTTCTATACCAGGCAGTGTCAGAGGAAGGCCCTAAAAATTGTCAAAGACCCCAGCCACACTAGTCATAGACTGTTCTCTCTGCTACTGCACGGCAAGAGGTACTGGAGCGCCACGTCTAGGTCCAAGAGGCTTCTAAACAGCTTCTACCCCCAAGCTATAAGACTCCTGTACAGCTAATCAAATGGCTACCCAGACTATTTGCACCCCCCCCCTCACGTTACTGCTTCTCTCTGTTATTATCTATGCCTAGCCACTTTAATAACCCTACCTGCATGTACATAATTACCTCAATTACCTCAACAATGGTTGCCCCGCACATTGACACATTGACTCTGAACCGGTACCCCTGTATATAGCCCCGCTATTGTAATTTACTGCTGCTCCTTAATTATTTGTTTTTCTTATCTCTTACTTTTTTGGGGGGTATTTTCTTAAAATTGCATTGTTGGTTAAGGGATTGTAAGTAAGCATTTCACTGTAAGGTTGTTTCACCTGTTGTATTCGCCGCATGTGACAAATAACATTTGATTTGATGTCCTGTTGTTACTGCTCAAACATTTATAGCTAAACTTCTCTATCATTATTAGCTCATGAAGTCCTGTTCAGGAGTCTTATGGCATAGGGCGGCAGGTAGCCTAGTGGTTAGCACGTTGGGCCAGTAACTGAAAGGTTGCTAGAGCGAATCCCCGAGTTGACAAGGTAAAAATCTGTCCTTCTGCCCTTGAACAAGGCAGTTAACCCTCTGTTCCTAGGCCGTCATTGTAAATAAGAATGTGTTCTTAACTGACTTGCCTAGTTAAATAAAGGTTAAATAAAAAATAATTGGGGGTAGAAGCTGTTAAGAAGCCTTTGGACCTAGACTTGGCGCTCCGGTATCGCTTTCCATGCGTTAAGAGAGAGAACAGCTAACATGCCACTACTTCTACATTATAAAAAAATAAAATAAAAAAAGAAGTGGGCTTCTACCCCCAACCTTCCATTCAATTCCTCCACCCACAAACTTCCTCCCACTCCCATAACCCCAACCTTCCATCCCACTCCCCCAGCGCCACCCAGCCAACATATCTCCATCCTCCAGCCACATATGATCAACATGCTTGTAGTCTGTGTCTTTGTCACACCCTAATCTGTTTCACCTATCTTGTGCTTGTCTCCACCCCCCACCAGGTGTCTCCCATTTCCCCCATTATCCCCTGTGTATTTATACCTGCGTTTTCTGTTGGCCTGTTGCCAGTTCATCTTGTTTTGTTAGGTCGTTCCAGTGTGTTTCCTGTTTTCCCTGCGTTCTAGTTTCTGTTTTTAGCCGTTCCGGTTCTGACCTTTCTGCCTGCCCTGACTCTGAGCCTTCCTGCCGTTCTGTACCTGCCTGATTCTGACCTGATTCAGGAACTTCTGCCTGCCCTGATCCTGTCTGCCATCCTGTGCCTGTCGGACTCTGACCTGGTTACGAACCTCTGCCTGTCCTCGACCTGCCGTTTGCCTTCCCTCTGTGTTATAATAAATGATCTGAGAACTGAACCATCCGCCTCCTGTGTCTGCATCTGAGTCATATCCTGAGTCGTGATACTCTTAGACAAATATGTTAACTTTGGCTCTTAAAATAACTCATTAAAACCCAGTAGTGATTTCTAAGAAGTGGAAAGAGAAAGTGTTTAAGTATCAGACTCTCGCGGGGTCTTTGTGTGTGTGTGTGTGTGTGTCAGACTCGGCACCAGGGTAGAGTAACTAAGGGGGCAGTTGAAATCACAAAGGGGGTAAACATTTTTTACATTCTTGCATTCTAATTATATTGAATTCTGCTTATATACCATAATAAACATAAAGTTCAAATGCCAAGACTCCAAGATTATTGAGTGCTTTGGAAATCTATAGCATAGCTCTGCTGCGCTGGATCAGCACAGTGGACAGCGCGCTACAGAAATTCTGTTTAGATAGGCTGTTTGTAATAGCGTAATTGCCCATGTGAATGCAGCCATACACACAGCTGACTTACCAAGATAATGCAAACTAAATGCTGAAAATAGTAGCCTAGTTATACATGCATGCAAACAAAAATACTGAATAGTAATTTGGCTTAGAATACAGACACAACTGTGAATGTGAATGAATGTGAACAGAACAAAACAGAGGTACCTAGTAAGGTACAAAACAGAGTTTTTTTTAATTTTTAATTTTTTTATTTCACCTTTATTTAACCAGGTAGGCAAATTGAGAACACGTTCTCATTTACAATTGCGACCTGGCCAAGATAAAGCAAAGCAGTTCGACACATACAACAACACATAGTTACACATGGAGTAAAACAAACATACAGTCAATAATACAGTGAAAAATAAGTCTATATACAATATGAGCAAGTGAGGTGAGATAAGGGAGGTGAAGGCAAACAAAATATATATATAAATAAATAAAAATATAAAAAGGCCATGGTGGCGAAGTAAATACAATATAGCAAGTAAAAAAAGTAAAAAAAGTAGAGATAGTAGAGATAGAAAAAAGTAGAGATAGAAATAATGGGGTGCAAAGGAGCAAAATAAATAAATAAATAAATACGGTAGGTAAAGAGGTAGTTGTTTGGGCTAAATTATAGATGGGCTATGTACAGGTGCAGTAATCTATGAGCTGCTCTGACAGCTGGTGCTTAAAGCTAGTGAGGGAGATAAGTGTTTCCAGAGTAGTAGGCCTAGTAAACAAAATATTACATCGATAAAGGCATGACACAATCTACACTGAACAAAAATAGAAACGCAACATACAACAATTTCAAAGATTTTACTGAGTTACAGTTCATATACGGAAATCAGGCAGTTGAAATACATGTATTAGGCCCTAATCTATGGATTTCACATATATACCTTCAAAGGTACCTTCAAAGGTAGGGGCGTGGATCAGAAAACCAGTCAGTATCTGGTATGACCACAATTTGCCTCATGCAGTGCAACACATTTCCATTCGTATAGAGTTGATCAGGCTGTTGATTGTGGCCTGTGGAATGTTGTCCCACTCTTCAATGGCTGTGCAAAGTGAATGGCACCGTATCTCTGTGCATTTAAATTGATTTTGATAAAATGCAATTGGGTTGTTGTCCGCAGCTTATGCCTGCCCATTCCATACCATAACCCCACCGCCACCATGGGGCACTCTGTTCACAACGTTGACATTAGAAAACCTCTCGCCCACACGACGCTGTACAGTTGAAACCGGGATTCATCCAGTTGAAACCGGAATTCATCACCAGCTTACCAGTGGCAATCCAAGGTGAGAATTTGCCCACTGAAGTCGGTTACAACGCCAAACTGCAGTCAGGTCAAGACCCTGGTGAGGACGACCAGCACGTAGATTACCTTCCCTGAGACGGTTTCTGACAGTTTGTGCAGAAATTCTTCGGTTGTGCAAACCCACAGTTTCATCAGCTGTCCGGGTGGATGGTCTCAGACGATCCCGCAGGGGAAGAAGCCAGATGTGGAGGTCCTGGGCTGGCGTGGTTACATGCAGTCTGCGGTTGTGAGGCCGGTTGGACGTACTTCCAAATTCTCTAAAACGAAGTTGGAGGAGGCTTATGTTACAGAAATTAACATTAAATGATCTGGCAACAGCTCTAGTGGACATTCCTAGTTAGCATACCAATTGCACACTCCCTCAACACTTGAAACATCTGTGACACAGCGTTGTGGGACAAAACTGCACATTTCAGAGTGGCCTTTTATTGTTCCCAGCACAAGGTGCACCTGTGTAATGATCATGCTGTTTAATCGGCTTCTTGATATGCCACACCTGTCAGGTGGACAGATTATATTGCTCACTAACAGGGATGTAAACATATTTGTGCACAAAAATTGAGAGAAATAAGCTTTTTGTGCATATGGAACATTTCTGGGATCTTTTATTGGAGCTCATGAAACAATGTACCGGCACTTTACATGTTGCGTTTATATTTTTGTTCAGTGTAGATTGAGTTGTAAAAAGTCATTTTCGCGTAGGCCTGAAATTGCCTGACTATGAAGAAGTGTCAAATGCCCTGTAAGTTCTGTGAACTCTACGTGTGAGAAAAAAACCTCAACAGATACTTATGCAATATTGCAAATATGACTGAGACTTTTTCTTGGTGTGCTGTGTCCTTCGTGTCTGAATCATAACAACAAACCAATAGAGGACATTCTTCATGAGCCACCTGATAGTCTTAGTAGTCATATGGATACATTTTCCAACCAGAGGATTCGACTGAATATTGTGAAAAGCTTTTCAGCCCAAAATCTGGAGTTTTTATCTTCATTTCGTATGAGAGAATGTCTTAGGATACACTTGGCTCTATGTCAAATTGAATGTGCACTGAGTGGATCTTCCCTGCCTGGTTATGCTGTCGAAGATGAAGTCAGCGGCCTAGAGGATCTGAAGGCCCTACGAGTCTCATCTTTAGCCTATAGTCAAGAGTTACGATTTAGCTTGTTCAGAACGTGCAAATGCCACAAAGTCTGTTAACTCATTTGTGTTTTCAGATATTTGAACACAGGTCAATTTCTATGAACCTGTGTTTTGTTTCAGGTGGCGAGATTGGTTTAAGGTGCTTGATATGTTCCAACAAGTGCTGAGCCCAACCTGTTTTGAGCCGCTCCTGTTTAGCTAAAAAGAAAAAGCATGTTATTTTGGCATTAATTCATGTCACATATCATTTTACAATTATAATTTGTTTTTATGTTTATTGAGTTAATAAAGCCGCATACAAACATGGTTCACTTTCTTGAGTAAGGCAGCTCCAAAATGAAGGTGTTTCAGCCTAGCTCAGTCCTTTCTGTGGTGGAGGGGCAACCAGCGGAATTTACAGAGCGTAGGCATTGGCAATCTTCTCTAGTTGCGCTGTGATTGGCTCAGTGTTCTGTCACTCATGGGGAAACTACGCCACAGCAGAATCTACAGGGAAAGCTAGTCCCACGCCCTGATCTTAGTTATCCATGTTTTCTTTATTATTTTGGTTAGGTCAGGGTGTGACGAGGGTGGGTATGCTTGTTTTGTATTATCTAGGGTTTTTGTATGTCTAAGGGTGTTGGTAAGTCTAGGCATATGTATGTCTATGGTGGCCTGAATTGGTTCCCAATCAGAGGCAGCTGTTTATCGTTGTCTCTGATTAGGGATC
Organism: Salvelinus fontinalis; assembly: GCF_029448725.1. Lineage (NCBI taxonomy): Eukaryota > Metazoa > Chordata > Actinopteri > Salmoniformes > Salmonidae > Salvelinus > Salvelinus fontinalis. Next base: position 3,164,391 of record NC_074674.1, read on the forward strand.
ATATTTAGGTTGCCATTTTCCCTTTTGATTTTGTGGGTTCTTATTCTATGTTTAGTTGTCTGTCTGCACTAGCCATAATTAGCTTCACGGTTCGTTTTGTTATTTTGTTCGTTTTGTTCAGTGTTCATTCTTTAAATAAAGAAGAATGTACGCTTATCACGCTGCGCCTTGGTCTCCTCCTTATGACGGCCGTGACAGCTAGGCAGTTCAAGAACCCTTGGGCACTGCCATAGATTTACAGTAGAAGTGTCCATCCAAGAAGGCTTAAGGTCATCGGCAACAGATAAAATTACGTCAAATCACATATGTCTCAGCCTCCAATATTTATGCTGCAGTAGTTTGTGTCAGGGGGCTAGGGTTAGTCTGTTATTTCTGGAGTATTTCTCCTGTCTTATCCGGTGTCCTGTGTGAATTTAAGTATGCTCTCTCTAATTCTCTCTGTCTCTCTTTCTTTCTCTCTCTCGGAGGACCTGAGCCCTAGGACCATGCCTCAGGACTACCTGGCATGATGACTCCTTGTTGTCCGCAGTCCAACTGGCCGTGCTGCTGCTCCAGTTTCAACTGTTCTGCCTGCGGCTATGGAACCTTGACCTGTTCACCGGATGTGCTACCTGTCTCAGACCTGCTGTTTTCAACTCTCTAGAGACAGCAGGAGCGGTAGAGATTCTCTGAATGATCGGCTATGAAAAGCCAACTGACATTTACTCCTGAGGTGCTGACCTGTTGCACCCTCGACAACCACTGTGATTATTATTATTTGACCATGCTTGTCATTTATCAACTATTTAACATCTTGGCCATGTTCTGTTATAATCTCCACCCAGCACAGCCAGAAGAGGAATGGCCACTCCTCATAGCCTGGTTTCTCTCTAGGTTTCTTCCTAGGTTTTGGCCTTTCTAGGGAGTTTTTCCTAACCACCGTGCTTCTATACCTGCATTGCTTGCTGTTTGGGGTTTTAGGCTGGGTTTCTGTACAGCACTTTGAGATATCAGCTGATGTAAGAAGGGCTATATAAATAAATTTGATTTGATTTATCTACCGTAGCTTTGATTGGACTGATCATGTTACTTTAAAAATCTTAGCTAGCAAGCTTCACAAGCAGTCATCATCATGAATCACGTCGACAATCTACTGGCAAATCCTATTCCAACCTTGTCATATGAAGATGAATTATAAATAAAAGGTATCTGTGCTCATCGGCCATTGGACATAAACATTACACAACAAGTCGGAAATCGCAAATTCAACAATGAGTGGTTTGGAAGGAATCAGTGGCTAACCGCAATCACTATTTTGCTTGCCCTGCCTGATATTCTGTGGAGAGGGTGTAAATGGTCCAAGTCTGGGTTTAAGGATTTAAAACATCTGTCTGAAATGGTCTCTTTCCATTCTTAAAAGGATAAACATCCACTCGCAACACCATGTTTCAGAAAAGGTTGAATACATTGGCCATGTTGTCAATCCAGCATGACTTTTGTCAGGTTCAAAACAACTGGAAACTCGGAACTGATGAAATCTCAGTGAGTTGAAGACAACTGGGAACTCTGAAAAAAACTAGCTCAGACTGGGAAAATACGTTTTGAAAGGTCATCCAACTCGGAATTCCAAGCCGGGAACAGAGTTCCCAATTGTCTTGAAAGCACCTTTGATGACAAAATTTGCCCACAAGAAGGACCGCTGTGCCACCTTGCTGTTCAAGTGAGCACAACAAAGGTCCAAAAATGTATTGTATTCTGCTGCATAAATTAGCTTGTGCTTTTCGAGGAAACTAACAAATGTCATTGAGGGAGAGAGGGTAATGTATAATGTTTACATTATGTCAGGATATGTTATTGTTAGCCATCCGGGATCCTCTGGGAGGAGAAGAGACACAGTCTGGTATCAATAACCATGACAGCCTTGAGTTGGGTAGGAGTGAGCACTTTGGGGTAGAGGTCAGGTCAGATGAAGTGAGGAAGAACAGATATCACTAAGGTTCTGTCTAGCAACAGGGATGCATTAGCTGTTCGGTTGTGGAGGAGGAGACTCAGCCTGGGAGAAAGGGTTAAATATCAGTGTTTGGGTGAAATGTTTTTTTTTGTCTGAATTACAGCTGTAATGACCCTTTGGGGGAAAAAATTACTTTGTTAAGCTTCTCTAGTGTCCGTGAGTTATTTACTCTGAAAAATAAGAACCTAACACCATTCAAATATTTGTTTACAACAAAAAGTTCAGTAATAGACCATGTAATTCCAGTTGATATTGCGAGAGTTGTTTTGCCGTTTGCGCAATGAGGTGTCTGTGCATCGGTATATTGTCTACAAAAGTGGATCCTCGAAATTGTATTTTCTTTCCTTTTTAAATCACATAGGCCTAATAAAATACTTCAAATGGTAGGCTAAACGCGTCTCTCTCTATCTATATTTCTGTCAGGGTCCATTTAGAAAATTCTGCACGAATAGGCCTACATCTTCGCAGCTTGTTTGCTTGTACTTCTTATACTTAGAGCTAAGTGTTAATGATATAAGAACAAACATTAGGAATTTACTGAACATAAAAGTAATAATGTTTGTGTATGGTTCAAAACTCATGTTGGCATTTGTTATTATTGAAGGACATTGAGGTTCTTATCGACTTACACAAATCACAAATCCGCAAGGAATCAGTAGAAACCACATTTGTTTAAAAAGTCAGTAAATTAGGCTGAATGAACTGTTTTTCTGTCAGATGAGGCACCGCTGATAGCCAGGTGTAACGGTGGTAAGGATTCACTCCATGATGCTGAAAGGAAAGCGCCGCTGTCAGGGCAGCTTTATTTAACCTCTAACAGTTTGTGGGCACTGTTTGTTACCTTTTATAGTGGAATTAATGTATTGTTTAGTGATGTGTTGTGTTGTGGCTTTGCTGGCATGCAAAAAACAAAATGTTGAGTTTGACCCACCAAGATTTACATGCTAAAATCGCCACTGAGTGATTAATGTGTGCTGCGGTATATAACAGAATCTTGATTAAAGTTCCTTGGCGAAGGGGGAAACTGATAGGCTGGGAAGACGTCTGTTTAGCTAACCTGCCACTATACTTGTACAGTATAAACAGAAAAAGAAGTGGGCCTCCACCCCCAACCTATCTGTAACGGCAGCCTTCCTCCTCTTCATCTGAAGAGGAGGTGTAGCAGGGATCGGACCAAGACGCAGCATAGCTCGTGTTCTTCATGTTTTTAATAAACAAGACGAAACTGTGAACACTTACAAAATAACAAAAGTGGCAAACCAAACAGCCCTATCTAGTGCAGAGAAAACACAGAGACAGGAAACAACCACCCACAATCCCCAACACAAAACAAGCCACCTATATATGATTCCCAATCAGAGACAACACAAACATCTGCCTCTGATTGAGAACCATATTAGGCCAAACATAGAAACGGACAAACAAGACACACAACATAGAATGCCCACCCAGCTCACATCCTGACCAACACTAAAACAAGCAAAACACACAAGAACTATGGTCCGAACGTGACACTATCAAATCGCCCCAACCCAGCCAACATATCCCCTTGCTCCAGCCCTATTGTATCAACATGCTTGTAGTCCGTGTCTTAGACAAATATGTTAACTTTGACTCTTACAATAACTCAGAAAAACCTAGTAGTGATTTCTAAGAAGTGGAAAGTGAAAGTGTGAAATCATCAGACTCTCTCTGGGTCTTTTGTGTGTGTGTGTGTGTGTGTGTGTGTGTGTGTGTGTGTGTGTGTGTGTGTGTGTGTGTGTGTGTGTGTGTGTGTGTGTGTGTGTGTGTGTGTGTGTGTGTGTGTGTGTGTGTGTCAGACTCAGCACGAGAGGCAGACGGGGAGCTGGGGGGAGGGGGGCAGTGCATCCACCGATGAAGTGCTCGGAGCAGGTGCAAGTTGCTTGTCATGCAGACTTCAAAGTTGGGCTGTACAACATCCAAAAAGTTTTGGAGTTTGGTTCGACTGGAGGGATTAAACAAAACAAGGAGCCCTCAGAAAAAGTGTTTTTAACATGCCTGAACCGAGGCGCATTTGGTGGCAGCCAGCCTTGTAGACAAGGCTCAAGAGGACACCCAGGTTAACACTCAAAAAAAGAAGGGAGAGTCATTGACTCCAGCACAGCCCCATTAGCCTCCGGCCCAGCCATGTTAGTCCCTAGCCCAGGCCCCAGCTCAACTACCAGCCCAACCTTATTTAGCGCCAAGCCCAGTGGCTCCAGCTTAGAAACCAGCTCAGCATTACCAGGCCCAAGTCCAACAACCAGCTCAGCATTACCAGGCTCCCTATGCCTACCCTGAGCAGCCAGCCATCTACAACCATCCCCAGCCAAGATGGGATGGATACCAGACACCTAGTCATGAACCCAACATGCCACCTTTCCAGAGTGTTTCCCCTCCAGTGGCCAGTGTCAAGCGCTCTACCTCCAGTGGTCATTGGACCAAACTCCCAGAGCACTCCCTCTACAACGACCAGTGTGTCATGCCCCCTGAACACTCACTGTACAGTGGCCTTCGCCCCCCCTTTGGCTTACCCACCGAATCCCCAATTCCAGATGGCCATATTGGCCATCTTGGCCCCCCAGAGACCATCGGCCATCCCGGCCCCCCAGAGTCCACCGGCCATCCCGGCCCCCCAGAAGGCAATCCCGGTCCTCCGAACCCAGTCAGTCATCCCGAACCCCCAAACCCCGATGGTCAGCTCCGCCAGAGCCACCACCTACACCCCCCTATGGGGCGGACATTGGCTCCTCTACCCACTAAGGCACACCACCATGTGCATGCACATTTGAGGGGTGGCTGTGGAAAACCCCTCCCACTCCCATCCTACCTGGAGGGGAGCCCTGCCCTCATTGGTCGCCACACACCTCCATCAAAGCTAGTTAAGAACAATCACGTCCACCTGAAAGAGGCAGGGCTCCTGCTTTAAATGCCCCACCTGCAGTCATTAGTACTCTTTCAACCAATCAGCACGGACCACTAGAGATGTATTGTTAACTGAGTATTACATGAGTGGGGTTTTTGGCGGCCAAGGTATTTTATTCTCATTGTTGTTATGTGGATTTATATTGTTGTGCATGTAAGTGCACTTCCTTTATTTGCTAATTGTGTAACACTGTAGTGTTTGGAATACTTTAGATTGAGATGTTTGCCCTTATTTTACCATGTGCCTAGACATCACCATCTTTCATCAGCTGTGACATTTCTCATCATTTGAAGCGTACAAAAGACCAACAAAACTGTTTCAGTAAAAGGTCAAAAGGCTACCCTCCCATTATGTTCTTGCAAACATACCCATTGTGTTACATCCTACCCAGACTTTAAGCTATTTTACATATGAGAAAACCTTCGTATTGTGTCAAAGTATGTTTGGTCCCCACACGTATAGTTAAACATGTACACACACATAAGAGAGTCTGGTGCTGCTCTCACACTTTCACTTTCCACTTCTTAGAAATCGCTGCTGGATTTGAATGAGTTATTGTAACAGTGAGTTCAAAGTTCAATACTGAGTCGTAGGTTGTAAACATGTACAGTCGTGGCCAAAAGTTTTGAGAATGACACAAATTAATTTCCACAAAGTTTGCTGCTTCAGTGTCTTTAGATATTTTTGTCAGATGTTACTATGGAATACTGAAGTATAATTACAAGCATTTCATAAGTGTCAAAGGCTTTTATGGACAATTACATGAAGTTGATGCAAAGAGTCAATATTTGCAGTGTTTATTCATGGCTGTGTTCTTAGGCAAAATTGTGAGTGAGCCCACTCCCTTGGCTAAGAAGCAACCCCTCACATGAATGGTCTCAGGATGCTTTACTGTTGGCATGACACAGGACTGATGGTAGCGCTCACCTTGTCTTCTCCAGACAAGCTTTTTTCCGGATGCCCCAAACAATCGGAAAGGGGATTCATCAGAGACAATGACTTTACCCCAGTCCTCAGCAGTTCAATCCCTGTACCTTTTGCAGAATATCAGTCTGTCCCTGATGTTTTTTCTGGAGAGAAGTGACTTCTTTGCTGCCCTTCTTGACACCAGGCCACCCTCCAAAATTCTTCACCTCACTGTGCGTGCAGATGCACTCACACCTGCCTGCTGCCATTCCTGGGCAAGCTCTGTACTGGTGGTGCCCCGATCCCTCAGCTGAATCAACTTTAGGAGACGGTCCTGGCGCTTGCTGGACTTTCTTGGGCGCACTGATGCCTTCTTCACAACAATTGAACCGCTCTCCTTGAAGTTCTTGATGATCCGATAAATGGTTGATTTAGGTGCAATCTTACTGGCAGCAATATCCTTGCCTGTGAAGCCCTTTTTGTGCAAAGCAATGATGACGGCACGTGTTTCCTTGCAGGTAACCATGATTGACAGAGGAAGAACAATGATTCCAAGTACCACCCTCCTTTTGAAGCTTCCAGTCTGTTATTCGAACTTAATCAGCATGACAGTGATCTCCAGCCTTGTCCTCGTCAACCCTCACACCTGTGTTAACGAGAGAATCACTGACATGATGTCAGCTGGTCCTTTTGTGGCAGGGCTGAAATGCAGTGGAAATGTTTTTGGGGGGATTCAGTTCATTTGCATGGCAAAGAGGGACTTTGCAATTAATTGCAATTCATCTGATCACTCTTCATAACATTCTGGAGTATATGCAAATTGCCTTCATACAAACTGAGGCAGCAGACTTTGGGAAAATTAATATTTGTGTCATTCTCAAGACTTTTGGCCATACACAAAGAGCTTAAACCTTACACTACTATAAAACAGCAATTTACAATATTTCAATACTGAATGCATTATTGTTTAAACTATGTATTTCTGATGTTTTTATTTTATTTTGATTGGCAGCCTACAGGTATGGGTTTTATAAAAACGTATAAATGGGTAATGCACCTGTAACCCCCCCCCCCCATACAAAACAATGACAAAACAAATAAATTCTTGGTCAAAGACCCCAAGAGAGTCTGATGCTCCCACACTTTCACTTTCTACTTCTTATAACTGCTGAGTTTTACTGAGTTATTGTAAGAGTCTAAGTTAACATATTTGCCTAAGACACAGAATACAAGCGTGTTGATACAATAGGGCTGGAGGATGGAGACATGTTGGCTGGGTAGCGTTGGATTAGTGGGATGGGAGGTTGGGGTTGGAGGAGTGAGATGGGAGGTTGGGGTTGGAGGAGTGAGATGGGAGGTTGGGGTTGGATGAGTGAGATGGGAGGTTGGGGTTGGATGAGTGAGATGGGAGGTTGGGATTGGAGGAGTGAGATGGGAGGTTGGGGTTGGAGGAGTAAATCAAATCAAATTTTATTTGTCACATACACATGGTTAGCAGTTGTTAATGCGAGTGTAGCGAAATGCTTGCGCTTCTAGTTCCGACAATGCAGTAATAACCAACGAGTAATCTAACCTAACAATTCCACAACTACTACCTTATACACACAAGTGTAAAGGGATAAAGAATATGTACATAAAGATATATGAATGAGTGATGGTACAGAACGGCATAGACAAGATGCAGTAGATGGTATCGAGTACAGTATATACATATGAGATGAGTAAAGTAGGATATGTAAACATAAAAGTGGCATAGTTTAAAGTGGCTAGTGATACATGTATTACATAAAGATGGCAAGATGCAGTAGATGATATAGAGTACAGTATATACATATACATTATATATTAAGTGGCATTGTTTAAAGTGGCTAGTGATTCATTTTTGATACATTTCCATCAATTTCCATTATTAAAGTCAGCTGGAGTTGAGTCAGTATGTTGGCAGCAGCCACTCAATGTTAGTGGTGGCTGTGGGGGGGGGGGCTAAACACTATATCTCAGCTATACACTAGCCCGCTGCCAAGACACACAAATTCTTTCAATCTCACTCTCTCACACACACACACACCACAACCACGTGACCCAACTCAGAAACAGAGCCAGGCACAAGGTACATGAATCACACAGGACAGGACAGGAGCAAGCTAAAATAATCCTATTTAGAATAATGGAATATAGAGGTTGGGAATGGGGAATGCGGAGTGACAATAACTCTCTCAGCTCTTTGAGACTGTCTCTCTGTTCTGTGTTCACAGTTGACGGCATAGAGGTGAACGGGCCCAAGATGCAGACATATGAGGTCAGAAGTGTCTCTGCAACCGCCGGGCTGATGAAGGCCACATTGGGTCTAGCAGCTACCACCGGCTTTGATATAGGCAAGGAAGGGGTCGGGGCACAAGTTCTGGGTACAGGCTTCTCTGTCGGGAGGACAACATCTGTTTCTCTGTTTGGTAGCAAGTTGGAGTTCAAACTCTGGTGACACCACCACTCAGAGCCCAGAGGTCCACTGCTTTGGAGATGTATAAATTACACCTGTTTAGTTCTCTTATAGTCTACAGACAAGGCTTCTGGGCCACAGATGTGTTTGGCTTCTTTTACACTTAATGAAAACATCTTGATGTATTGTACTTAATCAGTGGACTGTATTTATAATACATTATAAACTTTATTGGTGACTGTTCTTTTTTATGCACACACACACACACACACAGACACAGTTATGTATATGTATAGATGGGTTAGCTGACAACGTCACAAAAACAACTTGCACTCTTCAATTGGGCAGAAGTCTGTGAGTTGTTGTGGATAGCCAGATGGCTAGCAACAATGACAAGAAACTTCCATGTGGGGAATCGTAAGTGGCTTGTTTCAGCTAGTTTTATCTTGTTCTTGATACCATGTTTTGAGGTGTGTTGACAGATTTCATGTTATTGCTAATATGGCTCAAATTCACTAGCTAGCTAACCAACAACTGTAACGATGTATCTGAGAGACATTCAAGTGCTCATTGTGCAAATGTATTTATGTTTTCAACAAACTTGAGGCTAAGTATAATTTGCATGTTGTCAATATTCTAAGCCAACCCTGTCTGTTTTGCCCCATATTTGCACACACATCGGTATTGTTGCTAACTAATCAACCTATACATGTATCACAGAAGCCTCTTCTCCCCCACAGCACAATTTCACCCCCTAGTGGTCAAACTGAGCTGCTGCAGAACAGGACAGGCCACTTTGTTTCTTTTGGGACTGGATTCATCCGCATACACACGCACACACACGCGTGGACACACACATGCACTTTGTTGCACAGTGATTTCTGAATCAGAGATCTGAGATCAGACTAGCTCCATGTTAATAGCAGCTACATCGACTAGAAGGCAGGACTGACAGATAGCGTAGCGGTTAGGTTGCTAGTCCGAATCCCCAAGCCGGCAAGGTGGAAAAATCTGCTGTTATGGTCTTGAGCAAGGCCGTTACAACAACTGCTCCCCGGGCACCGATGACATCGATTAAGGTAGGCCCGCCGCACCGCTCTGATTAAGAAGGGTCGGGTTAAATATGGAAGAATGCATTTACTTGTGCAACTGATTAGATTTTCCCTAGACCCATTACTATACCTTCGCATAACAAATGAAAAAACTGATATATCCCTCTCCTTCTCCCTCTCTCTTTCTCCCTCCCTCCATCTCCTCTCTCTCCCTTCTCTCTCTCTCGAGCTCCATACAGCTAATTTGTGAGGTCAGGGGTCAACCTCTGATGTGGTCCAGTCCATCATGAGAGAGATCCAGAGCACTGGGCCCCTAACACAGAGCATCTAACGCATACATCACTTTATCCTAGTGCCGGGTCTGACACACACACACACACACACACACACACACACACACACACACACACACACACACACACACACACACACACACACACACACACTTATGCATGCATAAGAGGACCTGAAAATGAGCAAAAGACATTGAAAATACATATTTTTGGTTGAAAAGCCCATGAAAAGCTGCATTTAACATATTGTGTTGGCTAGCGTATAGGAAAGTTCCCAGCACCTCGATATTGATCCCATTTGACGCCAGTGTCAATGGCCCCATCCATCTTGATCTTCAATGGCCCGGCGGATGCCGATGCACTCACGAGGGCCACCTTGGCCTTCACTTATACACACAGCAGGGACACCTCAGCAACAATGCCAGCTTTTGGCCTCTGGTTCGAATATGCGGTCTTAAATTTTACTGTGATACCCTCCAGCCTTCGCACCCCTTCCCAATTTGGGCATGCAATTTCCTGGTTTATTCTCTAATCCATTCCAGAAGCAGCCCTCCTCTTGTAGGATTCCTTTGTGATAGTTTACAGGGCTGGACAAAGTTGTCTATGGTTTCCACCCATCCATTGCTGACTGCTCTAGCTAAAAACACAGAACAGAGAGACAGTCTCAAAATGCTGGGAGAGTTATCTTCACTCCCGCTTTCCCATCCATGAACTGCATTGTTGGTTAAGGGCTTGTAAGTAAGCATTTCACAGTAAGGTCTACACCTGTTGTACTCGTTGCAAGTAACAAATTACATTTGATTAGATTTGACATGGCATAATTAAAACATCAAGCTATGGCCTAATTCTGTTACTGCAGTTATGTCATGGGTTGGTGTTGTCATCTTTTTTTTCTCCTTTTTTTCCAAACACTTTATTATATGGGGGGGCATATGAGCAAAATGTTCCCTTCCCTAGCCTAGCGGTTAGAGAGGTGGACCAGTAACCAAAAGGTTGCTAGTTTAAATCCCCGATCCGACATGGTGTAAAATCTGTCAATGTGCCCTTGAGCGAGGCACTTTGCAGTTCATTTTGGTTGTGTTTTAGATTATTTTGTTCCCAATAAAAATGTATGGTATATAATGTATTGTGTCATTTTGTAGTCACTTTTATTGTAAATAAGAATATGTTTCTAAACACTTCTACATTCATGTGGATACCACCATGATTACGGATAATCCTGAATGAATTGTGAATAATGATGAGTGATAAAGTTAGAGGGTCAAAGATCATATGCCCAAGACATGCTAACCTCTCCTGTTATTAGTAGCGGTGAGAGGTTAGCATGTCTCGGGGGTATGATGTTTGACCCTCTGTAACTTTTTCACTTATCATCATTCACTATTCATTCAGGATAGTGTGTCACACAACCAAAATTAACTGCAAATGCATCCAACACGTTTGTAGAGTCACAAGAATTATAGGAATTTGACACTAAATACTAAACATTTGACTACTTTATTTGTAAGAATAAAAAACAAAATCTGTTTCTCTCAGCAATTGTGTTAGTACAAAATAATATAATTGTAAATTTGTTCGGAGCATACAATATAGCTCAGTATTTTAATTATTTATTTTATACAGTCATTATCGCTCATCTTTATCAAGGGTGTCAATAATTTTGGACCCCAGTGTATGTAATAATCAGTATAGACTGTTGGAATGTATACTGTTGCTGATATTCTGAAGTAAATGCCAGTTCACTATCAAACTCACTATCACAGTGGCAAAGTCCTTCTCCAAAAGGTCCGTCCAGTCAGCTGACAGCTCACCTGATAGATCAGGTGTCACCAGCTGACCATATTAAGATGGCCGCCACACACACACCACAACAATTAATTGAACAGCAGTCATTGATGAAAAGCACATTATCCTTGAGGCGAAGAGAGGAACACAGCTGGATGAGATGGGGGTAGCAATAGCGGAAGCATTGTGCGATTCAGTTGGAGCGAGTACAGTTGGTGAGAATGAGGGGATGATGGTGAAGAAGATTGGAGTAGAAAGGGCTAAAGTTGGAAAAGAACATCAGTTTATGATTGGAGAGATTCACAAGCAAGGATGATTTTTGGGGGTGACACGTTTGGTCTCTCGAAGATGGTGAAGGACGAATTGGGAAAAGTGGAATCGGTCAGTGTGACCAGGAGTGGTTTGATGTGCATTTTGTATGTGTCAAAAGCGCAAAAGGAGACAGCTCTGTGGCTCTACAAGATATCAAAGTATCTTGTAGTGCAATGATTTTCAGAGTAGCGCACCGGTTAAAGGTGTCATCTCTGGTGTGTCATTGGACATAGTGGCTGTGTGGTTTAGAGATAACATGCCAGGAGTGGTAGAATCCCGTCGCTTGAATTGAATGATAGACAGAAAGAAGGAGCAATGCCAATCAGTTTTACTGTTTTTTGATGAAGTGGTTCTCCCGACTTATGGTCTCACATACATATGTACAGAAGCCGCTGCAGTGTTACAATTGTAAAAAGTTTGAACATGTGGCAAGTGTTTGTTTTAGGAATAAATGTCATAGTTGAAGAGTCAGATGAATCATGTTACTGTAATTGTGATGGGAATCACGCTCCCAGAGTGCCCTGTAAGGATGAAGGAGGTTGCAGTAGCAAGGGTCAGGGCTATCCAGCAGGTCTCCTATGTGGTAGCTGTGAAAATAGCTGAAGGAGTGAATAGAGATGAGATGGTAGTGGACGTCCCACAGTCTGCAGTGAATGCCATGTAGGAGAAGAAGGTGGACTTTGTTGCGTTTTATAGCGCAAGTGATAAATTGCACTGGTCAAACTAATAAATTAAAGAAGCTAGACATCATTGTGAAGGCGGAAAATAGATTTCTGGATCTCCAGGACTTTACAGCCGGAATGTTACAGGGAGTACTGACTATAGAGGTCCCCCCCTCCCAGGTTCCTGATCCTGTGCAGGGATCTGAATAGACATGTAAATCTGACTGAAATTCAGGGTAGTAGAGTGAAATTGTTTGTGTTTTGGGTAATCAGTATGAATTTGATCATCCAAAACAGATTCCATTTTTGGGGGGATTTCTTTACTACTTCGTACAGTAGGTGGCGGCAATACACTTTATGAGTGTAGTCTGCCAATAAACCTCGAAGAAGAACAGCAGCCATCATCTGAAGACCAGCAGTATGCATCATTAACCAAAAGTGAGTGATCTGATGTTTTGTCTTACTATGTACTTTGATTTGACCAATAGTTTATGACTTATCAGATGATGTTCTTGAACTTTACTTTTGATGCTGTAAATCGCCCTATTGTTTGCCTGTGGCTATTTAGCGTTAGCATTTTGTTCATTTAAGTTTAAGCCATTTCAGTATTGCTACTTATACCACCCTTTGTTTAGCATTATATGGAAAATGTCTTGATGAATTGTGCCTTTGGTAATTGTAGCTTATTGTGGATTTATGTTAATAACTGTCACTTGTTTCCTTTGAACCATACATAATACATTTTGCATAACTTAAATGTCCTCTGATTGACCTGCACAAATAAAACGGATCAAAGAGAAGTTTTGAATCTCTATGACAGGAGCCCTTGGGGGGGGCATCACCGTTCACTAAAACCAGCCATACAGTCTTTTCAAAACTAGACCATTTCTTACATGGTCCTTCAAGCGGATTTGGTGGCTACCCAAAAAGACTGTATAGAAGACATTCTCATTTAGCCAGCTCTCTGTAAGACTTGAATTGAATGATAGAAAGAAAGAAGGAGCAATGCCAAATCAGTTTTACTGTTTTTTAGACGCCCAGTCCAACAGCGCCAAACACCGAAGCGGTATGGCTATGAGCACTTTCACCTATAGGTTGGCAACCTCCACAGAGCTGATGCACCTACCAGCTTAACAATGGTACAACCAGTGCACCACCTCCACAGCAGAACCAGCAACAAGAGCTGAACATAGTTAATATCTCATCCTCATCTTTGAAACAAAGGAGTACAGTGGAAGGCACATTCCATCAAAAAGTGAACACAGAGGTCTGTATCTGCGTTTTATCCAAGAGTCTCACGCTATCTGAGTGCAATATGCACTCAGAGTTACCTAATACTTGTATAGGTCTGTCTGTGCTTAGAGGGATTAACCCTCCCGCAGCGGAAGAGGCATTAGGAGTGGAGAGATGGCAGGAGTTTACATTGTGTACCTGTAGGGAGACTTGTGTTTTTTTTTTGTTTTTTTTATTTTAGGGGTGGATCAGCTTAATATTGCGGAAAGAATGTTGCTTCCAATGTAATTGTCTGCATCATTTCCAATCCCCCATATTTTTTGGGGTAAATATATATATCCATACACGCATGCATACATATACACATACCTATATAGACATACATACTTTTTTAAAGAATATACCTTTATTATTATTCCCCGCAACCCTACCACCGATCCCCCAATTGGAGTAAACTAATAAACACTTCTGCTTTTACCTTCAATTTATAGATCTTATACCCATTTTACAGACACAGTCTACTTTATAATAGTTCTCTCTTGTTTGTTCTTAGTCCTTCCTCTATTTCTGTTGTCCATCCAATTTTATTTCCACTTGTAACTGTGCTATTTCACAAAAGCTCCGCACCTATACACATTTCACAGATCCCGTATGCCCTACATTGTTTATCTTGTTATTAGTCCCACCCTTCAGTTCCACTCAACCCTACCCATCTATCTTCCAACATGATCCATTTCGGATTTTTATTTGCCATATATTTTTCAACTGTGCTGTGATGCTTCACAAAAGATTTGAACCTTCCTATTCTCATAGCTTCTACAGATTGTAAATTAAAAATATTTTTTTTTGCTAAAATAAATATTATATTATTGATTGATTGACTATGGCTTTTTAAATCCCCCAGTATTGCTATCTGTAGCGTTAGTTCTAGGCAAATGTTGCAATTCTTCAGCCATTCCTGGACCTGTGACCAAAAACGAGCTACATATGGACAATACCAAAATAAATGATCTAATGACTCTGCCTCCTCACAACAGAATCTGCAGAGCTGGGAAGATTGTATACCCCATATATATATAACATTCTATTAGTTGCAAGAATTTTGTACAGTAATTTAAATTGAAAAATTAGAAGTTTTGATTCCGGCGTTGTTTTGCGTATCAATTCATAAACCACGTGCCATGGAATGGGTACATCGAAAATCTCTTCCCAACTATTTTGCAATTTATATGGCACAGCTGTCAGTTTTTTGGTCCTTAAATGAAATTGGTATATGTTTTTATTTATCACACTTTTCTTTAACCATTTATGTTCTTTAATATAGGGCCGACAAACAAGTTCCTTACTTTTTTCCCCTTCTACTTGCCTCTTCCATTGTGGTAATGCTGCAATTAATTGGTTGTAATTTTGGGTAGAGCAGACATTTCCATATGTCTGTGTTAGCTGCATGTGTGACATAACTCCACCAGTCCTATTTATGATATCATTCACAAAAATTATACCTTTTTAAAAAAAATCTTCGATAAGTAGTTTTTTTTTATCAATTACTATATTTGAATTTAACCACAATATTAGTTGTACTATTTGTTCCGTCCTTTCAGGTGGATTAAACTGAAATTGCAACCAACTTTCTAAGGCTTGTTTGAAAAATAAGGATATTTTGGAGATTATTTCCTTTTCAAACAACCGAAAGTGAGCAGGTGTAATCTGAATAAAGGGAAAAAGGCCCTTCTTGAACATAGGATGAGACATTCGTACCAATTTACTAGAGAACCAGTTTGGATTTAAGTATAACTTTTGTATGACTGATGCCTTTAGTGAGAGGTCTAATGCTTTAATAATTTCTGCCCTCCGAATTCATATTCGTTATATAAATAGGCCCTTTTAATTTTATCTGGCTTGCCGTTCCAAATAAAATGGAATATTTTTTGTTCATATAATTTAAAAAGCAGGTCACTAGGTGTAGGCAAAACCATAAGCAAATAGTTAAACTGTGATATGACTAAAGAGTTAATCAGGGGAGGGAGACTTGTTAATACAAGTCAAACGTGATCACCAAACGTGATCACGACACGCAGGTTAAAATATCAAAACAAACTCTGAACCAATGACATTAATTTGGGGACAGGTCAAAAAGCATTAAACATTTATAGCAATTTAGCTTGCACTTGCTAGCTAATTTGTCCTATTTAGCTAGCTTGCTGTTGCTAGCTAATTTGTCCTGGGATATAAACATTGAGCTATTTTACCTGAAATGCACAAGGTCCTCTACTCCGACAATTAATCCACACATAAAACGGTCAACCGAATCGTTTCTTGTCATCTCTCCTCCTTCCCAGCTTTTTCATCTTTGAACTTATATGGTGATTGGCATCTAAACTTTCATAGTATTACCACAACGACTGGCAACACAGTTCGTCTTTCAATCACCCAAGTGGGTATAACCAATGAGGAGATGGCATGTGGGTACCTGCTTCTATAAACCAATGAGGAAATGGGAGGGGCAGGACTTGCAATGCGATCTGCGTAAGAAATAGAAAGATCTTCCATTTTAGCCCTTGACAACGCAGACGCTCGTTGACGCGTGCGAGCAGTGTGGGTGCAATAATTGAATAACAGATTTCTAAAATGTATTTTGCAACGCTTGCGCACGCAACGAAGCGGTGTAGTCAGGGTATTATGAGATGCTAATGAGCCTACACTACTGTCTGAGCCAAGGACTACTTGCTTTCTGGTAAGTTTTGATTACAATACTGGGTGGGGTGAATATATTTTATATGACAATTTTTTTGTTAACTAGTAAATAGTAGCCTACAGCAAAGTGTGTTTAAATCATTTATAACTCGTTTTTGCTACCATGTGGGTTTTAGCTTGCTTGAGATAGATATTTCTGAATGTTCTTCACCCAGCATACACCCCTCCAACCAGACATGCTTTATCTACTCATTTGCTGGATGCAGAGTTCAAGTGAAGGTCAAGCAAATCATAGAGAAAGCAGACTGTATTGCAATCATCTCTGATGGGTGGTCGAATGTTCGTGGGCAAGGAATAATTAACTACATCTCCACCCCTCAACCAGTATTCTACAATAGCACAGACACAAGGGACAACAAACACACCGGTCTCTACATTGCAGATGAGCTGAAGGCAGTCATCAATTACCTTGGACCACAGAAGGTATTTGCACTGGTGACAGACAATGCTGTAAACAAGAAGGCTGCTTGGTCTACAGTGGAGGAGTCCTACCCTCACATCCCACCCATTGGCTGTGCTGCTCATGCATTGAATCTGCTCCTCAAGGACATCATGACACTGAAAACAATGGATACACTCTACAAGAGAGCCAAGGAAATGGTTATGTATGTGAAGGGTCATCAAGTAAGTTATAGCAGCAATCTACCTCACCAAGCAAAGTGAGAAGAATAAGAGCACCACATTGAAGCTGCCCAGCAACACCCATTGGGGTGGTGTTGTCATCATGTTTGACAGTCTCCTGGAGGGGAAGGAGTCTCTCCAAGAAATGGCCATATCAGTCTGCCGATATGGACAGCCCCATCAAGAGGATCCTCCTGGATTATGTATTTTGGGAGAGCGTGGTAAGCAGCCTGAAACCTATAGCAGTAGCCATTGCATGGATTGAGGGTGACAAATCCATCCTGTCTGATGTTCAGACTCTGCTTGCAGATGTAAGAGAAGAAATCCATACTGCCCTGTCCACTTCACTGTTGCTTCATGCAGAGGAAACTGCAGTTCTGAAATACATCAAAAGCGTGAAGACTTCTGCCTGAAGCAGAACCAAGTATGCTGGCAAGTGCATCCTGTCTGGTGCAGAGATCAACAAGGCCTGTGGTGTCATCACTACCGTGTCTCGCTACCTTGGCCTGGATGAGGGTAAGGTTCTTGGCAGTCTGGCGAAGTGCACTTTCAAGCAAGGGCTTTGGGATGGAGAAGCAATATGGCAGTCGTCCCAACATATCTCATCAGCCACCTGGTGGAAGGGACTTTCTGGATCTGAGGCTCTTTCCCCTGTTGCCTCCATCATCCTCCAAATCCGACCAACACCAGCCTCCTCAGAGCGCAACTGGTCCTTGTTTGGGAACACACACACCAAAGCATGTAACATGCTGACCAATACAAGGGTTGAAAAATTGGTGGCCATCAGGGCACGTTTGAGGCTTTTTGAGCCTGACAACGAGCCATCCTCAACAAGATTGGAAAGTGACAGTGAAGATGAGGTCAGTCTGATGTTCAAGAGGTGGACAATGAGGAGGTCCAGGGAGAAGACACAGAATCCTGACAGGAAGACAACCAAACCTTTAGTCTAGAAACTAGCATTTTACAGATGTATGTTGAAAACGTTTTTGGGAGATGTGATGGATAATTGGGGATCATTCAATATTCCCTTTTGTCGTTTAGAGTCAACTCATTTAAAGTTAAATTCGTAACAATTGTTTTTCTATTGGAAGGATTTAATCATTTGCAATTATGTCTACTTATGATAAGGTAAAAAGTTGTCTCCATATGATACAGTAAATATATTCAATGCAAAAAACAGCTACGTTTAAATGATTAATTTGCATATTTCCGTTAATTCCCATATTCCTGTTAATTCCCACGGAAAGTTTCCACCTCTGAATATTCCCCAAAATGTTCAACCCTACTGACGCCTCATATAGAATTCATGCACAGGTGTCATTCAGTCATAGGAGCCTGTCCATACAGACAGTACATTAGACAGCTCACGCTGTATGAAGTCCTTGACTAGTCTGCAGTCTACTTGAGGTCTTCTACTCACACTGTCACTCTTCATTCATGTCTACTCCTGACCTAAATTGTGTCTCTTTGTTTACCTGTTCAGTCTGGCAGCAGTAAAGATACAGAGTACCTTCAGCAGTGGGCAATCCCATTCCGAATGATACAGGAAATGGTTTCCTCTCTTCAAGTACATAACTATTTAGGAGTCATCATATAGAGTGGATTCTTCCCTGATAGTTACAGTTGTCATAACATTTCAGCATGATAAACGTTTGCAGTTTGTTGATAGTGAGAAATCTATCATTCATATCTTAATCCCAACATTAAGAATGAATCAATCTACACTGAACAAAAATACAAAAGCAACATGTAAAAAGTGTTGGTCCCATGGTTCATGAGCTGAAATAAAATATCCCAGAAATTGTCCATGCACAAAAAGCTTATTTCTCTCAAATTTTGTGCCCAAATTTGTTTACATCCCTGTTACTGAGCATTTCTCCTTCGTCAAGATAGTCCATCCACCTAATCAGGTGTGGCATATCAAGAAGCTGATTACACAGCATGATCGATATACAGGTGCACCTTGTGCTGGGGACAATAAAACACGACTCTAAAATGTGCAGTTATCACACAATGCCACCGATGTCTCAAGTTGAGGTAGAGTGCAATTGGCATGCTGACTGCAAGAATGTCCACCAGAGCTGTTGTCAAATAATGTTATGTTAATTTCTCTACCATATGTCACCTTCAACATCGTATTAGAGAATTTGGCAGTATGTCCAACCGGCCTCACAACCGCAGACTGCACGTAACCATGACAGCCCAGGACCTCCACATCCGACTTCAACCTACAGGATCATCAGAGACCAGCAACCCAGGCTGCTAATGAAACTGTGGGTTTGCACTACCAAAGAACTGTCAGAAACCGTCTCAGGAAAGCTCATCTGTGTGCTCGTCATCTTCACCTGACTGCAGTTCTGCATCGTAAACAACTTTAGTGGGCAAATGCTCACCTTTTGATGGCCACTGGCGTGCTGGATGAATCCCACTTTGAACTGTATCAGGGAGATGGCAGAAAGCATGTATGGCAAGCAGTTTGCTGATGTCGTTGTGAACAGAGTGTCCCGTGGTGGGGTTATGGTATGGGCAGGCATAAGCTGTGGACAACACAATTGCATTTTATCTATGGCAATTTGAATGCACAGAGGTACCGTGATGAGATTGAGGCCCATTGTCATGCCATTCATCCCCTGCCATCACCTCATGTTTCAGCATGATAATGCACAGCCCCATGTCGCAAGGATCTGTACACAAATCCTGGAAGCTGAAAATGTCCCAGTACTTCCATTTTCACCAGACATGGTTACCCATTGAGCATGTTTGGGATGCTCTGGATCCACACATGACAGCATGTTCCAGTTCCTGCCAATATCCAGCAAACTTCGCACAGCTATTGAAGAAGTGGGACAACAGGCCACAATCAACCTGATCAACTCTATGCAAAAGAGATAAGACCACCCCTTGCCTCATGCGTGACGCCAGATACTGACTGGTTTTCAGATCCACGCCCCTACCTTGTTTAAGGTATGTGACAAACAGATGCATATCTGCATTCCCAGTCACGTGAAATCCATAGATTAGGGCCTAATGAATTCATTTAAGTTGCCATTTAACTAACGTTTGTTGTTTATATTTTTGTTCAGTATAAGGTGCATTAAACATGAGCACAGTGCCACTCGGGTCAGCTTGCAAATCATCTCAAATATCTCTAGAATACATTTGACAAGCCATTCCTAATTTGTGTCATTGGTTATACTCCATCCCATTTTAAACACAGTCGAGCTGGAATGTCTGTTCAGAGACAGTCTCATATGCTACAGCGAGAACCTGATCTTTCTAATGGTCGACTAAGACAGTTCAGAGGTGATGAAAAGTCACATGAAGATCAGCTAAGTATGTTGGAATTTTATTGGCGTTAACATTTAAGGGCATAAGACAATAAGTAGCCTACACGGTAATTGTCTTATCAGGAGTGTACACATTGACACAGGTCGTGGCACAGACATGGGAGTAAACAAAAGAAGATGACAAATTCAGATAAAAATCATATAAATGATGATTAGTGACATTGAGAGTACAGTGTTGGTGATTCATTTAGATGAAATGATCATGTTGGTGTCTGAGTAAAAGAGCTCATACAGCTCTGTAGGTACAGTAGGAAAATTCACCACTTGGTTATTTGGTCCACATACCTTTGAGTGATTTCAGCTGAATCTCAGTTCATCAGGAAACTAATTTGCCTTAAAATTAAGTTAATTCACCTACTGGACAAAATGGCTAAAACTAAAATGAAACTGTCCTCAGCCAATGCCCACTAATCACTATGAACCATAATATGGTCATCGGTCTGTAAAAAGTGTCCCTGACCGCATATGAGACTCATTCATCTGTACAGCTGTACCACATCATATCCGTTGTGGGATAGTTGGGCTGGAGGAGAGATGTGTCCATGGTGTTTGGTCACCGTGTGGGGGCGGTGTCAGGGTCAGTCTGACCAGTCGTTGTCCTCCAGTTCGGAGTCGTCCTCTGAGTCGCTGTAGTCCACTGCGATGCGTCGGGACAGGATGGTGGCCACGTCGTTCCCCACAGGCTCCCGCTTGGCCTGCTGCTCCTGCTGCTCCTGACCCTTCTTCAGCTGGATACCTGAGCAACACAAACCCAGTCACACACAGTCTAAACATGAACTTTTGTACAAATACTTCTTTGTATATATTTTTTTACCTCTGCTGTCTCCAGAAGAATGGTAAACATCTAAGTACAGCTAAACTTACCCATGCGAATTGCTGACAGAAGGTCACTTCGTGTACCAGTGACAGGCTGGGTGTCCTGTCTCTTCCAATCACCGAGTCCTGCCACTTGGGGGGGAGCGGGAGGGACTGGTGGTGGTGGAGGACCTGGGGGAGGTGGAATCATATGGGGTCCTGGGGGAGATAGCATTGGGGGACAACAGCCTGAGGATCCAGTAAGGGGGTTGGGGGACACCATGGGAGAGCCAAAGGCTGTCTGTGCAGATGGGATAAGAGGGGCTGGGGGAGGAGGTGGTGGTCCAGAACTGGCATAGTACTCCATTATACTGAGAGAAAGAAGATTTTCAGTTTTAGAACTCTACATTTGAGGTAACAATTAGTATAAACAAATCAGATTCACTAATCTATATTACAGATTTCTTATTGTTACAGTAACAATACCTGTAGTCTGCAGGTGGAAGCGTTATCGTACCATTCATTCTCTCAGTGGGGTGATGCAGAGGGTTGGGGTAGTGTGTGCGGTTAAGAGTCCCTTCTCTGTAGCCGACTCCGATGCTGTGGTACTCATGCTCTACAGACTCATGGATGTCTGCAGGCTGGTAGGGGTGAGCCAGGGTGTGGTTGGATGTAGCATGGGGAAGGCCTGGAGCAGTTGGGTAGTCTGGCAGATCATATCTAGACAACAAAAAGTCATAATTAACTCTACACTGATAACCTTTTAATATGCCATTTGGAAAACAAACGGTGAAGGAATCCTTTGCTCAGGAGAGATGAATATAGTCCTAATTGGGGGATGGAACCACTGACCTGCTCTCCGGGGAGAGGGAGCCCTCAGATGACGCCCCCCGGTGGAGAGAGTGAGGGTGGCGATGGTCTGGGCGGAGCTCTTTGTCGAACGCCATCATGTTCCACTCGTGACGGCGGTTTCGGGCTTTACGAACCTTCTTCACCTCACGCTGAAGTGTGCTGTCAACACATCGCTTCTGCTCCTGAGAGAGAGAGAGAGAGAGAGAGGTCATTTTGCAAATAGGTGTGAAGTTATACAGGATATTATATACACAAGTTGCTCAGAAGAAATGAGCTGTTCAGAAGCAAAATACAAGAGTCTTTTTTTAAAAGTGTGATATACAAGAGTCTTTCACCCGTTGTCTTCTTCTCTCCTTTCTCTTGTCCTCCGTGTCCTGCAGCATCTTCTCTCTCCACAGGTCAAAGAAGTAGGACGGGTCTGTATAGAACTTCATCCCATCAGTGTGGTCATCTCTGTGTCAAAAAAGAGAGATTAGTTAGCTATTCGTCACGACCTTGAGGTTAAAGCTCGTCTGGTGATTGTGATGCATCCACACAGTGGACCTGTAGGCAGAGAGGATGCTGAGAGGAGGAGGCTTGTCGCTGGTGTTGTACATCTCTGCCACAGGGTTGGACGTGCTGCTATTGGACACCACCTGCTGGTCCTGGACTGTGGAACTCTTAAATGCCTTCCTCATGTTGATGTCCTGCAGAGAGACTGGAGATCAAAACAGAGAATGTGAGATTGATAGAAAGGTAAGCAATTAGAAGATACTGAGATAGAAAATAATAAACATTATGGGCCATGCAGAACCAGAGACAAGAAGGACGGGTCCATTATTCCGGCACCAACAGAGATGGCCACCTCGCTTCGCGTTGCTAGGAAACTATGCAGTATTTAGTTTTTTTACGTGTCATTTCTTACATTGTTACCCCAGGTAATCATAGGTTTTATTACATACAGTCGGGAGGAACTATTGGATATAAGAGCAACGTCAACTCACCAACATTACGACCAGGAATAGAACTTTCCCGAAGCGGATCCTCTGTTTTGCCCACCACAATGGATCGGATCCCAGCCGGCGAACCAAAACAACAACGCCGTAAAAGGTGCAGACGATCTTCTGTCAGGCAGCGGTCTTCTGGTCAGGCTCCGGAGACGGGCACATCGCGCACCGCTCCCGAGCATACTACTCACCAATGTCCAGTCTCTTGACAACAAGGTAGATGAAATCCAAGCAAGGGTAGCATTCCAGAGAGACATAAGAGACTGTAACGTTCTTTGTTTCACGGAAACATGGCTCACGAGACACGCTATCGGCGTCGGTACAGCCAGCTGGTTTCTTCACGCATCGCGCCGACAGAAACAAGCATCTTTCTGGCAAGAAGAAGGGCGGGGGTGTATGCCTTATGATTAATGAGATGTGGTGCGATCATAACATACAGGGCCTCAAGTCCTTCTGTTCACCTGACTTAGAATTCCTCACAATCAAATGCCGACTGCATTATTTACCAAGAGAATTCCCTTCGATTATAATCACAGCCGCATATATTCACCCCCAAGCAGACACGTCGATGGCTCTGAACGAACTTCATTTCACTCTATGTAAATTGGAAACCACATATCCCGAGGCTGCATTCATTGTAGCTGAGGATTTTAACAAGGCTAATCTGAAAACAAGACTCCCTAAAATCTATCAGCATATCGATTGCGCAACCAGGGCTGGTAAAACCCTGGATCATTGTTATTCTAACTTCCGCAACGCATACAAGGCCCTCCCCCGCCCTCCTTTCGGGAAAAACTGACCACGACTCCATTTTGTTGCTTCCAGCCTATAGACAGAAACTAAAACAGGAAGCTCCCGCACTCAGGTCTGTTCAACGCTGGTCCGACCAATCTGATTCCACGCTTCAAGATTGCTTCGATCACGTGGACTGGGATATGTTCCGCATTGCGTCAAACATTGACGAATACGCTGATTGGGTGAGCGAGTTTATTAGCAAGTGCGTCGGTGATGTTGTACCCACAGCGTTTATTAAAACATTCCCCAACCAGAAACCGTGGATTGATGGCAGCATTCACGCTAAACTGAAAGCGCGAACCACTGCTTTTAAATCAGGGCAAGGTGACCGTAAACATAACCGAATACAAACAATGTAGCTATTCCCTCCACAAGGCAATCAAACTAGCTAAATGTCAGTATAGAGACAAAGTAAAGTCGCAATTCAATGGCTCAGACACGAGAGGTATGTGGCAGGGTCTACAGTCAATCACGGATTACAAAAAGAAAACCAGCCCCGTCGCGGACCAGGATGTCTTGCTCCCAGACAGACTAAACAACTTCTTTCCTCGCTTTGAGGACAATACAGTGCCACGGCCTGCTACCAAAACCTGCGGAACGTCCGTCACTGCAGCCGACGTAAAACATTTAAAGGTGTTAACCATAGTACCCTCCAAACTCGTCATCAAGCGCGAGACCCTGGGTCTCGACCCCGCCCTGTGGGGGCGGGTACTGGACTTCCTGACGGGCTGCCCCCGGGTGGTGAGGGTAGGTAACAACATCTCCACCCCGCTGATCCTCAACAATGGAGCCCCACAAGGGTGCATTCTGAGCCCTCTCCTGTACTCCCTGTTCACCCATGACTGTGTGGCCATGCATGCCTCCAACTCAATCATCAAGTTTGCAGACGACACTACAGTGGTAGGCTTGATTACCAACAACGACGAGACGGCCTACAGGGAGGAGGCGAGGGCCCTCGGAGTGTGGTGTCAGGAAAATAACCTCACACTCAACGTCAACAAAACAAAGGAGATGATCGTGGACTTCAGGAAACAGCAGAGGGAGCACCCCCCTATCCACATCGACGGGACAGTAGTGGAGAGGGTAGTATGTTTTAAGTTCCTCGGCGTACACATCACGGACAAACTGAATTGGTCCACCCACACAGACAGCGTGGTGAAGAAGGCGCAGCAGCGCCTCTTCAACCTCAGGAGGCTGAAGAAATTCGGCTTGTCACCAAAAGCACACAAACTTTTACAGATGCACAATCGAGAACATCCTGTCGGGCTGTATCACCGTCCGGTACAGCAACTGCTCCGCCCACAACTGTAAGGCTCTCCAGAGGGTAGTGAGATCTACACAAAACATCACCGGGGGCAAACTACCTGCCCTCCAGGACACCCACACCACAGGAAGGCCATAAAGATCATCAAGGACAACAGCCACCCGAGCCACTGCCTGTTCACCTTGCTTTCATCCAGAAGGCGAGGTCAGTACAGGTGCATCAAAGCAGGGACCGAGAAGCTGTTTTTCAGTCTCTATCTCAAGGCCATCAGACTGTTAAACAGCCACCACTAACATTGAGTGGCTGCTGCCAACATACTGACTCAACTCCAGCTCACTTTAATAATGTAAAAAATGTATCACTAGCCACTTTAAACAATGCCACTTCATATAATGTTTACATACCCTACATTACTCATCTGTATATACTGTACTCGATACCATCTACTGCATCTTGCCTATGCCGTTCTGTACCATCGCTCATTCATATTTTTATGTACATATTATTTCATTCCTTTACACTGTGTGTATAAGGTAGTTGTTGTGGAATTGTTAGGTTAGATTACTCGTTGGTTATTACTGCATTGTCAGAACTAGAAGCACAAGCATTTCGCTACACTCGCATTAACAAATGCTAACCATGTGTATGTGACAAATAAAATTTGATTTGGAGGATAACTAATGACTTAGTTATTCTCAATCAACATTAGAGATTCATTTTTTACCCTTATCCCCTGACCCCAACTGACCTTCTTCCACAGTGGAATCCAGCTGGGTGACCTTGACAGCCAAGCGGTCGATGCGGTCTTGGAGACCGTTTGCGCGCAGGTAAAAGGTGTTAGCCTCACTAAACAACTCTCCAAAGACATCCTCTGCATGTTTACCTGAGGACAGAGAGGAGTCATTACTACAGACTTCCACCGTGTCCAACAAGATGAATGGAGAAGTACACTTCATACTACACAGAAAAGAGCAAAGAGATACAGTTGAAGTCAGAAGTTTACATACACTTAGGTTGGAGTCATTAAAACTCGTTTTTCAACCACTCCACAAATTTCTTGTTAACAAACTCTAGTTTTGGCAAGTCGGTTAGGACATCTACTTTGCGCATGACACAAGTAATTTTTCCAACAATTGTTTACAGATTATTTCACTGTATTACAATTCCAGTGGGTCAGAAGTTTACATACACTAAGTTGACTGTACCTTTAAACAGCTTGGAAAATTCCAGAAAATGATGCCATGAAGCTTCTGATAAATGATGTCAATTAGCCTGAGTCAATTGGAGGTGTACCTGTGGATGTATTTCAAGGCCTACCTTCAAACTCAGTGCTTCTTTGCTTGACATCATGGCGAAATCAGCCAAGGCCTCAGAAAAAAAAATTGTAGACCTCCACAAGTCTGGTTCATTCTTGGGAGCAATTTCCAAACGCCTGAAGGTACCACGTTCATCTGTACAAACAATAATACGCAAGTATAAACACCATGGGACCACGCAGCCGTTATACCGCTCAGGAAGGAGATGCTTTCTGTTTCCTAGAGATGAACGTACTTTGGTGCGAAAAGTGCAAATCAATCCCAGAACAGCAAAAGACCTTGTGAAGATGCTGGAGGAAACAGGTACAAAAGTATCCATATCCACAGTAAAACGAGTCCTATATCGACATAACCTGAAAGGCCGCTCAGCAAGGAAGAAGCAACTGCTCCAAAACCGCCATAAAAAGCCACTACGGTTTGAAACTGCACATGGGGACAAAGATCATACTTTTTGGAGAAAAGTCGTCTGGTCTGATGAAACAAAAATAGAACTGTTTGGCCATAATGACCATCGTTATGTTTGGAGGAAAAAGGGGGAGGTTTGCAAGCCGAAGAACACCATCTCAACTGTGAAGCATGGGGGTGGCAGCATCATGTTGTGGGGGTGCTTTGCTGCAGGAGGGACTGGTGCACTTCTCAAAATAGATGGCATCATGAGGGAGGAAAATTATGTGGATATATTGAAGCAACATCTCAAGACATCAGTCAGGAAGTTAAAGCTTGGTCGCAAATGGGTCTTCCAAATGAACAATGACCCCAAGCATACTTCCAAAGTTGTTGCAAAATGGCTTAAGGACAACAAAGTCAAGGTATTGGAGTGGCCATCACAAAGCCCTGACCTCAATCCCATAGAAAATTTGTGGGCAGAACTGAAAAAGCATGTGTTAAACAGGCTCTGTCAGGAAGAATGGGCCAAAATTCACCCAACTTATTGTGGGAAGCTTATGGAAGGCTACCCGATACGTTTGACCCAAGTTAAACAATTTAAAGGCAATGCTACCAAATACTAATTGAGTGTATGTAAACTACTGACCAACGGGGAATGTGATGAAAGAAATAAAAGCTGAAATAAATTACTCTACTAATATTCTGACATTTCACATACTTAAAATAAAGTGGTGATTCTAACTGACCTAAGACAGAGAATTTTGTACGAGGATTAAATGTCAGGAATTGTGAAAAACTGAATTTAAATGTATTTGGCTAAGGTGTATGTAAACTTCCGACTTCAACTGTAAATTGAGGTAAAGTTAAACAGACCGGAGCAATTTAGTGATGGAGATTCAGACAACCAACCAAATGATTGAGAATTATCAAACAACGCTGAGACAAGAGCAAGTGATTGTGAAATCTGTCTCGATTCGCTCTCTGTCCCTCCCTCTCTCCTTTATTTGCTTCTGTGAAACTAAGCTCTACAGTAAGCTCTAATCTCCAGTGACTTTATACAATCCCACCCCACACAGACACACAGTAATATGGATATGTATGGGCCAGATGTCTCATCCTCTAATTCTCTCTATCCTTCCCCACACTACAACGTACACCACTGTCAATATCAACATGTATTTTACCAAATCGATTCCAATCATTAAATGCACAAAGTTAATTTATTTGCATAAGTTGTTCAGTTTTCCAGTGTAACAGGGATGAGGGTGTATAGGTCACCATTCTGGAGCATAGATGCATGCATCTGGTTAAAAGATAGGTGATTACTTAATATACATAACAGGGGGGGGGGGTGACTGGAAGGTGTGTCTTACTTAGACTGCTGAGCTGACGTATTATGGCAGACAGACTGTTGTTGGTGACGCACTCCAGCTCACTGCCAATCCCCTTGGGCAGCGCCCCGCGGCAGAGGTGCCGGGGATCTATGCTCCTCTTGACCAGGGGCATCCCCTCACATCACACCACCTGCTGGGACACAGCCACTGACGATAACCTCCACGTTCCATTAGACACAGCCAGACAATTCAGACCAGAAGGTGTGTGAGACAGAGGCAGTCGAGTCAAACCTGTCCGGATTACATTACTAACCAAATCCCATTCGTCTTTATGTAATGCCATCAGAGCACATACAAGTTATCATGGAACAAACTACTCTTTACTTCATCCCAGAGTCTTTCATTTAATTCATGGAAAATTACTTAGAGGCAATTCATTGTATTGGACCCTGAAACAGCCAGTGGTGGTATATGGCCAATATTCCATGGCTAAGAGCTGTTCTTAGCACGACGCAACGTGGAGTGCCTGGACACAGCCTTCAGACGTGGTATATTGGCCATATATCACAAACCTCAGAAGTGCCTTATTGCTATTATAGACTGGTTACCAACGTAATTAGAGCAGTAAAAATAAATGTTTTGTCATACCCATGGTATAAGGTCTGATATATCACAGCTGTCAGCCAATCAACATTCAGGGCTTGAACAACCCAGTTTATAAAATCTTATTTGAAGTAAGGATTATGCTACATTTTTAAGTTAGGGGCCTTGCTGTGCAACATATTATGAATGGTGACACATGCCATGCAAGACTGGGAGGAACCTCAGCAATGTTAAACTCACCATACAATAAAAAAAAAACTCTGGTTGAATCAGCGTCGTTGAATTGACGTCTGTGCCCTGTGGGCTTGATCATCATGGCAACCTTGATCACACATGTATCAACAAACCATGAATCCAAAGCATCCTACAGATTTACCAATTACGCAAGCAAGAATGGCAAGGTTGTCCCAACCAGATGCTCTGAGGTGTTAAGAAGAGTCAATAAGTACAACAGTTTCAACTGGGCGAACAGCGCACCGTTTGTTTCAAACCACTTTAGAGTGATGCCTTATCTTGATTGTAACAATTAAGTGCCTGCAACTCCAGATGGACCGGTTTATTACCGAAGAACGGTGGTCTGTGACCCGTGAGTGACCGAGGGTTTTAAATAGCATCACCCTAATTGTAGTAGCCTACATATAATACACAAACAGACATAACAAAGGAGGGGAGATGATAAAGACGGGACGCTCACCTAATGTGTCCTTTTAGGAGTATTCAGCTGCAGTCCACCGGTAGAGTTGCCATCCTGTCCACTCATCTCACCAGGATTCTTTCTGTGAGGAGCAATCTCCAGCACAAATCAGCATCCAGGCTCAGAGATTTAATTAGAAGATTTAGTTGTGTCGTCCAATCAGGATCGCCAAAAACATCCATCGTGACAACCATGGGCAGTTTGACAGCGCGACATGAGTGAGTTTTCGGGATGATGACGAGAATCCCTATTTTAGAACACAAGCTTACATTACATAAATTGCATTATTAGGCCTTTGTGACTGGTTTAGCCCAGTTATTCTGAAATGTATAAATAAACACTCAAAAATGTGTCTTCGACGATATGACCACTTTCGGATTGTCAATGAATTGTTTCAAAAGAGAATGGATTCAACCAGGGGGTGACCGTTTGACCCCACCTAACAGCAGGCATCCTACCACCACAATGGTCACGCCCGTTGTCAAACAACCTATTTTCTTACTTTTAGGCCTAGGAGTTTGTTTTTTGGCACATTCAAGCATTTTTGTCTGGCAGCTCTACAAATAGTTAATTTCAACTAGGCCTACATGAGAAAACAATAGTCACGATTAGTGAGTTTTGTGATTTTTGATTCTTGATGATGGAATTCCACAGTCGATAACAATTTGTAATTACAAGATAGATTTTTTATCTTTTAGATTGCATGATCAGCATTATAGTCTATTAAACTCTTATCCTGCTACCAAATGGATATAACCAGTGCAATTCCATATTGCACACAGGGAAGTGATTACCTAAGGATGTCTTTCTCTGTCTCCGTTCGGTTTCTCCTTCTCTTTAGTCCAGCTGGATTCTGTCTCTCAGAAGAACCATGGGGCCATACTAGTGTTGGTCCCAGCCAGGCAGGGGTGCAACTTCCACTGGGGACGGGGGGGACGACATGTCCCCCCCATCCCCCTCAAATTTTGTAATTGCATTTTTGTCCTCCCCAGTTTGATCATTGGAATGTGATACAAAACGAGGCAACTGTGTGCAGACGCCTCCGAGCGGCCGGGTAGGCTGTTTAGAGTGTTTATCCGACTAGATAAAAAAAGGAATTATAAGTTGCGCCCCTGCAGCCAGGTACCACCTTATGGTGTGTGGGCATAAACACCACCCTTTCAGATTGAGATTCCCTAAAAACATGCCACTTTGATACAGTGACTTTTTCCTAGCAGGTTAGGAGAAGTTACACAGAAGGTTAGGATAATTAACGTAGCAGGTAAGGGGAATTAGGTTAAGGTTAGGGAAAGGGTTAGTGAAAATGATCTCCCAACCTGCTACGAAAAGTAACTTCCGGTTGTAGCTGTATCGAAGTGGTGTGGTTTTATAGAGTCCCCTTTCAGATTAGCCCGTCCTGACAGATGGTATCTGGACCGTGGAAGTGGATTGGAGATCTGGGAGCTTAAAGGCGCTGCATGGTTCTGACTTCTGCATAGGCTTTGCAGCGTTTACGGTGATACGGCCTCTGCAGTAGTCAGGGCATGCATACTTATTGTGCTTTGCGCAGCAGGGCTGTTGTCAAGGAAGTGAGTACAGGACCTCCCGCCCTGACCTACCATCAACCAATCATATCAATGCGAAGCTATACGGAGCCCTCCGCATTGTTACAAAATTTGGGCGGCACACGACGATGCAGTAAGGAGCTCAATTTGGCCTCCGCATGCCTCTGGAGGCTCAGTAATTGCGTCACACCATCCATGCAGCACCTCCAACCACATTTTCAGATCAAGCATAAATTGGCTCTAAAACGAACAGTGATTATTGCTGATATGACGTTAATGGAGGTCTGTAGATCACTGTGCGCTAATGCATGATCTAACAGAAGGGAAGGGCCTTAATAAGAACTAAACGACAGAGTAACATATTGGTGCTTCTGTAATTTCAATAGCTCAACCCTATTAACCCTAATACAGTATTTACCCTCAATGACAATGCCACTGTTCATCCCAATGTTTTCACACATCGCTATCACTGCACCCATGTACACCCCCAGTCACTAATACCTCTATTAGGCTATTGTCATGACGTTGCCCTCTTGGGACACAGCGAGCACCATCCCCCTACCTCTGCACCATCGTAAACTCCTAGAGGAGATCCTCTCCTCATGGCCAGAGTATAGAGAGAGTGCGTTTTCATAGAGAGAACAAATTAATTTCTTCCACCTCACAGAACTGGAGGTCCGAACAATATTTATGTTCTGGAGAATGTATAAAAGATCGGTGAAGAATCCAGCTACGAACTGGTCCGTTTGGTACAATTTTGTGAAACTCGTGAGAGACAATACGGCCACATTACCATAATCCTGTTTATACAATAGCCTCAGCCTCAGCTTACATCTAATTGTTGTATAAAATGAATGAGTAAAGATTAAACTATTTGTGAAATTATGTGATGCTATGTAATGATGTTAATGTGAGAGAATTGTATTTCTGTTTAAAGTTTCACTAAGTCATTAGCACTCCCCCAGGGGCAAAGACAGGACCCGGCGTCATGAAACAGCCCTTTTCTATGTTCCGAATAAAAACCCCACCTGGGTTTTCTATCACCAGACCGAGCTTACCACAATTAAGAGAGGGCTAAGGGTTGAGACGAGACCAGTACCTCTATCACAGAGGGAAATAAGGCTTGAGTAGATGAATCTTTTAACCATCCCACGTGGTTAAACTCTTAGACTATCGATACCGACAGAATAAGAACAAGTCTTTGATATTAATTACTAGTCTGCAGCTAGGAATTCGGTATCATTGAACGCGAAGACTGACAACCGCCGAAACATCTGTGAGTACTTAGGTAGTAAATAAATGATTTTAAGACAATTGATGTATGGATGACTCATAGTGAAGACTGGGTTCGTGCAGATAACCAACCATTTACGACGTTTGGAATGAGGTAAATAATAATTCGTTAATCAGAAGACTAAGTGATCCGATATTAAAATATCTGAAAGTTATATTAGGAAAATTATAACTTTCTAATCTGAATATTTTCCTTGGTGCCCCGACTTCCTAGTTAATTACAGTTACATGATTAAGTAGTTTAATCACGTAATAATAATTACAGAGAATTTTTGATAAAGATTAATCTTCAGTTTAATGATGCCAAAGACACGACACTATCCATGACACTGAGCCCCCAGACACTATAACATGTATCCTCCATGTATCACTTTTTCTGTGATGATTATATCTAGGCCTATACCACCATTACCCAACAATTATCCTTCAGTTTCTCTTGTGGTAGTTAAGTTTGCTTCCTTAGCAATTCCATGCAGCTTCCTGCTATGGGTTGTTTCCTGCTGTGTTTTCTATATGCTTTGTGTGTGTTATTTGTGATCTATGCCAAGATTTTCCTCTTGTAGGACAATAAACATGATTCTGATTCTGTCTGATTGCCTAGGCCTAAAACAATCTCCATAATAAGATACTGCAGGAGATAGATGCTTCAGATGGACACATTGTAACGGCAGTCTAAGTCGTCCTCCTCATCAGACGAGGAGAGGCGAGAAGGATCGGAGGACCAATGTGCAGCGTGGTAAGTTTCCATAATTTAATGACATGAAAACTAGACAAGAATACAAAACAACAAACGTACTAACCGTCACAGTCCCGTGTGGCACAAACAATGACACAGGAGACAACCACCCACAAATCCCCAACACAAAACAAGCCACCTATATATGATTCTCAATCAGGGACAACGATTGACAGCTGCCTCAGAACCATATTAGGCTGAACACAGAAACAGACAAACAACATAGAATGCCCACCCAGCTCACGTCCTGACCAACACTAAAATAAGCACAACACATAAGAACTCTGGTCAGGACGTTACACACATGGAATTATGGATCAAATCGTTTCTTAACATTGGAAGTAAAAATGTAAAAACTGTGTTTTAACTTAAATTGTAAAAGCCAAAGTTGGCACGAGACATAACTAGCCGCGTAAACATTTAGCACCATGGCCAGCAAAGCAATCAGCGCGAACTAAAGCACAGGATTGGTCGCCACTTCAGCAGCATGGCGGTTGAACAGCGCCACTCCCAGGCAGCTCATAATGAGACGTTTCAACACACCTGTTGCGAGGCTGTGGCTGCAGAAAGGCCAGGGGCACAACTTTCACTGGGGACAGGGGGGACATGTCCTCCCCACATTCT
The DNA here is from genome assembly GCF_029448725.1 of Salvelinus fontinalis. Classification (NCBI taxonomy): domain Eukaryota; kingdom Metazoa; phylum Chordata; class Actinopteri; order Salmoniformes; family Salmonidae; genus Salvelinus; species Salvelinus fontinalis. Next base: position 3,197,932 of record NC_074674.1, read on the forward strand.
GAAATTGCATTTTAGTCCCCCCCCCCCCCTCCCCCCTCACAGTGTTATCATTGGAATGTGATGCAAAACGATGCAACAGTGTGCTTTCGGACCATACTGACCGCTCTGAGCAATCGGGTAGGCCTTTTGAAGTGTTTATCCGACTGAATACATTTTTCTTAATGTCCCCCCCACTTCTAAAACCAAAGTTGCGACCCTGAGAAAGGTTTGTTGATCTATTCTACAGCCACCAGAGTAAATTCTATTCATGCATCGTAATGATATTCGTGAAGGGCTGTAGGAAGTAAGGCGCAGGAGATCTGATAGTTGGTAGCAAAACAGAGCCTTTATTTGGCGACCCAAAAGCACACGGCACAAACTAACACGAAATACAAAATAAGGGTTTAACATAACCCAGCGTTACCAGCCGAACGTGCGCATACAAAATAACAGATAAACAATCACTCACAAACAAACATGGGGGAACAGAGGGTTAAATAATGAACAAGTAATTGGGGGATTGAAACCAGGTGTGTAAGACAAAGACAAAACAAATGGAAAATGAAAAGTGGATCGGCGATGGCTAGAAGGCCGGTGACGTCGACCGCTGAACGCCGCCCGAACAAGGAGAGGGCCGACATTCGGCGGAATTCGTGACAGTACCCCCCCCCCCCCCCCCCTTTGACGCGCACCGACCTCGGGGACGACCCGGAGGACGAGGTGCAGGGCGATCCGGATGGAGACGGTGGAACTCCCGCAGCAACGAAGGGTCCAAGATGTCCTCCACCGGCACCCAGCATCTCTCCTCCGAATCGTACCCCTCTCACTCCACGAGGTACTGAAGGCCCCTCGCCCAACGCCTCGAGTCCAGGATGGCTCGAACAGCATACGCCGGGGCCCCCTCGATGTCCAGAGGGGGTGGAGGAACCTCTCGCAACTCAGACTCCTGGAGTGGACCAGCCACCACCAGCCTGAGGAGAGACACATGGAACGAGGGATTAATACGGTAATCTGGGGGAAGCTGTGACCTGTAGCATACCTCATTCAGTCTCCTCAGGACTTTGAATGACCCCACAAACCGCGGGCCCAGCTTCCGGCAGGGCAGGCGGAGGGGCAGGTTTCGGGTCGAGAGCCAGACCCGGTCCCCCAGTGGAAACACCGGGGCCTCGCTGCGGTGGCGGTCGGCGCTCGCCTTCTGCCGCCTCATGACCCGTTGCAGGTGCACATGGGCGGCATCCCAGGTCTCCTCCGAGCGCTTAGCTTCACTAGGGTAGGGGGCAGCATTCGGAATATTGGATGAAAAGCGTGCCCAAATTAAACTGTCTGCTACTCGGTCCCAGAATATATTTGGATAGAAAACACTCTAAAGTTTCCAAAACTGTTAAAATAATGTCTGTGAGTATAACAGAACTGATATGGCAGGCGAAAACCAGAGGAAAATCCAACCAGGAAGTACTATTATTTTGAAAGGCTGTTTTTCCATTGAAAGCCTATCCACCATACAAAGACTTAGGACCCAGTTCACGAGCTCTGTGCCTTCCTCTACATGTGACCAGTCTTTAGGCATTGTTTCAGGCTTTTACTCTGAAAAATGAGGGAGTTTTTTAAAAATCTGACCCAGCGGTTGCATTAAGGAGAAGTGGATCTAAAATTCCATGAATAACAGTTGTATCTTTTATCAATGTTTTTTATGAGTATTTCTGTAAATTGATGTGGCTCTCTGCAAAATCACCGGATGTTTTGGAACTACAGAACATAAAGCGCCAATGTAAACTCAGATTTGTGGATATAAATATGAACTTTACCGAACAAAACATACATGTATTGTGTAACATGAAGTCCTATGAGTGTCATCTGATGAAGATCAAAGGTTACTGATTCATTTTATCTATATTTCTGCTTTTTGTGACTTAGGCTGGAAAATGGCTGTGTTTTTCTGTGACTTGGCTCTGACCTAACATAATCGTTTGGTTTGCTTTCGTCGTAAAGCCTTTTTGAAATCGGACACTGTGGCTGGATTTACAACAAGTGTATCTTTAAAATGGTGTAAAATACATGTATGTTTGAGGAATTTTAATTATGGGATTTCTGTTGTTTTGAATTTGGCACCCTGCAGTTTCACTGGCTGTTGACGAGGTGGGACGCTACCGTCCCACATACCCTAGTGAGGTTAAACCATTCGTCCACCGCAGGAGCCTCGATCTGGCTCTGATGCCAAGGTGCAAGATCCGGCTGATACCCCAGTACACACTGGAAGGGGGAGAGGTTAGTAGATGAGTGGCGGAGTGAGTTTTGGGCCACCTCTGCCCAGGGGATGAACGCCGCCACTCCCCCGGCCGTTCCTGGCAATATGACAGCAGAAACCTACCCACATCCTGGTTTACTCTCTCCACCTGCCCGTTAGTCTCGGGGTGAAAACCTGAGGTGAGGCTGACCGAGACCCCCAGGCGTTCCATGAACGCCCTCCAAACCCTGGACGTGAACTGGGGACCCTGATCAGAGACTATGTCCTCAGGCACCCCGTAGTGCCGGAAGACGTGAGTGAACAGGGCCTCCGCAGTCTGTAGGGCCGTAAGGAGACCGGGCAAAGGGAGGAGACGGCAGGACTTAGAAAACTGATCCACAACGACCAGGATTGTGGTGTTGCCCTGTGAGGGAGGAAGATCCATCAGGAAGTCCACCGACAGGCGCGACCACGGCCGTTGTGGAACGGGGAGGGGTTGTAACTTCCCTCTGGGCAGGTGCCTGGGAGCCTTGCACTGGGCGCACACCGAGCAGGAGGAAACATAAACCCTCACGTCCTTGGCCAAGGTGGACCACCAGTACTTCCCACTAAGGCAACGCACCGTCCGACCGATGCCAGGATGACCAGAGGAGGGTGACGTGTGGACTTAATAGATCAAACGTCGCGGACAGCAGACGGAACGTACAGACGCCCAGCTGGACACTGGGGGGGAGTGGGCTCTGTGCGTAACGCCCACTCGATGTCCGCGTCCAGCTCCCACACCACTGGTGCCACCAGGCAAGAGGCCGGAAGTATGGGAGTGTGATCCATGGACCGGTCCTCTGTGTCATACATCCGGGACAGTGCGTCTGCCTTAGAGTTCTGGGAACCTGGTCTGTAGGACAGAGTGAAAACAAAACGGGTAAAAAAACATGGCCCACCTTGCCTGGCGAGGGTTCCGTCTCCTCACCGCCCGGATGTACTCCAGATTGCGGTGATCAGTCCAGATGAGAAAAGGGTGTTTAGCCCCCTCAAGCCAATGTCTCCACGCTATCAGAGCCTTAACAACAGCCAACAGCTCCCGGTCCCCCACATCATAGTTTCGCTCCGCAGGGCTAAGGTTCTTCGAAAAGAAAGCACTAGGACGGAGCTTTGGTGGCGTGCCCGAGCGCTGAGAGAGCACAGCTCCTATCCCAGCCTCGGATGCGTCCACCTCCACTATGAACGCCAAAGAAGGATCCGGATGAGCCAGCACGGGAGCCGAGGGAAATAGAGCCTTCAGGTGACCAAAAGCCCTGTCCGCCTCAGCCGACCACTGCAGTCGCACCGGTCCCCCCTTCAGCAGTGAGGTAATGGGAGCCGCTACCTGACCAAAACCCCGGATCAACCTCCGGTAGTAGTTGACAAACCCTAGAAACCGCTGCACTTCCTTTATCGTGGTGGGAGTCAGCCAATTACGCACAGCTGAAATGCGGTCACTCTCCATCTCCACCCCTGAAGTGGAAATGCGGTACCCTAGGAAGGAGACGGACTGTTGGAAGAACAAACATTTCTCAGCCTTGACATACAGGTCATGCTCCAACAGTCAACCAAGAACCCTGCGCACCAGGGATACATGCTCGGCGCGTGTAGAGGAGTATATGAGAATGTCGTCGATATACACCACTACACCCTGCCCGTGCAGGTCCCGTAAAATCTTGTCAACAAAGGCCTGGAAGACTGATGGAGCATTCATCAACCCGTACGGCATGACGAGGTACTCATAGTGCCCTGAGGTGGATGCTAGTCTTCCACTCGTCTCCCTCCCGGATACACACCAGGTTGTAAGCGCTCCTGAGATCCAATTTTGTGGAGAAGCACGCCCCGTGCATTGACTCGATCGCACTGGCGATGAGAGGCAGCGGGTAGCTGTACCTCACAGTGATCTGATTGATACCCCGATAGTCAATACTCGGGCGCAGACCTCCATCCTTCTTCTTCACAAAAAAGAAACTCGAGGAGGAAGGTGAAGTGCCAAATCGGCATATTCTGAGGGGATGCGCACGGTGGAGACTTGGTCTGGAGTTTCCACTGTAGTCGCACCGATGGAAACCCCTACACACCTCCCTGAGCACTTTCGTGACCACCCCTTGAGAGCCCTCTGTTGCCACGAAATAGTGGGGTCATGACAGGCCAACTAGGGTAGGCCCAGCACCACGGGAAACGCAGGAGAATCAATAAGGAAGAGACTGATTCTCTCCTTGTGACCCTCCTGCCTAACCATGTCTAGTGGAGCGGTGGCCTCCCTAATCAGCCCTGACCCTAATGGTTAACTATCTAGGGCGTGCACAGGGAAAGGCGTATCCACAGGAACAAGGGGGATCCCTAAACTATGGGCAGATGAACAGTCCAAAAAAATCCCAGCTGCGCCTGAATCTACGAGCGCCTTATGCTGGGAATGCGGGGAAAACTCAGGAAATTCAGGCCCCGATCCGGACGTCCGTGGGTAGCCATCAGGTTGTCCAGCCGGATGGACAGGTCTACCAGCTGGTCCAATGTGAGGGTGGTGTCTCGGCAGCCCAACTCCCGACGGACGTCCTCGCGCAGACTACACCGGTAGTGATTGATCATGGCCCTGTCGTTCCATCCCGTGCTAGCGGCCAGGGTCCGGAAGTCCAAAGCAAAATCCTGCGCGCTCCTCGTCCCCTGCCTCAAGTGGAACAGACGTTCACCCGCCGCTCGACCCTCAGGCGGGTGGTTGAAAACTGCCCGAAAGCGGCGGGTAAACTCTGCGTAATGGTCCAATTCCAGGGCTTTGCCTGAGAGACAGGAGACGAGGGCGGACACGCTCTCACGTCCCCGAAGGAGCTGGGTGGACGGTCGCCAGGTACAGCTCCAGCTGGAGTAGGAACCCCTGGCATCCGGCAGCCTTCCCATCATACTCCCGCTTGAACCGGGTGAAGGAGGGGTGGACAGTGGGGCCTGCTGTAGTGGGGCTGGTGGAGGCGTTGGAAGGCCTCCTTCTCTCTCCCATCTATCCATTGTCTGCAGAACGCGATCCATGGCGGTGCCCAGACGTTGCAACAAGGTCGCATGCTGCTGGACGCGCTCCTCGACCGTGAAGGGGGGGCCGTCTGCTCCTGCTGACTCCATTTACTGGTGAGTGATTCTGTAATGGTATGCGTGAAGGGCTGTAGGAAGTCAGGCGCAGGAGAGCAGATAGTTGGTAGCAAAACGGAGCCTTTATTTGGCGACCCAAAAGCACACGGCACAAACTAACACGAAATATAAAATAAGGGTTTAACATAACCCAGCGTTACCAGCCGAACGTGCGCATACAAAATAACAGATAAACAATCACTCACAAACAAACATGGGGGAACAGAGGGTTAAATAATGAACAAGTAATTGGGGGATTGAAACCAGGTGTGTAAGACAAAGAAAAAACAAATGGAAAATTAAAAGTGGATCGGCGATGGCTAGAAGGCCAGTGTCGTCGACCGCCAACCGCCAAACGCCGCCCGAACAAGGAGAGTGACCAACTTCGGCGGAAGTCGTGACATGCATAAAGATCACATTGAGGAATGTTTTAGATAAAATAGTGGTAAAAGAGGGTGTCATGATCCTGATACTGTATCATGATATGGTATCATGTCACCTAAATCATGGTGTCATGTCCAACTCTTCAACTTGTACATGTGTGAAATAGGACAAAATATAAGTACCCACCAAATTATTATTATTACTCTTCATGCGTATTAATAGACACTTGTACATGTGTGAAATAGGACAAAATAAAAGTACCCACCAAACTATTTTTATTATTATTATGTGACAGGGTTATGTGCATAGTGTAGCTTTTGCATCAGAAATACTTAACAGTAGGCCTAATATTACTAACTATATTATGGACAACAACAAAAAACATCAGAAAAAGTCTAGCAATTGAATGTGGAAATTGTAGAAATGAGTACAGAATATTTACAAAGAAACACTATACATTTGAAGGAATAATAAAATATGAATGATTGAATTATTGTTAACTGATTGCAATTGCAATTATTCTCCTAAACATTTTTATTAGTCTAAACTGGCTGCCACACATTTACATTCCATTTCCTGGGCTTATTAATATTTTCCTATTTGAATACCCAAATACTCCGTACTGGAGTCTTTCAAAGTCAAAGCCACAAATTATATGATCACTTCAGTGTGCCTGGGTGTAGTGCTGGTATAGCTGGATGGAGGGCAGGGAGATGGGAGACGACGGCTTTCCCCTTGTGAGGTATACAGAGTAGGCATTTGAGCCATATAAGGATGCATTATGGAATGATGAAGCATGGAGGGGTGAACCAGGCTGGAAAACACCATGGAGGGGTGCATGGTAAAAGGTTGGACCATGGAGGGTTGTGGGCTGGTGGGAGTTTCCTGCCTCTTTAAGGTTTGGTGGACCCGTGTGGGTCCAGTTGGACAGGCTTGGCTGGCATTGGGAGGGTAGAGAGATGAGGTGGAACCACAGGACGTCCCTGTACTCACAGTCATGGGTACAGCCTCCTGCTGCTGCTCTCCACTCCCACCCTGGGGCCCAGCAGCATCGTCTGGGCTTTGGTAGATCTCCTGTTTACGACTCAGACAGACACCCATGGCCACCATGGAGCCCAGAAAGATAAAGGCCAGAAAAACAGAGCCCACGATCACAAAGGGGACATAGACAGGTACTACAGAGTGAAAAGAAAACACAAAAATAAAGAGGGCAGGGGAGAAGTGGAAGGATTGATTGAGTAGAAAGGAAAGAAAGACATTTTAAGGATGACCTTAAAAGGCTGGGGTAGTGTTCATATTCCAAAAAAAGTATTAAACTGTGCAACATGAAACACAAAAAAACGGTTCATTGAAAGATCCTTGGCAGAAGATCAAGTCTTAACTTGATGCTCGTGATGTGAGGAGTAGACTAACTGCATGTTGAAGAATAGAATAAATGCTTGGACATGAGGCCACCCTTTAAGGCACATTTGGTGGGTTGGATTCAAGCACACACTGCATTAGGCTTTCTCATTCCTCAATACCATTTATAAGGAATCTCACTGTGTGTGTTATCAAGGAATAGGTAGCTATGCCTAAAAAAAAGGCCTTCTATAGCTAGCACATTAGGTCTTAATGAAAAATAATAATTGACCAAGTATTTGTTCCTATTTCAGTAGCCAAAGTTAAAATTTACCTGCGCTCTTGGCATCTTTCTCGTCATCAGACGTGCCAGGCTGTAGAACTTGTTCGTGGTTGTTGCAGTTACCCTGATCCAGTCTAGCTCCTTTTAGTGCGCAACAGTAGCGCAGCTCACACTTTCCACAACAGATCGCAGCTTCTCTTTGATCGTGGCGCTCCGGACAATGGAAACCCCCTCGCCAGTTAGATTGAGCGTCCTTCCAACTATGGCAATATTCACCATTCGTCCTCTGTTGCGTCATGCCCACTTGGAAAATCAGACTGATAAAAGCCCCAACAGCAAAACGCACAGTCCTCATCCCGTTCCAACTGGAGAGACGAATCCCGTGTCGGTAATTTTTGTTATCACAAAATAATAACCTGGAAATAAATCCTAAAAGATGATAAATAACATATAACATATGTGGCTCAATCGACCACCCTTTCTACAATAGGCTAGGCCTATATCCCATGACAACTAGGCTATTTAAACCGATCAAAAGTTATGAACGCAGCGCTTGTTCCTATTTCGAAAGCGCAACTAGACATATCTAGAATAGGCTAATAAAATCATGCAGGGAGCTATAGGTACGCTATGTAAAATGAACGCATAGGCTTACCATTGGATTCACGCCATGTGATGCATCATAACATGAGTTGGTTCTGCTCTGTGGATCTGTTCTCTCCATAATTTGTGTCATGGGACACTAATTTTAGACCATTCCTTACAGACGCTAGCCTACTGTATGGGCACATGAATATATATGTAGCTATGTAGCCTATTTTGCTGATTAAATAGCCTAGCATAGTTAGGCCAATTTGATTTATAAATCTTAACTGGGCAGTTTATTCGGCTAATATATCTCCCAAGTTAATTTTTCCAATGTTCTGCTTCAATAGGCCTATCACAGCCAAAATGGGCTAAGTGATTGGATATCATTCGACTGTGTTGCTACATCAAAGCAATAGCTTGATTTTGACTGAGTGTCTAAGTAAACTTTGTCATTGAGGAAAGGAGACGAGGAAATCACGTCAATGATATTGGAATGCAGCCGCTGCCGCATTCGAGCTAAACGAGCCGAAAGAGGAAGGAAACTGTTGCGCTGTTACGCCATTTTGACTCCCAGAGCTCGTATTTTCTAATGTAATCTAGGGCTTCCGAGCCACAATGGTGATTGTTTCCCAAAATAGTCTTGCGCCTGTCAGTTGATCAGTCTCCTAATCCGACAGAAAATTCTGAAGGGCCCTGGACCATTGAATACTAAGAGAAGGTAATCAACCCATATCATATGAATCCATTATAGTTTGGTAACATTATTGTCAATTCATTGCAACTGGCTAATAAATTATGATAAACCACGCAGATTAGCTAACGTTAGCTGTTGTTACATTTCCGTTCTGTCAGTGTCACCTGCCTGACTACGATTAGTTTAGCTCTATCTAGCTAGTATGATTTGCTTGTTTGTGTGATACACAACTGAAACTAAGACTGTATTTCAGAACTTTTGTAGTTGTATTATGGTCTGTAGAGACTAGTTTACTAGCTTCATAGCTCGTTGTTTTTCTCCTGCTTTTGCCAAGCAGATGGTATCGAAGCTCTCCAGGTATTAGCGCTGAGCAAGCTTACATGTCACTGTACCAATGAATGAAATGTGTCTTTTGATTCTGTGTGGTTATGGTGAATTATTTTCATTCCATTAAGTCATTTAATTTATTGAAACAGTGGATCAATATATAACTAGTGTCATGTCTTTCATGTGTCGTCATAGTGGAGTGTCACATTCCTCTTCTTACTCTTTGCAGACACACACACACTCAGGATGGACACTTCCAAGCTTCCTAAGATCCGTGATGAAGAGCGGGAAAGCGAGTTTGGATATGTGCATGGAGTTTCTGGTCCAGGTCAGTGTCTGCAGTTCAAATCAAGGATCTCAGGCTCTGGCATGGGAGTGATAACTCTCATGCCTGTGCCTAGGGCTTTAGTGCAGTGAGCTAACAATGCTTTCAGCACATGCTATAGCACCTGGTCAATTCAGCCTGCTCTTTTCCAGCATGGCAAAAATATATATTTCGACTTGATCATGTAGCCAGACTGCCTGCTACTTTCAAAAACATGTTTTGTGTCATCTGTTCTTTGTCTAACCTGTTTAATCAACAGTGGTGACGGCCACCGCCATGGCAGGAGCGGCCATGTACGAGCTGGTGCGTGTGGGTCACAGTGAGCTGGTGGGAGAGATCATCAGGCTGGAGGGAGACATGGCAACCATTCAGGTCTACGAGGAGACCTGTATCCTTTCCAGTCATACATTCTCAACTAGACATACAGTTACTCCCACCTTCAGTAACTGTTGACGGTTCACTTACTTTTGTGTACTTCTTTTCTGATGTATTCTAGCCTGTCCTCTTGTCTGGCATATTACTAGGCTATATGGTTCGTTTTCCTGAAAGTACGTCACAGCTGGTGTGTCTGTCGGAGACCCTGTCCTTCGGACAGGAAAGCCCCTGTCTGTAGAGTTGGGTCCGGGAATCATGGGGTCCATTTTTGATGGCATCCAGCGGCCCCTCAAAGACATCAATGACCTCACTCAAAGCATTTACATCCCTAGAGGAGTCAACATTGGAGCCCTCAACCGTGACCTCAAGTGGGAGTTTACACCTGGTCAGAGTCTTAGAGTAAGAAAACAATGTATTTCCTTGTGAGTGTGTAAGCAAGATGTGTTTGAATGTGTCTCCACTGAAATATGATCCATCTCCTGAATCTACATATTATGTTCTCTCCCCCCTGTCCATCTCTGCCTCAGACCGGCAGTCACATAACAGGTGGGGATATCTATGGTACGGTCTTTGAGAACTCGCTGATCAAACACAAGTTGATGCTGCCTCCCCGGAACAGAGGCACTGTCACCTACGTGGCCCCACCTGGAAACTATGATGTCAATGTGAGTAGAGCCGGGACGATACCAGTATCGCGATACTCGTTAGTATCGTGGCAAGGAAACGAAACACAAAGCGGGTTTAACTTCTTAATGAAAACAGCCCTAACGTTGGAAACAAACATCATTATGTTGTCGTCCGGAGTCATATTTATGTATTTTCCAAACTATAGTACACAATACGTTACAACGTTTTTAAAGGACCAAAGAATTTGGTCTGCTTCGTGTAAATGTTTGGCTTGGGAAAAAAACATTGCTATACTGGTATCGTCACAGCCCTAAATGTGAGTCATCCTCCACCTACTAACATCTTGACAGCTGAATGGCATAATGCCATTGTCTTGTCTCTGTTGTTTGGTCAATTGTGTGTGTTTCGGCAGGATGTGGTGCTGGAACTGGAGTTTGAGGGTTTGAAGGAGAAGTTTACCATGATCCAGGTCTGGCCAGTGCGACAGATTCGCCCAGTCACAGAGAAGCTACCTGCCAATCACCCCCTGCTCACCGGCCAGAGAGTGTTGGATGCCCTCTTCCCGTGTGTATACATATCTCTACTTTCTTTTCCTTTTTTCTACTGACTCATTCCCACTTCATATCCTTTCTTCCTGACCTTTACTTAAGCCTCTGACAAGTCACCTGCTTCTGGCTCGGTGTTTGTCTGTGCTCACAGGTGTGTCCAGGGTGGTACTACTGCTATCCCAGGAGCCTTCGGTTGTGGCAAGACTGTGATCTCACAGTCCCTGTCCAAGTATTCCAACAGTGATGTCATCATCTACGTGGGCTGTGGAGAGCGTGGAAATGAGATGTCTGAAGTGTTGAGAGATTTCCCTGAGGTTAGTGATAGTCCGTGTGTCAAGTTCTAATCATTGACATGTTAATGAGATCAGTGAATTACACTACTTGGGTGTCTGGCATAGCCGATCACCAGTTTGATGTGTTTTCAGTCTTACTAATGGTATTCCTCCCTGCTCCATAGCTTACAATGGAAGTGGATGGAAAGGTGGAAAGTATCATGAAGAGAACAGCTCTAGTGGCCAACACTTCCAACATGCCTGTCGCTGCTAGAGAGGCCTCTATTTACACAGGTACCAGGCGATCACATTACAGATGGCAACCTATAAAGCTGGTGTCGGCTGTTTTGAATCATCATCGTTGTTGGTAGTTGTAAATCTTTTGGTCTAGAATGTGGGGGGATTAGCCACCAGTCACCACTCATTCTCATAACCTTGTGGTGACTGGAATTCTGTGCCTTTGATTCTGACTGTATCTACTTTGTGCCACTGCAGGAATTACTCTGTCTGAGTACTTCAGAGACATGGGCTACAACGTCAGCATGATGGCCGACTCCACTTCCCGGTGGGCCGAGGCTCTCAGGGAGATCTCAGGACGATTGGCTGAGATGCCTGCTGGTGAGTACAATAAGCTGCTGGTGAGTACAATGAGCCAATAGCAATAGAGCATGTTTTTTTTTGGTAATACTATCACAGCAACATGTCTGCCATTTTGAGCCAGTCAGAGCTCTGTGTGCTGTTTGTGCACAGACAGCGGGTACCCTGCCTACCTGGGAGCCAGACTGGCCTCCTTCTATGAGCGTGCTGGCAGGGTTAAGTGCCTGGGCAACCCAGAGAGAGAGGGCAGCGTCAGCATTGTTGGAGCGTGAGTACTATATCATTCTACCAGCAGGGGGAACCTCTATCACCCCCCCCCTTACCTCCTGGCACTAAGGGTCAGACAGGTTCTGTACCAGTCCTGCAACACCAGATACCTGAACCATGTAGTCTTATCCACCTTGGAACGTATGATACAGTGATGGCAGACTGGTGTCTGAATAATTTGGCCTGGTGTTATTTCCCCTAGTGTGTCTCCCCCTGGTGGAGACTTCTCTGATCCTGTTACTTCAGCTACACTGGGTATTGTACAGGTAATGCCTCAATTGTGTATATATTACAAAGTTTTGACAATTCAAACCTTTACTCTTCCTACTCCTCATTCCTGTTTTTATCTTCTCTCTGTCTCTTTCTCCATCTCTCAGGTGTTCTGGGGCCTGGATAAGAAGCTGGCTCAGAGAAAGCATTTTCCCTCGGTCAACTGGCTGATCAGCTACAGCAAGTACACGCGGGCGCTGGACGAGTACTACGACAAGCACTTCCCTGAGTTTGTGCCGCTTCGCACCAAGACCAAGGAGATCTTGCAGGAGGAGGAGGATTTGGCTGAGATTGTACAGCTTGTAGGCAAGGTGAGGCTGAGCCCATGTGAGGAAGGGTTATGGGTTGATATACTGCCTAGGTTGATGGTTGGCATGTGTATGCACGCACTAGGCACTTATTGCTGTCCCCCATGTCAACTTAACAACAGGCATCTCTCGCTGAGACCGACAAGATCACATTGGAGGTTGCTAAACTACTCAAGGATGACTTCCTGCAGCAGAATGGCTATACTCCGTATGACAGGTAAATACACACTCTGGCACACATTAATCTATGTCATAAACGTACTAAAATGACTTAATCATCGGTTATTAAGCCCATATTGGTTAATTGATTGACTTTTTTGTCCTTTTCCTGAAGGTTCTGCCCTTTCTACAAAACGGTGGGCATCCTTTCCAACACAATTGCGTTCTACGACTTGGCACGCCATGCAGTGGAGACCACGGCTCAGAGTGACAACAAGATCACCTGGTCCATGATCCGGGAGCACATGGGAGAGATCCTCTACAGACTCAGCTCTATGAAGTTCAAGGTACATGCTTGTTCAGCCCCTTTATCCATGTTCATCTGCATTCGAAATCATCTTCCTCAATCCCTCTACCAACTCTGGTCTTTGTACATCCAATGTGGGACTTTGTCTTGGGGTGTCATTGTGTAACTGTTTCAGGATCCAGTGAAGGAGGGCGAGGCCAAAATCAAAGCAGACTACTCTCAGCTGCTGGAGGACATGCAGAATGCCTTCCGTACCCTGGAGGACTGAGCTCTCCCCTCCCTCCCCTCCTAGCCCCCAGTGCTCTCTGGCCGCTGTTTGTGAATGTCTATTTAGGCCAGTGACAGTCACACCTCAGTCATTCCTAAGTGTTCATTCCTCCACATTCCAACACGATGTTCAACCCCTTTATTTCTCTTTTAATTTCACCATACTGTCATGTACAAGGCAGTACTGGAATCATTTTTTTTCTCAGTTTAAACTTGAATTCATGTTTACCAAATCTATTACCATTAGCAAAACCATCATCCGTGACCCCATCGTATGGATGTTCTCCTCCCTTCAGCCCCCTTGTCATCCATGAAGAGCACACGACTACAGCCCTGGTTACAGACAATAATCAGTGGACCCCGATCAGGTACTACACTTGTACTTAACTACTAGCTGAAACACGTGGAGTGTTACCTTCATCTCCCAGGTGTGACTGACCACCACCAATAGATGGTTGACAAAAATGGGAATGTACACAGGGGTAAAGGGACAGAGGCACCTTGTTTATTTCAGGAGGTTGAGGCCCTCTTCCTCTCAATGCCTCTCAGATGGTATTTTATGTTCTTCTCTCTGTGGATATTTAGATGTTGTCGATGTTGTTGTTTTTCTGTTGTGTGAGACAGAAACTGTGTGTGTGTGTGTGTGTTAGAATCAGTTGTCTCCACCTTGAAGGCATATTTATGTCACATGTATTGTGTAAGTCTAAAGAAAATAAATGAATGGGAAATAATCATTTGCCCGGTGTTTTATGCTGGATGGAGTATTCAGACCCGTTGACTTTTTCCACATTTTGTTACGTTACAGGCTTTTTAAAAAATTGATCAAAGAAAAAAAACATAATGACAAAGCAAAAATAGGTTTTTAGTAATTTTTGCAAATGTATACATTTTTCCAAAAACTATCACATTAACATAAGTATTCAGACCCTTTAATCAGTACTTTGTTGAAGAACCTTTGGCAGCGATTACATCCTACAAGCTTGGCACACCTGTATTTGGGGAGTTTCTCCCATTCCTCTCTGCAGATCCTCTCAAGCTCTTGTCAGGTTGGATGGGGAGTGTCGCTGCACAGCTATTTTCAGGTCTCGTCAATGTTCGATCGGGTTTAAGTCCGGGCTCTGGCTGGGCCACTCAAGAACATACAGAGACTTGTTCCAAAGCCACTCCTGCGTTATCTTGTTGGAAGGTGAACCTTTGCCCCAGTCTGAGGTCCTGAGCGCTCTGGAGAAGGTTTTCATCAAGGATCTCTTTGTACTTTGCTCCGTTCATCTTTCCCTCGATCCGGACTAGTCTCCCAGTCCCTGCCGCTGAAAAACATCACCACAGCATGATGCTGCCACCACCATGCTTCACTGTAGGGATGGTGCCATGTTTCCTCCAGATGTGATGCTTGGCATTCAGGCCAAAGAGTTCAATCTTGGTTTCATCAGACCAGAGAATCTTGTTTCTCATGGTATGAGAGTCCTTTAGGTTCCTTTCGGCAAACTCCAAGCGTACTGTTGCGCCTTTTAATGAGGAGTGGCTTCCGTCTGGCCACTGCCATAAAGGCCTGATTGGAGAAGTGCTACAGAGATGGTTGTCCTTCTGGAAGGTTCTCCCATCTCCACAGAGGAACTCTGGAGCTCTATCAGAGTGACAATCAGGTTCTTGGTCACCTCCCTGAGCAAGGAGGCTCTTCTCCCCCAATTGCTCAGTTTGGCCGGGCAGCCAGCTCTAGTAAGAGTCTTGGTGGTTTCAAACTTCTTCCATTTAGGAATGATGGAGGCCACTGTGTTCTTGGGGCCCTTCAATGCTGCAGACATTTTTGGTACCCTTCCCCAGATCTGTGCCTCAACACAATCCTGTCTCGGAGCTTTACGGACAATTCCTTTAACCTCATGGCTTTGTTTTTGCTCTGACATGCACTGTCAACTGTAGGACCTTATATAGACAGGTGTGTGCCTTTCCAAATCATGTCCAATCAATTGAATTTACCACAGGTGGAGTCCAATCAAGTTGTAGAAATATCTCAAGGACGATCAATGGAAACAGGATGCACCTGAACTCAATTTCAAGTCTCATAGCAAATGGTCTGAATACTCATGTAAATTATGTATATCTGTTTTTATTTTTATGTAACCTTTTAACTAGGTAAGTCAGTTAAGAACAAATTCTTATTTACAATGACGGCCTACCCCGGCAAACCCGGATGACGCTGGGCCAATTGTGCGCCGCCCTATGGGACTCCCAATCACGTCCAGATGTGATACAGACAACAGATTTTTACCTTGTCAGCTCTGGGATTCGATCTAGCTACCTTAGGCTACCTGCCGCCGTAGAACAAAAACACACAAGAAATAAAAATAACAACACGAGAAAGATAGTAAGCATACTATATACAGGGTCAGTTCCAGTACCATATTTACAATGTGCAGGGATACTGGTGATTGAGGAAGATGCACTGTATATACAGTGAATGTGGACACCCCTTCAAACTAGTGAATTTGGCTATTTCAGCCACATCCATTGCTGACGGGTGTATAACATTGCATGGCTGTGTAATCAATCTCAATAGACAAACATTGACAATAGAATGGACTCACTGAAGAGTTCAGTGACTTTCAATGTGGCACCATCATAGGATGCCACCTTTACAACAAGTCAGTTTGTCAAATTTCTGCCCTACTAGGGCTGCCCCGGTACACTGTAAGGGCTGTTATTGTGGTGGAAATGTCTAGAATCAACAACGGCTCAGACGTGAAGTGGTAGGCCACACAAGCTCCCAGAACAGGACCACGGAGTGGTGAAGCATGTAGCGCGTAAAAATTGTCTGTCCTCGGTTGCAACACTCACTGCCAAGTTCCGAACTGCCTCTGAAAGCAACGTAAGCACAAGAACTGTTCGTCGAGATCTTAATGAAATGGCTTTCCATGGCCAAGCAGCCGTACACAAGCCTAACATCACCATGCGCAATGCCAAGCGTCGGCTGAAGCGGTGTAAAGCTCGCCACCATTGGACTCTGGAGCAGTAGAAACGTGCTCTCTGGAGTGATGAATCACGCTTCACCATCTGGCAGTCCAACTGACATATCTGGGTTTGGAGGATGCCAGGAGAATGCTACCTGCCCAAATGCATAGTGCCAACTGTAACGTTTGGTGAAGGAGGAATGATGGTGTGGGGCTGTCTTTCATGGTTCATGCTAGGCCCCTTAGTTTCAGTGAAGGGAGATCTTAACGCTACAGCATACGATTACATTCTAGACGATTCTGTGCTTCCAACTTTGTGGCAACAGTTTGGGGAAGGCCCTTTCCTATTTCAGCAGGACAATGCCCCTGTACACAAAGTGAGGTCCATACAGAAAGGGTTTGTCGAGATCGGTGTGGAAGAACTTGACTGGCCTGCACAGGGCCCTGGCCTCAACCCCCTCGAACACCTTTTGGATGAATTGGAAACCCAATATCAGTGCCCGACCTCACTAATGCTCTTGTGGCTGAATGGAAGAAAGTACCCGCAGAAATGTTCCAACATCTAGTGGAAAGCCTTCCCAGAAGAGTGGAAGCTGTTATAGCAGCAAAGGGGGGGACCAACTCCATATTAATGCCCATGATTTTAGAATGAGATGTTCGACAAGCGATGTTCGACTTTTGGTCATGTGGTGTATGTATAGAGGTAAGGTGACTAGGCATCAGGATATATGATAAACAGAGTAGCAGCAGCGTCTATGATGATTGTATGTGAGTGTGTGTGTGTGGAGTCAGTATAAATGCATGTGCATATTATGTGTGTGTGTGATCAAATGATGGAGTGAGTGTTTGTGTGGGTGTTGGAGTGTCAGTGTGCGTGAGAGTGGAAAAAAACGATAGTCCATGTAGCTATTTTGTTAGCTATTTAGCAATCTTATGGCTTGGGGATAGAAGCTGTTCAGGAGATTGTTGGTATCAGACTTGATGCACCGGTACCGCTTGCCGTGCTGAAGCCGAGAGAACAGTCTGGAGTCTTTAGCGATTTTCCGGGCCTTCCATTCACACCGCCTTATTTAGAGGTCCTGGATGGCAGGGAGCTTGGCCCCAGCGATGTTCTGGCCTATCCGCACCACCCTCTGTAGCGCCGTGCGATCGAAGGCGATGCTGTTGCCATACCAAGCAGTGATGCAGCCAGTCAAGATGCTCTCAATGGTGCAGCTGTAGAACTTTTTGAGGATTTGAGGGAAACATTTTGGGCCTCCTGAGGGGGAAGAGGCGCTGTCGCACCTTCTTCATGACTGTATGCGTGTGTTTGAACCATTCGCTAGCTAGCTGTAACAATGTATTTGAGAGACAAGTGCTCATTGTGCAAATGTATTTATATTTTCAATAAACATTGGAGACAAAATCTAGTTTACATGTTGTCAACAACCTAAGACAACCCTGTCTGTTTTGCCCCATAGTTGCGCACACGTTGGTTTTGTTGCTAAACCACTAACCTGTCTACAACACAACATTTTTTTGTGACATAACCATCAGTAGAGTTGAAAATGTGATGGAAACCCATTTAACTTGTATTGTTTTTATCCCATACAGGGGAATTTAACCGCAAATGTAATTTTTATGTGCACTATGCGATCACGCACAGCTTTTTATCCGCAACAAGTCAATTTAATGGAAACACATCTCTGGTGGGAAAATGCGCATATTGTTTTTATGTGGGTTTTAGAATATTCGCATGAAAATCTGTCACCAATTGGATGGAAACCTAGCTACTGTCATAAAAGTTGTATCCTTCAAAAGAAACAATTCACAAAAATGTCTAGTTTAAAAAAAAATCCTGTATTGAAACATTGTTACTTTTCATCGAACTGTAAGAAATTGTAATAGAGACTGGAAACTAGTAATAACTACATTTCAACATAAGCCATATTTTATACAAAAATATACATACTCCTCATTTCTCTTGGACATATGCTGGACTTATTAAGACACCAACTACAGACAAACATAATTCCCCTCCCCCATAATAACCACAGAACACACCCAACCCATGGTTGGAGCTCAAGACAAAAAACTATCTCAGGAACCAATGGAACGTGGACACCAGGCCTGTTCAGGACTACCCAAGACCCAGATCGACCAATCGGAAGGCCAGACTCGCAGATCTACCTACTTTGCTTGTTGTCTATATAATACTGTACATTTCTTGAAACTATCTCTTTTCCGGACGATTCAATAAGAATCAGACAGAAAGAGCCTTGCTGCAAGATTTTACTAAGATATCTTTACATGTGATTAAACGGCCTTATTATAAAATTATCCACCTCGTCCTATTGTCTCCTCTTGTTCTCCTGTCAACAGTAAACGTTTTACTAACAGAACCCAAAATATGTAAATAATAGAAAATAGTTGGAAAACAAAACAAACAAGTATTTTTCTCAATTGCATCAAAATCAGCTTATACTGTATACATCTGAAACAACTTCTAATGTAATCTTATTGAGCATCACTATTTCCCACGGTTCTAAATGCTGTTTTTAAATGGAACACACACTCTCTCACCTGACAACCACACCACTAATCCAGGTCCTTGCAGAAACTGAGCTTAATTCCACTCCCCTCCACAGTGGTGCCATTATGGGGAGACAGTGGCAAACTCTTGATGTGTTCCTCAGCATCATGGAGAAGTCCCCAGCAATGGGATTCCCAGAGAAGAATGCCCAGCCTGCAAAGGTATCCTCAGACGTCTGGTTGCCCTCTAGTATGGTGTGCCTCTCCTCGTGCCCATGGAGCACCAACTATACCTCCACCCCATCTGGGTCACCTACAGACAGCAAGCAGGAGAAGACCACATTGTCTCCCGCCATCGCATTCTCTTTATCGGGCTGCTACTGCACCATGAGGCCCCCCTCCACCACCAACTCCCTCCTCCACAGGGCCCTCCTCCCCACAACACCCTCCTCCATGAGGTCCCCCTCCTCCAGAACTCAAATCAAATTATTTTGTCACATGTGCCAAATACAACAGTTGTAGACCTTACAGTCCTTAACCAACAATGCAGTTTAAAGAAAATACTAAATTACTAAATAAACAAAAGTAAAAACATCTAAAATAAAAAAGTAACAACAAAATAACAATAATGAGGTTATATAAAGGGGGTAAAGTGATAATAAACAGTGAGAAGCAGCAGTGTAAAAACAAAGGGGGATGGGGTCAATCTAAATAGACCGGGTGGCCATTTGATACATGTTTCAGCAGCCTTAGGGCTTGGGGGTAGAAGCTATTAAGGAGCCTTTTGGACCTAGACTTGGCACTCCGGTACCGCTAACCATTCGGTAGCAGAGAGAGCACTCTATGACCTGGGTGACTGGAGCTTTTTACAATTTTTTGCGCCTTCCGCTGACACCGCCTAGTACATAGGTCCTGAATGGCAGGAAGCTTGGCCCCTGTGATGTACTGGGTCATGCGCCTTACGGTCGGATGCTGAGTAGTTGCCATACCAGGTGGTGATGCAACCGGCCAGGATGCTCTTGATGGTGCAGCTGTAGAACTTTTTGAAGATCTGGGGACCCATGCCAAATCTTTTCAGTCTCCTGAGTAGGAAAAGGCGTTGTCATGCCCTCTTCACGACTGTCTTGGTGTGTTTGAACCATGATAGTTTGTTGGTGACGTGGACACCAAGGAACTCTCGCTCCACTACAGCCCCATCGATCATCTCGTTTGTCTTGCTCACGTTGAGGGAGATGTTGTTGTCCTGGCACCACACTGCCAGATCTCTGACCTCCTCCCTATAGGATGTCTCATCATTGTCGGTGATCAGGCCTACCACCGTTGTGTCGTTAGCAAACTTAATGATGGTGTTGGAGTCATGATTGGCCACGCGGTCGTGGGTGAACAGGGAGGGGACTAAGCTTAGTGATGAGCTTTGTGGGCACTATGGTGTTGAAGGCTGAGCTGTAGTGAATGAATAGCATTCTGACATAAGTGTTCCTTTTGTCCAGGTGGGAAAGGGCAGTGTGGAGTGCAATTGATATTGCGTCATCTGTGGATCTGTTGGGGCGGTATATGAATTGGAGTGGGTCTAGGGTTTCCGGGATGACGGTGTTGATGTGAGCCATGACCAGCCTTTCAAAGCACTTCATGGCTACCGATGTGAATACTACAGGGCGGTAGTCATTTAGGAAGGTTACCTTCGCTTTCTTGGGCACAGGGTGGTCTGCTTGACACATGATTCGTTCAGTGAAGACACTTGCCAGTTGATCCGTGCATGCTCTGAGTGCACGTCCTGGTCATCCGTCTGGGAATGCCTTGTGAATGTTGACCTGTTTAAAGGTCTTACACACATTGGCTACGGAGAGCCCTGCCACATCCGACGAGCATCAGAGCTGGTGTAGTAGGATTCAATAGTCCTGTATTGATGCTTGCCTGTTTGATGGTTCGTCTGAGGGCTTAGCAGGATTTCTTATAAATATCCGGATTACTGTCCCGCTCCTTGAAAGCGGCAGCTCTAGCCTTTAGCTTGGTGCGGATGTTGCCTGTAATCCATGGGTCCTGGTTGGGATATGTAGGTACGGTTACTGTGGGGACGACGTCATCGATGCACTTTTTGATGAAGCCGGTGACTGAGGTGGTATAGTCCTCAATGCCCCACAAGGCCCCCCTCCATAACTCCCTTCTCCTTCACAAGGCCCCCCTCCTCCACAAAGCCCTCCTCTTCCACAACCCCCTCCTCCTCCACAAGGCCCTCCTCCTCCATGAGGCCATCCTCATCCAGAACTCCCCCCTCCTCCATAACTCCCTCCTCCACAAGTCCTTCCTTCTCCACAACTCCCTCCTCCTCCACAAGGCCCTCCTCCTCCACAAGGCCCCCTCCTCCACAACTCCCTCCTCCTCCACGAAGCCCTCCCCATCCACGAAGCCCTTCTCCTCCACAAAGCCCTCCTCCTCTGCGAGGCCCTCCTCCTCCACAAGTCCGTCGTCCTCCACAAGGCCCTCTTCCTCCACTGGGACATCAGTACGGACATCAGAAGAAAGTGAAGTGTTTTCTGTCTCAGAGCCAGGCTCTGATAGTACCGTCACTGTCGTGGTGTCTGTTACAGGACCTTCGGTATGGGCAGCATCTTGCATGGGGTTAGAAGCACCAGAGAATCCCCCCGGTCAACGAGAGAAACAGTTTAGACACACACACACGCACACAACCAAATACCCACACCCACTAATAAACACACACACACACACACCCTCTACACAGATATTGGCTTACAACAGTTCACACATTCTAGTAAGGACAACAAGGACACCATGGATTTACACAGACAGTTAATAGGAGAATAGGCAAACTAGAAAGACATCACAGCAGATCTGACATTGTCAAAATTCTAGAACTGAACTTAAAACACATCTGGAGTATGTGCTGCATGTTATTATCCTTTGCATAAGTAATACCTTTTTTTGGAATATTTTCACATTTTGATATCATGATGGGATTTCAAAGGAAAGGTTAACGGCAACAAAAAAACTCAGGGGTGACTTCAAGTCATCATACACAGGCAGATGCCATACAACAACCTCCTCAACCCTATTAGGTCTTTACACATAGGCCCATACCAGTGGAGGCTAATGGGAAGAGCTATAGCAGGACAAGGTCATTGTAAGGGCTGGAATGGAATAAATGGAATGGTATCAAACATATCAAACACATAGAAACCACACGTTTGACTCTGTTCCACTGATTCCATTCCAGCAAATATAATGATCCCGTCCTCCTATAGCTCCTCCCACCAGACTCCAGTGGTCTACACTCGTTCATTCCACTTTTGCTGACAACAGCTGTACATGCTAGTCAGACGTTGCACTTGTTATTGTCTGTGACTGACTGCATTAACCCCACCAAAATAGATTAGAGAGTCTGTATCTGACAGAGCTTATGTGCGCCAGGCTTTTTAACTGCTGCATGGTTCCGGACTACAGCTTGACTAATGGGACCATATCCAATAACCTGTGGCAGGGGGAGCTTCATCCTGTGTATTGATCCAGTCCATCTACACTGCATCACCAGAGTGGACATTACTGTAAAGTGAAAAGTCAGCTGTGTACCGATATCCCAATGTGTGTGTGTGTGTGTGCGTGTGATTGGGTATTTACAAGTGAAATCTATAGAGAAATCTAAATATGCACACTTTTTAAAATGTATTTCATGTCATTCACTTGTACACAATAATGTTTTTTCATAACCATATAATCAGAATCCATGTAAACTGGTACAAATTACATAACTGTTTGGTTTTTTCAAATGTTTGTGTGCATTGTGAGTCACACACAATTATTTGTCAGTAGACAATTGTCTGTTTTGGTTGTTTGCTGCTCATTGGGGCTTGGTTTACTAAGATGCCTCATTTAGGTTAGAGCTATAATATGTCACCTCTGAATATGCACATTTTTATTTGTCAAAAGTCAATTATCATTTTGTTTATTTTCAGTATAACCTTACATCAGAAAGCACTGCTTTTGTATTACTCTACCTATTAACATAATGTGATTCCTGCTTCCCATCACACATACACTTGATGGGGACGGGTCATATTGCTGGCTGGAGGAAATATGATGCCGAAGGGTGGGTCTGTCCCACTGATCTTCCTACTCCCCTCTTGCATGACTATGTCGCCTGTCTTGTCTCCCACACCAAGTCAACTCAGTGTGGATTATCAGGGCTGTTGTTGGACTTTTTAACACCTCAGTGTTATCATTCATGGAAAGGGACACCCATGACATACTGTCCATGTAGCAGCAGAAACACCAGGCTAAAGTTACCTAAAGTTTTCCAAGCCAACAATTCTGCAGCCGTAATAACAAAATGGTATCAGACTAATTTTAAAGGCTATTGAAGGGAACAACTGGCTGGAGAAGGGTGATTGACCTATACCACATTAGAGCAGGGTGATGGTAATATCAGGGGTGAGGTCTATGCATCTGTGCTTATCGTGGCATTTAAGGCAATTTCAGTATAGTCTAATATCATGTATTTCTATAGAGATGTTGAAAAATGATAAACTATGCAATGTCTCAGGTGCAGAACATTGACTTTGCAAGGACCATCAGCCTCAGCCATTCACAGCACTGAGTGGAGGTCGGGATATCATGTCAGACAAATACATTTTGTTAATGTCCAACAAAGCTTTAGCCTACTGTTTACATCAGCACATTTACAAGTATACCATCCTCCCATGATGTATCGCAATAGACCATTTGAGCTATTTAAATTGTGTTGCCCCCTCCAAAGTAGTCAGGCGCAGTGGTGACACTTTCTGTCTGAGAATACGCGGCATGCATACCACCTCCATTCGCTGCCACACGCTATCCCTGCCACTGGAAAGCATGCCAATTACCTTTTTCAACACTGTCACCCAAGCCAATCTGGCTATCTCCTCTCATCAAATCTGCTCCTCTACAATGACCGACATGTTGCTTTCCCATGAGGAGGAATAAAACCTAATCAAGCTCTCCCCGCCAAAAAAAACGTCTGGATTACAGGATATTACACTATACAAAGTTTTTGACTGAAACGGATATCACACCTATCAAAGCTTGTTGGATACCCCGGTACCACCTGGAATTCGCGGCCACGTAAATTCGGACTGAAGTTTTTCTAGTGTAGACGTGTCAACCGACCATAAACTAAAACAGATTGAAACGGATATTTGGTTTGACGTGGAAAATCAGACATATATTTCAGGAAAAACATAAGATAAATAAATAAAAATGATTGATGTTCCTAAAACAAAGGGTCTTTAGCCTAGTCTTCGAGGAAAAGGTGCTTCCACCGAAGAAATCTTCGGTCCAGGTAAATGTAGGTTATGCACTTCTTTTCTCTCAAAGGTAAGCTAGATGCACACAATTTTACACAATGCAGGCTACTGAAGCAATCATAGGCGTTATGAGATGTAATTCTCTGGGAACAAGTTTAAACTGCAGAATTGGTCAAAATATTGACTACCTTGTTTATTGGTATGCGATATCCCATTCATTTAGAATATTGGATTGAAACATTAAACATATTTACTTAATAATTGTTTAATACATTTGCATTGTTTGTTCAACCTTCCCCTTTAAACTGTAACTATAGCCTACAGTTATTTCAAGTTAATTTAATGAGAAGAAAATATTGAAGTCAATATTTAGACTGCCTCTGCAGTTTTAACTTAAATTCACTCACTATCGAAGAGCTGGGCTATATTTGAAGTAGAATGCCAGAAGACAAAGCCAACACTGGCAGTCACTCCAACAACGTACATTCTATCTCACTGTACGACTGGCGTGCTTGGGGACCGGGGTTTAGTTGGCCCAGATAGGTCTTCCCTAAGGAAATGACGGCCTTGTTTCTAAAAGCCACATATTAGAGGAAAGGCATTTTATTGTAAAACTTGTTAAAATCAAAAGCTATTTTAATTGATTCCATTAATTGACTCCCCATGTCACTTCATGAGGCAGATGATGGTATAGTATTCCTAGTTGGTAAGACTAGTAAAATGTGTGTGTGCACTTGCAATCGATTTGAGCGCAAGTAGTGGAGACCTTTCAGACAACTTAACCTTGATGAAGAACTGTCTGTGGGGGGTCAAGACAAAGAGATTCTTAAATTATATCCATGAAGTAGACCATCTAAGAGAGTACTCAGTGTCAAATAATATTTTCAAGGTCTTTCTCTCCCTGCTAGTTAACTGATTGATTATTGGCACCCAGATATACATTACATTTCAGTCATTTAGCAGACGCTCTTATCCAGAGAGACTTACAGTAGAGTGCATACATTTTATTACATTTTTACATACTGAGACAAGGATATCCCTACAGGCCAAACCCTCCCTACCGGCCAAACCCTCCCTAACCCGGACGACGCTATGCCAATTTTGCATCGCCCCACGGATCTCCCGGTTGCAGCCGGCTGCGACAGAGCCTGGGCGCAAACCCAGCCCAGCCCAGCCTGGGCGCGAACCCAGAGACTCTGGTGGCGCAGCTAGCACTGCGATGCAGTGCCCCACCCGGGAGAACTACCCCTCATCTGGGGCGCCAGTCAGTCCTTGAATCAGTCCTGCACACCTTGAGGGCCGGATTTGAGAAAGGTGATGCTCCAACCGTACATACCGCTAGAGCAGCAAGCTAGCTTTTCGTATGCAGTTAATTCGGGAAGAATTCAGACCCCTTCACATTTTCCACATTTTGTTAAGTTACAGACTTTTTTTTTTTTAAGTATCCCTTATCAGTCTACACACAATACCCCATAATGACAAAGTGAAAACAGGTTGAGAAATTTTTGCACATGTATTACAAATAAAAAACAGAAATACCTTATTTACATAAGTATTCAGACCCTTTGCTATGAGACTCGAAATTGAGCTCAGGTGCATCCTGTTTCCATTGATCATCCTTGAGATGTTTCTACAACCTGATTGGAGTCCATCTGTGGTAAATTCAATCGATTGGACACGATTTGGAAAGGCACACACCTGTCTATATAAGGTCCCACAGTTGACAGTGCATGTCAGAGCAAAAACCAAGCCATGAGGTTGATAGAATTGTCCGTAAGAGCTCAGAGACAGGATTGTATTGAGGCACAGATCTTTGGAAGGGTCCCAAAACATTTCTGCAGCATTGAAGGTCCCTAACAACACAGTGGCCTCCATCACTCTTAAATGGAAGAAGTTTGGAACCACCAAGACTGAGCAATCGGTGGAGAAGTTCAGGGAAGTGACCGAGAACCCGATGGTCACTCTGACAGAGCTCCAGAGTTCCTCTGTGAAAATGGGAAAACCTTCTCTGCAGCACACCGCCAATCATGACCTCAGACTGTGGCGAAGGTTCACCTTCCAAAGGACAACAACCCTAAGCACGCAGCCATGACAATGCAGGAGTGGCTTTGGGACAAGGCTCTGAATGTCCTTGAGTGGCCCAGCCAGGGCCCGGACATGAACCCGATCGAACATCTCTGGAGAGACCTGAAAATAGCTGTGCAGCGACACTCCCCATCCAACCTGACAGAGGTTGAGAGAATCTGCAGAGAAGAATGGGAGAAACTCCCCAAATACAGATGTGCCAAGCTTGTAGTATCATACCCAAGAAGGCTTGAGGCTGTAATTGCTGCCAATGTGCTTCAACAAAGTACTGAGTAAAGGGTCTGAATACTTATGGAAATTTTATATTGAAGTTTTTTTTATGATACATTTTCTAAAATGTCTAAAAAAACTTTTTTTGCTTTGTAATTATGGGGTATTGTGTCTAGAGTGATGAGGAGAAAAAACAATTTAATCGATTTTAGAATAAGGCTGTAACGTAACAAAATTCAAGGGGTCAAGGGGTCTGAATACTTTCCGAATGCACTGTAGGAGGCGAAAGTTGACTTCAGGCCTTGACAGAGGTGACATTACCATGCAAGTTTAAGATGTTCAAATCAAATCAAAGTTTATTTGTCACGTGCGCCAAGTACAACAGGTGTAGACCTTACAGTGAAATGCTTACTTACATGCTTTAACCAATAGTGCAAAAAAGGTATTAGGTGAACAATAGGTAGGTAAAGAAATAAAACAACAGTAAAAAGAGAGGCTATATACAGTAGTGAGGCTATAAAAGTAGCGGGGCTACATACAGACACCGGTTAGTCAGGCTGATTGAGGTAGTATGTACATGTAGATATGGTTAAAGTGACTATGCATATATGATGAACAGAGAGTAGCAGTAACGTAAAAGAGGGGTTAGCGGGCGGTGGGTGGCGGGACACAATGTAGATAGCCCGGTTAGCCAATGTGCGGGAGCACTGGTTGGTCGGCCCAATTGAGGTAGTATGTACATGAATGTATAGTTAAAGTGACTATGCATATATGATAAACAGAGAGTAGCAGCAGTGTAAAAAAAGGGGTTGGGGGGGGCACACAATGCAAATAGTACGGGTAGCCATTTGATTACCTGTTCAGGAGTCTTATGGCGTGGGGGTAAAAACTGCTGAGAAGCCTTTTTGTCCTAGACTTGGCACTCCGGTACTTGCCATGCAGTAGTAGAGAGAACAGTCTATGACTGGGGTGGCTGGGGTCTTTGACAATTTTTAGGGCCTTCCTCTGACACCGCCTGGTGTAGAGGTACTGGATGGCAGGCAGCTTAGCCCCAGTGATGTACTGGGCCGTACGCACTACCCTCTGTAGTGCCTTGCGGTCAGAGGCCGAGCGATTGTCGTACCAGGCAGTGATGCAACCAGTCAGGATGCTCTCGATGTTGCAGCTGTAGAACTTTTTGAGGATCTCAGGACCCATGCCAAATCTTTTTAGTTTCCTGAGGGGGAATAGGCTTTGTCGTGCCCTCTTCACAACTGTCTTGGTGTGTTTGGACCATTCTAGTTTGTTGTTGATGTGACACCAAGGAACTTGAAGCTCTCAACCTGCTCCACTACAGCCCCGTCGATGAGAATGTGGACGTGCTCGGTCCTCCTTTTCCTGTAGTCCACAATCATCTCCTTAGTCTTGGTTAAGTTGAGGGAGAGGTTGTTATTCTGCCACCACCCGGCCAGGTCTCTGACCTCCTCCCTATAGGCTGTCTCATCGTTGTCGGTGATCAGGCCTACCACTGTTGTGTCGTCTGCAAACTTAATGATGGTGTTGGAGTCGTGCCCGGCCATGCAGTCGTGGATGAACAGGGAGTACAGGAGGGGACTGAGTACGCACCCCCGGGGAGCTCCAGTGTTGAGGATCAGCGTGGCAGATGTGTTGCTACCTACCCTCACCACCTGGGGGCGGCCCATGAGGAAGTCCAGGATCCAGTTGCAGAGGGAGGTGTTAAGTCCCAGGATCCTTAGCTTAGTGATGAGCTTTGAGGATACTATGGTGTTGAACGCTGAGCTGTAGTCAATGAATAGCATTCTCACATAAGTGTTCCTTTTGTCCAGGTGGGAAAGGGCAGTGTGGAGTGCAATAGAGATTGCATAGTCTGTGGATCTGTTTGGGCGGTATGTAAATTGGAGTGGGTCTAGGGTTTCTGGATAGTGGTGTTGATGTGAGCCATTACCAACCTTTCAAATCACTTCATGGATACGGACGTGAGTGTTACGGGTCAGTAGTTATTTAGGCAGGTTGCCTTTGTGTTCTTGGGCACAGTGACTATGGTGATCTGCTTGAAACATGTTGGTATTACAGACTCAATCAGGGACATGTTGAAAATGTCAGTGAAGACACCTGCCAGTTGGGCAGCACATGCCCGGAGCACACGCCCAGGTAATCCGTCTGGCCCCGCAGCCTTGTGTATGTTGACCTGTTTAAAGGTCTTACTCACGTCGGCTACGGAGAGAGTGATCACACAGTCGTCCGGAGCAGTTGATGCTCTTATGCATGTTTCAGTATTGCTTGCCTCGAAGCGAGCATAGAAGTGATTTAGCTCGTCTGGTAGGCTCGTGTCACTGGGCAGCTCACAGCTGTTCTTCCCTTTTTA
The DNA here is from genome assembly GCF_029448725.1 of Salvelinus fontinalis. Taxonomy (NCBI): domain Eukaryota; kingdom Metazoa; phylum Chordata; class Actinopteri; order Salmoniformes; family Salmonidae; genus Salvelinus; species Salvelinus fontinalis. Next base: position 3,226,622 of record NC_074674.1, read on the forward strand.
GTCTGTAATAGTTTGCAAGCCCTGCCACATAAGATGAGCGTCAGAGCCGGTGTAGTATGATTCCATCTTGGCCCTGTATTTGCCTGTTTGATGGTTCGTCACAGGGCATAGCAGGATTTCTTGTAAGCTTCCGGGTTAGAGTCCCGCACCTTGAATGCGGCAGCTCTACCCTTTAGCTCAGTGTGAATGTTGCCTGTAATCCATAGCTTCTCGTTGGGGTATGTACGTACAGTCACTGTGGGGACGACATCATCAATGCACTTATTGATGAAGCCAGTGACTGATGTAGTGTACTCCTCAATGTCATCGGAAGAATCCTGGAACATGTTCCAGTCTGTGATGGCAAAACAGTCCTGTAGTTTAGCATCTGCTTCATCTGACCACTTTTTTATAGAACGAGTCACTGGTAACCATTACCTCAGTGATGGAATAAGATTTCCAACACAGTCCATATTACTGAAGCACTTCACTGAATGAAGACTGAAGACTACTCTCCATATCCTTACCACACCGAAAGAACAAATAATGTATATACTGAACAAAAATATAAATGCAACATGCACCAATTTCAATGATTTTACTGAGTTACAGTTCATATAAGGAAATCAGTCAATTGAAATAAATTCAATAGACCCTAATCTGTGGATTTCACATGACTGGGCATAGGCCCACCCACTGGGGAGCCAGGCCCAGCCAATCAGAATAGTTTTTTTTCCCCACAAAAGGCTTTATTACAGACAGAAATACTCATCAGTTTCATCAGCTGTTGGATGGCTGGTCTCAGACGCTCAGACGATCCCGCAGGTGATGAAGCGAGATGTGGTGGTCCCGGGCTGGTGTGGTTATGCGTGGTCTGCGGTTGTGAGGCCAGTTGGACGTACTGCCAAATTCTCTAAAATTATGTTGGAGGCAGTTTATGTTAGAGAAATTAACATTAAATTCTCAGGCAACATCTCTGGTGGACATTTCTGCAGTCAGCATGCCAATTGCACGCGCCCTCAAACCTTGAGACCTCTGTGGCATTTTGTTGTGTGACAAAACTTCACATTTTAGAGTGGCCTTTTATTGTCCCCAGCACAAGGTGCAGCTGTGAAATGATCATGCTATTTAATCAGGTTCTTGATATGCCACACCTGTCAGGTGAATGGATTATCTTGGGAAAGGAGAAATGTTCATTAACAGGGATGTTAACACATTTGTGCACATCAATTGAGAGAAATATGCTTTTTTGTACATATGGAAAAAATCTGTGATCTTTTATTTCAGCTCATAAAACATGGGACAACACTTTGCATGTTGTGTTTATATGTTTGTTAAGTATAGTTATAATGTGGTTTGACTGTGTCTCTCTATTGTTGCTGTTCTTTTGCACAGGACCTTCAAGAGGATCTGTGAATAGCCAGAATGAAATGGGAGAAGTTTAAGCCTCCAGAGCCAGATGATGCCATGTGCTGTTTTGAATGTGATTTGGACCCACATGGATGCTGCTATGACTGTGATGATCTGGATGAAGCTTGCAGCAGGTGAGGTGGGTGGAATGGGAAAGAGGATCATGGCAGGACTCAGCAGTCCAAGTTCACGTCTTACCAGTGCTTGACTTGGACTGAAATATTTGCCAGTACTCATTTTGGGTGCTGGTACTGTTTATATTTAGGTTCATGATCTCCACAATACTTTTGAGCTAATATTCTATAAAAGGAACAGGAGCTCTTGCAGTAGAACATTTGAGGTGCCAGTATTCCGCTCCGGTGAGCTCCTACCCAAGTCAAGTTCTTGGTCTAACCCCCTGCCCTCTCTGTGTTTCCTCTCTGTCATCCCTGCACTCATGTATTTTCCAGGTGGCTGAAGGGTGAGCCTCAGAAACCTGACTGTGCGTTGCCTGTGTTTGGTGCAGTGATGGACCGGCTGAGGTTGAGACTGTTATCAGGGGACAGGCGGGTGGAGATCTCCATGGTCCCAGCTTTAGGGCTGCTTCCCATGCTACTGCGGCTGGCAGCCCTGCACTTCCTGCTGGGCCTGGTCATTCTGACAGCCCTGCCTGGCCTGGTGCTGTGGTACTACTACGCCACACACCGGAAGAAGGGCCGCACCCTCTTCTTCCTCAGCCTAGCGCTCTTCTCCCTAGCCTACATGTACTTCCTCTTCATCACAGAGATCCTACCTCGTGGGGACGTAAGTCACCTGCAGCTGGTGACCGTGACAATGGGTGTGGTTCTTACTCTTATATCTTTCGTGCGCACAAAGATGGGGCCAGGCTTCGTGCAGCCTTCCCTGGCTGACACGCACAGCACCAGCACCAATCATTACCAACTGTCTGACAAAGACTCTGCCTCTCAGAATGGAGTGGACCAGTCAGTGTTGCCAGCCCCCCCAGCCAGACCAGTGGAACAGCAGACACAGTCGCTGACAGTGAAGGGGGGCAGGTGTCCTCTGTGCAAAGTGGTGCGTCCCCCTCGGGCGGGACATTGCCGGATCTGTGGAGGCTGTGTCCAGCGCCTGGACCACCACTGTATCTGGTGAGTTTCATTAAACACCTTTGTCTGTTGTGGAGGATCAGTCATTTAGTACACCATTATTTGTTCAACAACAGGATGACAGAAATACCTTTCTGCAACACTCAGCTAACCACAGCGTAATCACGTCTGACTCTACTTCCCTGCTATATACACATGCAATATTTTAATCTCTCAGAACCCCCACAATTATATTCGCTCAACACTTCTCTTCAACACAAAATCATGATCTCACTAAGTGTCGGAGACACCTGAAACCCCACCTCTTCAAGGAATACCTAGGATAGGATAAAGCAATCCTTCTGCCCCCCCTCCCCCCTTAAAAGATTTAGATGCACTATTGTAAAGTGGCTGTTCCACTGGATGTCATAAGGTGAATGCACCAATTTGTAAGTTGCTCTGGATAAGAGCGTCTGCTAAATGACTTAAATGTAAATGTAAATGTGTCGTACTGTCAGGCCAAGAAGACGTCACCAAAGCAGACCAGGCTGTACAGACATGTGTAGGGCCCACAGGGGTTCACCCTTCAGCAGGGTGAGGCGACCTCAAACCAGGACAATCTGTTATCTATGGCATTTAGATAGATGCACCAACACAACCAGACACATTTAGAGCACATAGTCACATTCTCTCACATTCATGCTAATTGTACTCTCACATGCAAACACAGCAGAAGTCTGTCATTTGAACTGAGGGTGTCTTTGTGTGTCTGTGTCTCTGTTGTCTTGTGCATCACTGCTGAGGCAGGATTAACAGCTGTGTGGGCCAGGCTAATCATCGCAGCTTCCTGCTGACCCTGCTCCTCTTTCTGTTGACCTCTCTGTATGGGGTCAGTCTGGTGCTGCGCAGCGTGTGTCCCCAACAGAACCTGCTTACCGCCCTACTCTACTGCCCTGGTGTCTACAGTCAGTACAGGTACACTAAGGTACCTGGTATTTGCTTAAAATGTACACACATTAAAATGTATTACACAATGACAATTGTAATTACATAGTAATTACCTAATAATTACTTTTGGTGTATTTAGGATTCTTTGAAACAAGCACCACTAAATTGCCTGCTATTTGGCACCAGGTAGTTACCAAATGTTTTGAGTTATTTAAATAAGTACAAGAAGATTTACTTAAAGAATCAGGTAACTAAAACCAACTGAAATAGAACTGAAAGATAAAACATTATGCTGATTTCTAAGTGTAACTCTGCTCATGCTGATGTTTTTCCAGCTCAGCCCTGTGCTTCACCTGTGCCTGGTACAGCAGTATTGTCACAGCAGGCCTGCTAAACCTGCTGGTGCTGCAACTTATCAATATCAGCTACAATGTGACAGAACGGGAGGCACAACTTGCACTGCGGAGGAAAAATGGCCAGAGTCATCCGTGTGGCCTTGTTGACGACACAGGGGTCTACTCACGTGGCTTCTGCCAGAACTGGGCTGAATTCCTGGCAATGGGAGAGCCTGTCGATAGACCATCCTCCGTCCTCACTGACTTGGTTTAGCCTTGGCTTAACACCATGCCACTGCCTAAGCAGGTCAACATTGCTGGGTTTCAACTGTGTGGCTTTAGGGACTGTGAGCTGCTCTGGATCTCTAGGTATTGCAACTCAGAGGTGTTCATTTTTAATTGTTATATACCTCTACATTCCAAACACGCCAGGTAGAGAAAATAACCATGATCCTCCAAGTTGTCATGGATCTGACACTCTTAATATTAGTAGTAAATATATAAAGGGTTTCTCTGACTAATAGGATAAGTTTTAACCTCTTACAAATATCTGTTTGATTTTGCTGTCTCTATCTTTTCCAAAATGATGTAAAGATTTGTAACCATGGTAGACTAAATAGCAATAGATTAATAGAAATACATGAGTTAGAGAACATGTTTAAGAAACTGTACACTACTTATTGACAGAATGCACCTGACCATAAGATTACTTCAAAGGGAGGAAAGATGTACATGTTCTGCCAGACATGACACACATCCTCTCACCCACGCACTCTTTGTAGTTGAAGTGCTATTATTGTTAAGTTTTAATATACAGTACATTACTTATATTTCAACTAACCTTTTACTTGTATTAGACTAAGACTCATCTTCCTTTGTATCTTGTTTGTTTGTTATGTAAATAAAGCATATCTTATCTAACGGCTAAGAGTGGGAGACAATGTGGATTAGTGGGACATAAAAAACAGTCGACCAGGGCTGCTTTGTTCAAAGGAAGTGGCTAGAAGCTCAGTAGGCTTTATCTGTGTCATCACGGCAACAAACCTACATAATGAGAGTCTGTGTAGAACTGTCACTAGTTTGTTAGTAAGTGTACACAGTATTTTCAATATTTTAACTGTTTAAAATCCACCTCAACTTGGATTGCAAAAGTGGCTACTGTTGAAGATATGCACATGCTCTCTCTCTTACTCGCTCACACACACACAAACAGACTGATCCACACACACACACACACACACACACACACACACACACACACACACACACACACACGCACACGCACACGCACACACACACACACACACTGATTGTATTTCTTGGTGTGCCATCTGTGTTTCTTGTTGGACCCTTCTCACTCTCTGGCGTTGAATCTGTCATTTCCTGTCATTTCATAAAGCTCAGAGATGTTCTCCATCCCCCCCAACATTGCTGTATTTCCCATCATGAGTGTCAGTACTAAAGAGTGTCTGCTTGTCCACTACTGGTCCTCAGCACCACTGGTCCTCCTGCTCCTCTGTTCTGGTAAGAGACCCAAGTTCCCACTGGAGAGAGACTGTGTTAATAAATGTGTTATTAGACATTTTGTTCTGATAAGGTATAGAGTATAGGTCCTGACAAATCTATTCTGACTGGTTCTCTCTGTGTACGAATATGCCTACATTTCTGAGCTAATTAGTATTGGTGATAATTCTATAAAGAAAAGAAGAGGACTTGTTGTAAATTAATCATGAATACCACGCAACTAAGACTGTGGAAGATCACAACTGATTATCAACAGGGTCACTGCATAGTACAAACATGTACAGCAATTAGGAACAAACTATTGTCGACCAGAGCTGAAATGACAGGACAAATTCAATACTCTACTTTAACAAAAAATGTACAGCATTCAGATCCCTTCATTTTTTCCACATTTTGTTACGTTACGGCCTTATTCTAAACCAGATTAAATACATGTTTATTAATCCTCATCAATCTACATACAATACCCCATAATGACAACGCTAAAACAGTTTTTTTTTAGAAATGTTAGAAAATGTATTATAAAAAAACGTAAATATCACATTTACATAAGTAATCAGACCCTTTACTCAGTACTTTGTTGAAGCATCTGTGGCATTGATTACAGCCTCAAGTCTTCTTGGGTATGCCACGACAAGCTTGGCACACCTGTATTTGGGGAGTTTCTCCCATTCTTCTCTGCAGATCCTCTCAAGCTCTGTCAGGTTGGATGGGGAGCGTTGCTGCACAGCTATTTTCATGTCTCTCCAGAGATGTTAGATCGTGTTCAAGTCCGGGCTCTGGCTGGGACATTCAGAGACTTCTCCCAAAGCCACTCCTGCGTTATCTTCAAATCAAATTTTATTGGTCACATACACATGGTTAGCAGATGTTATTGCGAGTGTAGCGAAATGCTTGTGCTTCTAGTTCCGACAGTGCAGCAATATCTAACAAGTAATATCTAACAATTCCACAACTAATACCTAATACACACAAATCTAAGTAAAGGAATGGAATAAGAATATATGAATATAAACATATGGATGAGCAATGTCAGAGCGGCATAGACTGAGATGCAATAGATAGTATAGAATACAGTATATACAGTTGAAGTCGGAAGTTGACATACACTTAGGTTGGAGTCATTAAAACTCATTTTTCAACCACTCCACAAATTTCTTGTTAACCTCTCTAGGGTATGTGGGACGGTAGCGCCCCACCTCGTCAACAGCCAGTGAAACTGTAGGGCGCCAAATTCAAACCAACAGAAATCCCATAATTTAAATTCCTCAAGCATACAAGTATTTTACACCATTTTAAAGCTACACTTGTTGTAAATCCAGCCAAAGTGTCCGATTTCAAAAAGGTTTTACGAAGAAAGCACACCAAACGATTATGTTAGGTATGAGCCAAGTCACAGAAAAAGACAGCCATTTTTCCAGCTAAAGAGAGCAGTAACAAATAATAGAAATAGAGATAAAATTAATCACTAACCTTTGATAATCTTCATCAGATGACACTAATAGGACTTCATGTTACACAATACATGTATTTTTTGTTCGGTAAAGTTCATATTTATATCCAAAAATCTGAGTTTAGGCAGGACGCTACGTTATCACTTGGCAAAAAGCCTGAGAAAATGCAGAGCGCCAAATTAATATTAATTACTATGAAAGTTACTATAAAATCAAACTTTCATTAAATCACACATGAAAGATACCAAATTAAAGCTACACTGGTTGTGAATCCAGCCAACATGTCAGAATTCAAATAGGCTTTTCGGCGAAAGCATACGATGCTATTATCTGAGTATAGCACGTTCACAAAGAGAGAGAAGCATATTTCCTGCAGGCGCGACACAAAACGCAGAAAGAAAAATATAATTCATGCCTTACCTTTGACGAGCTTCTGTTGTTGGCACTCCAATATGTCCCATAAACATCACAAATGGTCCTTTTGTTCGATTAATTCCATCGATATATCCAAAATGTGCATTTATTTGATCCAGAAAAACACAGGTTCCAACCTGCTCAAACATGAGGACAAAATATCTCAAAGGTTACCTGTAAACTTTGCCAAAAAATGTCAAACTACTTTTGTAATATAACTTTAGGTATTTTTTAACGTTAATAATCGATAAAATTGAAGACGGGATGATCTGTGTTCAATACAGGATTAAAACTAAATGTAGCATGCCTTTTGGACATGCACTTCAATCAAACACGACACCTGGAGTGACTCGACTTCAAGATGACCGTATTTCTTCATTACACAAAGGAATAACCTCAACCTATTTCTCAAGACTGTTGACATTCAGTGGAAGCCGTAGGAACTGCAAGCAATTTGCTTAGAAATCTGGTTTCCCAATGAAATCTCATTGAAAAGACAGTGACCTCAAAAAAAATATCTGAATAGTTTGTCCTCGGGGTTTCGCCTGCTAAATAAGTTCTGTTATACTCACAGACATGATTTAAACAGTTTTATAAACTTCAGAGTGTTTTATATCCAGATCTACTAATAATATGCATATCTTATCTCCTGGGGATGAGTAGCTGGCAGTTGAATTTGGGTATGCTTTTCATCCAAACGTGAAAATGCTGCCCCCTACCCTAGAGAAGTTTTAACAAACTATAGTTTTGGCAAGTCGGTTAGGACATCTACTTTGTTGACACAAGCAATTTTTCCAACAATTATTTACAGACATATTATTTCACTTATAATTCACTATATCACAATTCCAGTGTGTCAGAAGTTTACATATACTAAGTTGAATGTGCCTTTAAACAGCTTGGAAAATTCCAGAAAATTATGTCATGGCTTTAGAAGCTTCTGATAGGCTAATTGACGTCATTCAAGTAAATTGGAGGTGTACCTGTGGATGTATTTCAAGGCCTACCTTCAAACTAAGTGCCTCTTTGCTTGACATCATGGGAAAATAAAAAGAAATCAGCCAAGACTACAGAAAAAAAATTGTAGACCTCCACTAGTTTGGTTCATCCTTGGGATGAATTTCCAAACGCCTGAAGGTACCACATTCATCTGTACAATCAATAGTACGCAAGTATAAACACAATGGACCACGCAGCTGTCATACCACTCAGGAAGGAGATGCGTTCTGTCTCCTGAAGTGCAAATCAGTCCCAGAACAACAGCAAAGGACCTTGTGAAGATGCTGGAGGAAACAGGTACAAAAGTATCTATATCCACAGTAAAACGAGTCCTATATCGACATAACCTGAAAGGCCGCTCAGCAAGGAAGAAGCCACTGCTCCAAAACCGCCATTAAAAAAGCCAGACTGTGGTCTGATGAAACAGACCACAGTCTCTGGTCTGATGAAACAAAAATAGAACTGTTTGGCCATAATGACCATCGTTATGTTTGATGGAAAAATGGGGGTGCTTGCAAGCTGAAGAACACCATCCCAACCGTCAAGCATGGGGGTGGAAGCATCATGTTGTGTGGGTGCTTTGCTGCAGGAGGGACTGGTGCACTTCACAAAATAGATGGAATCATGAGGGAGGAAAATGATGTGGATATATTGAAGCAACATCACAAGACATCAGTCAGGAAGTTAAAGCTTGGTTGCAAATGGGTCTTCAAAATAGACAATGACCCCAAACATACTTCCAAAGTTGTGGCAAAATGGCTTAAGGACAACAAAGTCAAGATATTGGAGTGGCCATCACAAAGCCCTGACCTCAATCCCATAGAACATTTGTGGGCAGAACTGAAAAAGTGTGTGTGAGCAAGGAGGTCTACAAACCTGACTCAGTTACACCAGCTCTGTCAGGAGGAATGGGCCAAAATTCACCCAATTTATTGTGGGAAGCTTGTGGAAGGCTACCCGAAACGTTTGACCCAAGTTAAACAATTTATAGGCAATGCTAACAAATACTAATTGAGTGTATGTAAATTTCTGACCCACTGGGAATGTGATGAAATAAATAAAAGTTTAAATAAATCCTTCTCTCTACTATTATTCTGACATTTCACATTCTTAAAATAAAGTGGTGATCCTAACTGACCTAAGACAGGGCATTTTTACAAGGATTAAATGTCAGGAATTGTGAAAAACTGAGTTTAAATGTATTTGGCTAAGGTGTATGTAAACTTCCGACATCAACTGTAGAAGCTGATTTTCAGTCTCTAGGTCCCAGCTTTGATGCAGCTGTACTGATCTCACCTTCTGGATGGTAGCTGGGTGAACAGGCAGTGGCTCGGTTGGTTGTTGTCCTTGATCTTTTTAGCCTTCCAGTGACATCGGGTGCTGTAGGTGTCCTGGAGAGCAGGTAGTTTGCCCCCGGGGATGCGTTGTGCAGACCGCATCACCCTCTGGAGAGCCCTGCGGTTGTGGGCAGTGCAGCCCGACAGGATTTCCGACGGGATGCTCTCAATTGTGCATCTGTAAAAGTTTGTGAGTGTTTTAGGTGACAAGCCACATTTTTCAGCTTTCTGAGGTTGAAGAGTTGCTTTTGCGCTTTCTTCACCACACTGTCTGTGTGGGTGGACCATTTCAGTTTGTCAGTGATATGTACGAACTTTCCACTTTCTCCACTCTTTGCCCATCGATGTGGATACGGGGGTGCTCCCTCTGCTGTTTCCTGAAGTCCACAATCATCTCATTTGTTTTGTTGAAGTTGAGTGGGAGGTTATTTTCCTGACACCACATTCCGAGTGCCCTCACCTCCTCCCTGTAGGCTGTCTCGTTGTTGATAATCAAGCCTAGTACTGTTGTGTCGTCTGCAAACTTGATGATTGAATTGGAGGGAAGGTAGGTGGGGAAGGTAGGAAACAACATCTCCACTTCGCTGATACTCAACATTGGGGCCCCACAAGGATGCGTGTTCAGCCCCCTCCTGTACTCCCTGTTCACCCATGACTGCGTGGCCATGCATGCCTTCCCTCCAATTCAATCATCATGGCAACGCAGTCACGGGTGAACAGGGAGTACAGGAGGGGGCTGAACACGCATCCTTGTGGGGCCCCAATGTTGAGTATCAGCGAAGTGGAGATGTTGTTTCCTACCTTCCCCACCTGGGGGCAGCCCGTCAGGAAGTGCAGAACCCAATTGCACAGGGTGGGATTGAGACCCAGGGCCTCAAGCTTAATGATAAGCTTGGAGTGTACTATGGTGTTGAATGCTGAGCTATAGTTAATGAACAGCATTCTTACATAAGTATTCCTCTTGTCCAGATGGGATAGGGCAGTGTGCAGTATGATGGCGATTGCAACGTCTGTAGACCTATTGGGGCGGTAAGCAATTTGAAGCGAGTCTAGGGTGACAGGAAAGGTGGAGGTGATATGATCCTTGACTAGTCTCTCAAAGCACTTCATGATGACAGAAGTGAGTGCTACGGGGCAATAGTCAGTTAGTTCAGTTACCTTTGCATTCTTGGGTACAGGAACAATGGTGGCCATCTTGAAGCATGTGGGGACAGCAGACTGGGATAGGGATAGATTGAATATGTCTGTAAACACAACAGCCTGGTCTGAGTATGCTCTGAGGACGCGGCTTGGGATGCCATCTGGGCCGGCAGCCTTGCGAGGTTTAACACGTTTAAATGTCTTACTTACGTTGGACACGGAGAAGGAGAGCCCACAGTCCTTGGTAGCGGGCCGTGTTGATGGCACTGTATTATCCTCAAAGTGGGCAAAGAAGGTGTTTAGTTTGTTTGGAAGCAAGACGTCAGTGTCCGTGACATGGCTGGTTTTCCTTTTGTAGTCCGTGATTGTCTGTAGACCCTGCCACATACATCTTGTGTCTGAGCCGTTGAATTGCGACTCCACTTTGTCTCTATACTGACATTTTGCTTGTTTGATTGCCTTGCGGAGGGAATGACTACTCTGTTTGTATTCTGCCATATTCCCAGTCTACATGGTTAAAAACAGTGGTACGTGCTTTCAGTTTTGCGCGAATACTGCCATTTATCCACGGTTTCTAGTTAGGGTAGGTTTTAATAGTCACAGTGGGTACAAAATCTCCTATACACCTCCTTATAAACTCAATCACCGAATCAGCGTGTCTATCAATATTATTCTCTGAGGCTACCTGGAACATATCCCAGTCCTGGTGATCAAAATTATCTTGAAACGTGGATTCCGATTGGTCAGACCAGCTTTGAATAGTCCTTAGCACGGGTACTTCCTGTTTGAGTTTCTGCCTATAGAAAGGGAGGAGCAAAATGGAGTTGTGGTCAGATTTGCCGAAATGAGGGTGTAAAGGGCCTTGTATGCATCGTGGAAGTTATAGTATCAGTGGTCCAGTGTTTTTCCAGTGCGAGTGCTTTGAAAAGTTATCCTAGATCAGGATTCATTGTTTGAATGGTAAGATGCCAATCATTTGAGTGTGTGGGGTACAAAAGGGGGTACAAGAGATGGCAACATATTTATGATTTAAATTAAATCTGAAATTTATAAAATGCATAATATTTTATGCCAGGCCTTTAATATACTGTAGACTAGATTTGTTTGGGTAAGGGGAGCAGTATTCATAGGATAAAGCAATATATGCTGATAGAATTTAGATAGGCTTTTTCTCAAATTTGCTTTTTAAAAATTCCCAGCTAAAATAAATGCAGCCTCAGGATATATGGTTTCCAGTTTGCATAAAGTCCAGTGAAGTTACATGAGGGCCGTTGTGGTATCGGCTTGAGGGGGCTTATACACGGCTGTGACAATAACCGAAGAGAATTCTCTTGGGAGATAATACAGTCGGCATTTGATTGTGAGGAATTATAGGTCAGGTGAACAAAATGGCTTGAGTTCCTGTATGTTGTTACAATTACACAATGAGTCGTTGATCATGAAACATACACCCCCCCCCCCCCCCCCCCCTTCTTATCCCCAGAGAGATGTTTATTCCTGTCGGCGCGATGCACTGAGAATCTCGGTGGCTGTACCGACTCTGACAGCATATCCCGAGAGAGACAAGTTTGCGTGAAACAGCAAGAGTTGAAACGGCAAGAGTTGAACTAGCTTGTGCAATATATATTTGCAATATTTATTTGTCTTTTGAGGGGAATTCCAGTGTAAGTACTGCATTTACTGTAATACGAAAAGGCAAACGGAAAAACAAACACCGATAATTAAACAATTAAATGTACAATATCAAACAAGATCATATAAATCATACAATCCCTGATGTCTCTCTGGAGATTTCGTCAACGTTGTTATCTAGGGACTGGACATTAGTGAGTAATATACTCGGAAGCGGTGGGTGGTGTGCGCGCCTCCAAAGTATGACTAAGCTGTGTGCTTAGGGTCATTGTCGTGTTGGAAGGTGAACATTCACCCCAGTCTGAGGTCCTGAGTGCTCTGGAGCAGATTTCCATTTAAGAATGATGGAGGCCACTGTGTTGTAGGGGAAATTCAATGCTGCAGAAATTTTGCTACCCTTCCCCAGATCTGTGCCTTGACACAATTCTGTCTTGGAGCTCTACGGACAATTCCTTCAACCTCATGGCTTGGTCTTTGCTCTAACATGCACTGTCAACTTATATAGAAGATGTGTGCCTTTCCAAATCATGTCCATCAATTGAATTTACCATAGGTGGACTCCAGTTAAGTTGTAGAAACATAAAGGATGATCAATGGAAACATAAGGTATCTGTTTTTAGATTTAATACATTTGAAAAAAAATCTAAATACATGTTCTCACTTTGTCATTATGGGGTATTGTGTGTAGATTGTTTTTTTAATTTGATCCATTTAAGAATAAGTCTGTAACGTAACAAAATGTCAAAAGGGGAAGGGGTCGCAATACTTTCCAAATGCACTGTATCTCTAATTTTACATAATTATAGAGAACAAAGTTAGAAATGTGTGCCAAAGTTTTCATGATGATGTAAGATCATCCCAAAATAAGACCCCCCCCCCATCCCCTCCAGGTTGTTTTGCAGACAGCAGGGTAAGAACTTCTGGTAACATCACAGCAAAGATTGGTCATCCTGTGACTCTGTCCTGTGAGCCGTCTGGAGACGGGAATGTGTCCCAGGTTGAGTGGAGGATTGGAGGGTGTGATGGCCGTAGGATTCTGGTTTCTAACACAAACAACCCAGTTGTCGTGGAGCAGGACTATATCGACCGTGTCTCTGCTGTGACGATGCGTGGATTCATGTTACTAGGGACACAGAGGAATGACGCTGGGCCGTACTGCTGTTCTCTCACAACCTTCCCACTTGGGTCTCTGAAATGTCACCTTTTTTTGTATCTTAGTGAGGACCCACAAACAGGTACGGCCCACCTTCACCAACTCCAAACCAGGCTGACATGTACCTCACATATTTCTATTCTACGCCAAGTTGTTCTGCCATAGAAGCACCTAGTCACCAAGATGACACCCATAGCCACCACGCGCGTGCTTGCTTTTTGAACTCTCACACTAACTTATACATCAGCTATTGTAATAATCTGAACAAGGATGTAGAAAAGATAAGACATTTCTAACTAGTTCCCTCCTGTTTTGTCAGCCTTCAGTGAATCTCCTCTCATAATGATTGTGTCCATTGCGAGTGGGATTCTGGGAGTGCTGGTGCTGGGAGGGACCATAACAGCACTGTTGCTCTGTCAGGTGAGACTCTCACATCTACCCATAACTCCTCTCTCACTTCATAGTTATTTCAATGGTTCTGAGAGAGGGCTAGAGATAATTCTCTAATGCCCTTAGGTGGCTATAATCGGAACTGCAGTGTAGCTTGGTGGCTGCGATTGATACATGTTGTGACGCCAAGCTGCTATACAACCCCATTTCTCTCCAAAGTGTTTAATGGAACGTTCCCATATTCACAGAGGTGTAGAAGACCAGTGCAGGACCCTGTTCATGTGGCAGTTCATCCAGGGGGACTTCCACAAAACCCCCCCTCCATCCTCCAGAAAAGCCAGGACAATGCTCCCCCACCACAGAGGAGTAACAGTGAGGAGGAGGAGGAGAACGGGGAAATGGATTACTTGAACGTTACAGTGCTTCGCCTCCCCAGAATTCCAGCTACTGCCTCCTCTGCCTTGAGGAAGAGCTAGAGAATACTGCACTCTCATACAAACAGAATAAAATACAAACAAAGACATGTATTGATAAAGACACAATATACTGTATACACACTTACTGACACAAAAGCAGTTAAATATTTGGTTTGGGACAATTTCCAGTTTAGCATCTCCCCTATTTTGAAGTAAAGATTTAATGTTAGATTTGGTCATTGTAAAACCAGTCTTATTGTGCCGGCTCTGCATCCTAAATATCTTGTGTTTTGTAATAAAAAGGAATTCAATGTCTCTCAAACGCACAGAATGGCCCTGCAGCATAATTTAAACAGTCACACTACACTATTAGAAAAAAATGGTTCTTTGGCTGTCAATCAATCAAATGTATTTATAAAGCCCTTCTTACATCAGCTGTTGTCACAAAGTGCTGTACAGCAACCCAGCCTAAAATCCCAAACAGCAAGTAATGCAGGTGTAGAAGCACGGTGGCTAGGAAAAACTCCCTAGAAAGGCCAGAACCTAGGAAGACACCTAGAGAGGAACCAGGCTATGAGGGGTGGCCAGTCCTCTTATCGCTGTGCCAGGTGGAGATTATAACAGAACATGGCCAAGATGTTCAAATGTTCATAGATGACCAACAGGGTCAAATAATAATAGTCACAGTGGTTGTCGAGGGTGCAACAGGTCAGCACCTCAGGAGTAAATGTCAGTTGGCTTTTCATAGCCGATCATTCAGAGTATCTCTACCGCTCCTGCTGTCTCTAGAGAGTTGAAAACAGCAGGTCTGGGACAGGTAGCACGTTCAATGAACAGGTCAGGGTTCCATAGCCGCAGGCAGAACAGTTGAAACTGGAGCAGCAGCTCGACCAGGTGGACTGGGGTCAGCAAGGAGTCATCAGGCCAGGTAGTCCTAAGGCATGGTCCTAGGGCTCAGCTCCTCAGAGAGAGAGAGAGAAAGAAAGAGGGAAAGAGAGAGAATTAGAGAGAGCATACTTAAATTCACACAGGACACCGGATAAGACAGGAGAAATACTCCAGATATAACAGAATGACCCTAGGCCCCCAACACAAACTATTGCAGCATAAATACTGGAGGCTGAGACAGGAGGGGTCGAGAGACACTGTGGCCCCGTCCGACGATACCCCCGGACAGGACCAAACAGAAAAGGATATAACCCCACCCAATTTGCCAAAGCACAGCCCCCACACCACTAGAGGGATATCTTCAACCACCAACTTACCATCCTGAGACAAGGCCCGAGTATAGCCCAGGAAGATCTCCGCCACGGCACAAACCCAAGGGGGGGCGCCAACCCGGACAGGAAGATCACGTCAGTGACTCAACCCACTCAAGTGACGCACCCCTCCTAGGGACGGCATGGAAGAGCACCAGTAAGCCAGTGACTCAGCCCCTGTAATAGGGTTTGAGGCAGAGAATCCCAGTGGAGAGAGGGCAACCGGCCAGGCAGAGACAGCAAGGGTGGTTCGTTGCTCCCTCCAGTGCCTTTCCGTTCACCTTCACACTCCTGGGCCAGACTACACTCAATCATAGGACCTACTGAAGAGATGAGTCTTCAATAAAGACTTAAAGGTCTGCGTCTCTCACATGGATAGGCAGACCATTCCATAATAATGGAGCTCTATTGGAGAAAGCCCTGCCTCCAGCTGTTTGCTTAGAAATTCTAGGGACAGTAAGGAGGCCTGCGTCTTGGTACCGTAGCGTACATCCAAGCATACCACCTGCCAACTTGACCCTATATCCAAAAAGCAGGTCAATGCTTAACATTTGAAAAACATCTCTCCAAATGGGGATACTTCCTGAATCTCTTAAATTGGCAGTAATTAGACATCTAAAAAAAAAACTACAAAACTTGATCCAGATGAACAAAAAAACTATAGGCCGATCTCAAACCTCCTCTTCCTTTCTAAGATACTAGAGAAGGCCATAGCCCAGCAGCTGACATCGATTTTAAATTCACACAGTATATTTGAAACCTATCAAGACGGTTTTAGACCATTTCACAGCACTGAGACTGTACTTTTCAAGGCAGTAAATGACCTCCTGCTGTCCTCTGACTGTGATGATGTCTCTATTCTTGTTCTTTTAGATTTAGGTGCTGCTGTAACGGGTGACGCTCTCCTCATCCTCGGACGAGGTGAGGAGAGAGGGATCTGAAGACCAAAACGCAGGCTTTGGGAAATAAGCCATCTTTTATTTAATAACGATGATGGCAAACACGAAACGAAACAAACACTTTCAAAACTACAAAATAACAAAACGACGTTGACGAGACCTGAACATAAACTTACATAACTAAACATAAACTTACGTACAGGAAACAGACGACATCGAAACGAAAACGAAACAAACAAACGCTACAGTCCCATGTGGTACGAACATAACATACGGACACAGGAGACAATCACCCACAAACAAACAGTGAGAATGCCCTACCTAAATATGACTCTTAATTAGAGGCAAACGCAAACCACCTGCCTCTAATCAAGAGCCATACCAGGCAAACCGAAACCAACATAGAAACAGATAACATAGAATGCCCACCCAACCTCACGTCCTGACCAACTAACACACAAAAACTAACATAAATAGGTCAGGAACGTGACAGCTGCCTTTGATACGATTGATCATGCTATTCTCACTAAGAGGCTAGAAGACTTGCTTGGTCTACAAGGACAGGTTCTCAATTGTTTTAAATCATACCTCTGAGCGGTATCAATTTGTTCAGATGGGAAATAATTCATCTGAACTTTCCAAGGTTGAATGTGGCGTTCCCAAGGTTCTTTGCTCGGATCCCTTTTATTTTTCTTGTACATGCTACCCCCTGGTAATGTCATCTGTTATTACAACATGCACGTTCATTGCTATGCTGATGATACCCAATTGTATTTATATTTTAAACCAGACAATGCTTTACAGTCAGCCCACCTTGGGTCTTGCTTCACAGATATTAACCAATGGATGGCAAACAACTTATTGCTTTTAAACTCTGATAAGACGGAAATAATACTACTTGGTCACAAGAAACGTACAAAGTGGCAGACCTCGTTCTCTTTTAAAGCACCTCAGTTGTGGAACAGCTTGTCCTGTCAGGTAAGGGGTTGACACCATTGAGGTTTTTAAATCGCTTTTAAAAACCCACCTTTTTAGCCGGGCTTTTTTTGCTTTCTATTTCCTTTTATTGTTGTAATAATGTAAAAAGATTCTAAATGCACTTGAAATAAAGTTTGGTTTAGATTTGATTTATGGGGATATCTGGGGCCTGCTTCTCTGTGAGGCTGGCTCAGGGCAGGCAGGGGCCTGCTTCTCTGTGAGGCTGGCTCAGGGCAGGCAGGGGCCTGCTTCTCTGTGAGGCTGGCTCGGGCAGGCTGGGGCCTGTTTCCCTGTGAGGCTGGCTCGGGCAGGCTGGGTCCTGCTTCTCTGTGAGGCTGGCTCGGGCAGGCTGGGGCCTGCTTCCCTGTGAGGCTGGCTCGGGCAGGCTGGGGCCTGCTTCTCTGTGAGGCTGGCTCGGGCAGGCTGGGGCCTGCTTCTCTGTGAGGCTGGCTCGGGCAGGCTGGGGCCTGCTTCCCTGTGAGGCTGGCTCGGGCAGGCTGGGGCCTGCTTCTCTGTGAGGCTGGCTCGGGCAGGCTGGGGCCTGCTCCTCTGTGAGGCTGGCTACAGTGCTGAAGAAAAATCTAGGGTTCTTTTTGTTATCTATTAATTTAGAGAAGTAGGACGCATGCTGGGGCTTGCTTGTATTCGATGATGCTGTCTTGCCATGGCAGCCGGTATACCTCAAGCTTGGAGGAATGCCATTTATGCTCTAGCTTTCTGGCGGCACACTTCAGGGCTCGGGTATGGTCAGTGTACCAGGGGGCAAGCTTTTCTAGGGTACATTTTCTCTTTCTAATAGGTGCCACTGTATCTAGGGCGGTTGTAAGAGTAAATCATCCGTCATGTTGTTTCTATGTGATAACTGAAAATGGTCTATTCATTAATTTTACATTTTAGTAGACATTATATTCCAGAGCAATTTACAGTAGTGAGTGCATACATTGTAATAGATTTTGTACTGGTCCCCAGTGAGAATTGAACCCAAAAACCTAGCATTGCAAGCGCCATGCTCTACCAACTGAGCCACATCATCTCATCACATCACATCATCACAAACCCTTTGATGTCTCAATGTACTCAAATACTGTATTGAACATTGTTTTCTTTCATGGTGATGGAAAGTCTACAGGTACAAACCTAGATGACCATCCTATGTTCAATACAGTAATGTACATTTAAATTAAGTGGTTTGTAAGGATGGTAAATTAATACTGCACAAAAAAAGGATTGTTTTCTATGTTATTTGATCAAGAAAAATATTTAATTTCATGTGGATGTTATGGGTCTTTTCCTATCACGTACAATCAATTGAATTTACCACAGGTGGACTCCAATCAAGTTGTATAAACATCTCAAGGATGATCAATGGAAACAGGATGCACCTGTTTCGAGTCTCACACAAAATGGCTGAATACTTATGTAAATAAGGTATTTCTGGTTTTGTTTTTTATACATTTGCAAAATGTATAAAAACCTGTTTTTGCTTTGTCATTATGGGGTATTGTGTGTAGATTTCTGAATAATTTAAAAATATATATATTTTAGAATAAGGCTGTTATGTAACAAAATGTGGAAAAAGTCAAGGGGTCTGACTACTTTCCGAAGGCACTGTAAATGTTTGAGGACAGGGTTTTGTTCTTTCTGGATTCCATTAGAACGACGATCGCAGAGAAAGGGACAGGGCAACAACTCTTACAATTCCAACTAATGAATCCTGCAAGATACTGTTGTTAATACATTTAAAGAAATATATTTATATATTTTTTTTACAAATTAAGGGGTGCACCCCTACTTCCCGTGGCTTTGCACGGATACATTCTGAGCAAAGCCAAAAGACTCTATAAGAGAGGAAAACACTATTCCCAGAGCATCACTGTTATTGTCCACTTGTACATTAAAATCACCTACAAATACTATTTTGTCAGATAGGATTACAAGGCTTGATAAAAAAAATCTGCAATTTCTGTCAAAAACGTAGTATAAGGACCAGGTGGTCTATAAACAGTGCCAATAATACAATCATTCAAATAGTATTTTGCCATTGGCATAGTATAGTTCCGAGTGAGTACCTCAAAGGAGTACAAGTCAGTAGCAGCAGTAGGTTTTAAACGGTGTCCAGGCTCATGTATCATGGCTATCCCACCACCTGATTCACCAGATGTCTGTGAGTTTAAAAAAGCCATTGGAGATGCCTCATTTAGAGACACATACTCATCAAGTCTCAGCCAGGTCTCTGTTAAACTCATACTATCTATCTTACTGTTTGTAATACCAGCTTTAGGACTGAGAGATATAATTTGCAATAGGCCAAGTTTGATAAATTGTTTAGGGCCTCTAGCAGAGATGTGATGGGTTTGTATGGTAATGAGATTACTCACATTTGATCCAGGCTGTTTTTGTAGTCTTTGTAGTCTGGGCCTGGGGTATACAGGTTGGATGGAATTTATAAAAGTTTACAAAGGCACAATGTCTTCACTACAGACAGTCAGTCTTTAAAACAGCTGCCAATGTTGCTTGAGAGTAAACTTAGATGTAGCCCATCCCTTAGGAGAACCCTCTTTGGTTTCAGGTAGAACCAGTTCCATGTAGAACCCTTTTGGGTTCCATGTAAAACCACCTGTGGAAAGGGTCCTACATGGAACCCAAAAGGGTTCTACCTGGAACCAAAAAGGGTTCTTCAATGGTCAACCAAAGAACTCTTTTAGGTTCTATATAGCACATTTTTTTTCTAAGAGTGTACAGTACACCTCACTGCTCTTCACGCTGGACCCAGTCACTGTATCTTCCACTGTAATGATGAGCTCTAGGTGAGATGAATGACCAGGAGATGAACGTAGTGTAGTATCAACACTGATATGTATGAGTACATCACTCAGGTTAGGATGCTAGCAGACAGAAAGGTGATTGTAAATGGTCTTTACTTGCTAAAGCCCAGAGCCCACATTACGTCAAGTGCAGTGGCACTCCGGCGACCCCTGTGGCAGAAGACCACAATGCTGGGATCCTCATTAAGAGGGCCTCGTACTCTGAACTGGTCTGGGCTCAGCCTCAGAGCCTCCTGCAGTACCCGAACTGTTAGTAGTAGTTCACTTTATTGACCCAAAATGGGAAATTGATTGGACGTAATCCTGGCTCCACCACAATGTCCCGTCCCACTGGACACACACTGGTTGAACTAACTAGCAGTTTAAAAAATACATGACAACATGAATCATAACAACAGCAAGTACATTTCAACCCTGAGGGGTATACTACAAAGCAGGATCAATGAGTTAGCCAGCTAACATGCCTAAATATTCTTAAATAACTTTTTATATTTTAGAAAGATCAGCTTGAAATTGGCATGGTCTAATTGACTGAGCAACCAAAAATACATATCTAAGTTTAGTTTTCGTAATGAACCAGAAAATCTATAGTTATTTCTGGTTGTTTATTGAAATTAGCTGTCTAATTGAATCTGCTTTGTAGCATACCCCTATGGTAACACCTGTTAAAGCGCTGTAAACAAACAAACACAAAACATATATGTGGTGTGTGTGTGTGTCTCACACTCCACTGGGCACAGACGTCAATTCAACATCTGCTGTATTTCACGTTGGTTCAATGTAATATGGAAACAATGTTAGTTCAACCAGTATGTGCCCAGCGGGGCAGAACATTGTGGTGGAGCTAGGATTACGTCCAGCCTCAAACTCATCTGGATTGCGGACATCAAACAGTTGGATACTGCTGTTGGACAACATGGTTTTCAACTGCTTTTACACCACCTCAGAATCTACAAAAAAAAACACATTAAATCAGACAGTGAGGACAATAAAGTAAGATTAACATTTTAGAGCAGTATTCAACAGCCATATATAAGCCTCATTGGATTATCAGAGGGAGTCACCAGTAGAAACCCATGTCTATTATGCTGACATGAATCAACCATATTCAGGTGGTCAGTTATTGGTGTTAAATGCATCTACCCTATTCAGGTGGTTGGTTATTGGTTTTGAATGGATGTTGAAACAAAGATTTTAGTTCTATTGGAAACAGAGGCTGGGACACAGGTGGCACCAGCCTGCATGCCTACAGGTGTCTCTCTGTCTCTGTCTTTCTCTCTGTCTTTCTCTCGCTCTCTCTCTAACAATTCAATTCAAAGGGCTTTATTGACATGGGAAACATAATGCCAAAGCAAGTAAACTAGATAATAAACAAAAGTATAATAAACAATATAAAATGAACAGTAAACTGCTGCTGTGATGGCACACTGGTATTTCACCCAAAAGATATGGGAGTTTATCAAAATGTGATTTCATTTTGAATTCTTTGTGGATCTGTGTAATCTGAGGGAAATATGTGTCTCTAATTTGGTCATACATTTGGCAGGAGGTTAGGAAATGCAGCTCAGTTTCCACCTCATTTTGTGGGTAGTGTGCACATAGCCTGTCTTCTTTTGAGAGCCAGGTCTGCCTACAGCAGCCTCTCTCAATAGCAAGGCTATTCTCTCTCCCTCTCGCTCTGGTGTAATTGTAGCCTAGTATACAAGTACACAGTCTTGGCCAGGATGCAGGTGGGTGTAGTTGACAGGAAATCTATCAACCATATCAACATACAAAAGGGATAGTGGTTTGTACAAAATTTTGCAACACATTTTCTGGGGGTTAGCCTAGGGACATTCACATGAATACCCATATTTCAAAGATGATTAGGCAGAGGTGAAACCTTGAGTTGATGCCACTCTACTGACTGTAGGCCTTCACATTGTCAAAATGACTGAGCAGTCATTGACTTCCATTACACAATCTACTAGACTCATGGAACTCATACAAACCAACTTTTCTATAATCATGCACATTTTTCAGTTCACCTAATTAGTGAATTGTAGGCTAGTTTGTCCCGATAGTGTCTCAGATACCCTGGCTAGAAATGTGCATGGCCTATTTGACAACAGACAATAAATACACTATAAATTAGCATACCGGTAGGCCTACTGTAGATGCTGCACCTGTCACGAGTAAACAGATAGACTTGTGGTCGAAGGCTCCTCGTAGTGCCCCAGGTTTCACGTCACACATACTGTCGAGCGCGCCACCACAGTGCGTCGCCACGGCAACCAGTGGGAGCGCTAGTAGCGACGGCGTGCACACTACGATAATAATCTTCTGCATTGTTGAATGTCGCCTGACATTTTTTTCCTAACATTTTTCAATGTCTCCTAGAGTTGTTTAGGCCTGAGTGTCGAAGTTCATGTTTCCCCTCATTGTAGGCTGCCTCCCCCACCCTGCATGTGGGAACGGTTGCGGGGCATTGGTGACTCACACAGTTTCACATTTAAATAATATAATTTCTACGTGGTTACCATGTTCTCAGAATATTCAATATTAATGTTCTAGACACGTTTCATTGGAACGTTGCAAGCACATTCCTGTGTCCAGTTTTCTGAGGGTTGTGAGAATATTCCATCAACGTCACACTCAACCTACACAGAACACGGTTGCTATGTTCTACAAATATAAGATCATGTTCTAGACACGTTCTACTAGAACGTTGCAAGAACATTCCTGTGTCCGGTTTTCGGAGGGTTAGCAGAATAAGATTTCGACCCG
The DNA here is from genome assembly GCF_029448725.1 of Salvelinus fontinalis. Lineage (NCBI taxonomy): Eukaryota > Metazoa > Chordata > Actinopteri > Salmoniformes > Salmonidae > Salvelinus > Salvelinus fontinalis. The sequence goes on from NC_074674.1 coordinate 3,249,544, forward strand.
CAGCAATAGAATAAAATGATTCGCACTCTGCTAGTTATGCTTCCAGTGTAGCAGGTCTCATTGGACAGGAAAATGCGCAACGCTCGCTCACCATTAAAAATACGTCGTTTTATTAGACAAATTTAAAAGCTTGGCCTTCAGAATAATCAAAGGGAATGGACAAGTTCATATAGGGCATGGGGGAGACTATTAGGGAGAAAATTCTCTTCAACTGGTGGTGCTAATGAGAGACTGTCGTAGACCAAACAGGTTGGTAGTCAGGGTGTGGTGTGCTATGGTTAATGTCTCCACCTAGTGATGAAAAATCTCACATTCTAAATGAGATGTCCAACACTTTTTTTTCGAGATCCTGGTCATCTGGAAACGTTACATTGATTACATTTGTTTTACTACAAGGGTGACCTAAAGTCGCTGAGGTCCTGGATGTTCCTAGAGCACAACTACTGAGCAAGCCCACAAGCCCTAGAGAGCAAGACCTCCTATCCAAATGGCCACTACCTATACCCAAAAGTCCAGAACTACTAAGCATCATTAAAAACATTGTCATGTTCTATGCTCAGACTCAGCTCTAGGTAACACCTAGGTAGAATCAGCCTCCTGCGGACACCTGATCTATATTTTACATCTAGTTACGCACTAGAATGTGTGAGCACCGAAGGGCCATTTTACTTGCTGAACCCAACAGCCCAGTGGCCCTCCATTTCAAAGAGAGAAGACACTCACTTTGTGAGTTTTTTTATTTTGGAATTGAACAAGTCAGTAAAAACAAACGCTGTGGTGATGTCGACAAACACCGAAGTTCCAGAGAGACATTCTGGATCCATTCCTTAGACACTTTAGTCCCCTGAGGTCTTAGTCTAGAGAAGGACTATAGTATGCTTTTGTGAAGTGCCCCATCCCTTTGTTGGTCCAGTGACAACCCCCCATTTCCACTTCTTGTTTACACATGGAGCTTACTAGTTTACTAACTGTTGTCCAAACCACTTGTTAAATTTCTTTGCCTAAGCTCTTAATGTTTATAGTTGTTAGCCCTAGTTTTGCTTATTTAAGCAATAAGACCTGGGGGGGGGGGGTGTATATGGCCAATATACCGTGGCTAAAGGGCTGTTCTTAAGCACGACGCAACGCAGAGTGCCTGGATAAAGCCCTTAGCCGTGGTATATTGGCCATATACCACAAACCCCCGAGGTGCCTTATTGCTATTATAAACTTGTTACAAACGTAATTAGAACAGTAAAAATAAATGTTTTGTAATATCCGTGGTATACGGTCTCAAAAAAGTGATGACTCAGGAAGAGTGATGTTCGGTGAGGCAACGTCCTTGGTGAAAATCTTGAAGTTGAGCTTAAAAACAACCAACCTAAAGCTATTCGTGTACTATTCATGTGCTTCTACACCTGCATTGCTTGCTGTTTGGGGTTTTAGGCTGGGTTTCTGTACAGCACTTCGAGATATTAGCTGATGTACGAAGGGCTATATAAAATAAACTTGATTGATTGACCTAGTAAGCTAACATAGCTAGCACTCATGTCAGGTAGCTAGCTACAGTTAGCTATAGCTGGCTAGCTAGTTTTATAGTTTGGTCATTTATTCCAATACATTTCAGAATTCCCTGAAATATGTTTATGAATCTAGGTACGCTGTAACGGTTTTCCTCCTCCTCTTCATCCGAAGAGGAGGAGCAGGGATTAAACCAAAATGCAGCGTCTTGAGTTGACATAATTTAAAGAAAAGACGAAAACACGAACTTCACTATAAACTAACAAAACAACAAACGGAGTAGACAGACCTGGATGACGAACTTACATAAACACGAAGAACGCATGAACAGGAAAATGCCTACATAAAACGAACGAACATACAAACAAACCGAAAACAGTCCCATGTGGCGCAACGACATACACTGACACAGGAGACAACCACCCACAACAAAGTGTGAAAACACCTACCTTAATATGACTCTCAATTAGAGGAAACGCCAAACACCTGCCTCTAATTGAGAGCCATACCAGGCAACCCTTAAACAAACATAGAAACAGAAAACATAGACTGCCCACCCAAACTCACGTCCTGACCAACTAACACATACAAAACTAACAGAAACAGGTCAGGAACGTGACATACGCTTTATTATCTCATCACTACGAGACTACGCCAATTTGCCAATGCTAAAATCAATGTCGTTTATATATTTTTAGCAAACTGTGTTAATAGTTTTTTTCCCCCCACATGCCTAAAATGCAGCCTTGTTGATTAACTTTGACCCTTCGCGGCCACTAGAGTTTGACATGTGAAGGGAAAAGGGGGATACCTAGTCAGTTGTACAACTGAATGCCTTTTTATTTTTTATTAACAACAAATCAATACAGAAAGTACATGAGGGAACACAAGTATATATAGATTATATACAATGGACAATCGAGCTAGGGGGTACAATATAACATTACAATTACACAAGGACCTTAAGGGACATACATACACTTACTGTCAGGACCCGTTTACGAACTCGGGTCTCCGGTGTGAGAAACAGTTACTTAACAAACTGAGCCACTAGTAGTTTTTTTTGTTTGTAAATTTGTTAACAAGTAGGTATGTGTGTTCCAGACAATCCAGAATAGATTTTTGGCTTATATCCAAATGTATTGATAGTGATTGTGTTACTACAAATACAGTATCTGTACTACTCCCTCACAGACCATAGGGCCATTTACATTGATATCAAAATATTTACCCCTGATACTAACCTTGGCAGAGCATCCTACTGGAAGCTAAATAGCTCATTATTAAATAATTATATAGTTAAATTTGAGGTTAAAGATCTGCTCTCACACTTTTGGGAAAGGGCTTGTAAAGAAAAATCTTATTGCAAGAACTGGGAGCTCTTTAAATTTGAGGTATCCAAATACTTTTGAAAATATGGTAGAGTGTGCGGCTCTCCTTTATTTTCTAATCTTGCTAAGACCTGAAGAGCTGAGGAGGAAAAGGTGATCATTAAGATAACTTCCCTTTCTCAGAGGTCCCCAGCCGGCCTCTCGGGGGAGGAGAAGATGGAACTAATTGAGTTACAAAATAAACTGGATAATATATATAGATTAAAAGCAGAAGGAGCCTTTATTAGATCTAGGAAAAAATGTATTGAGGGAGAACAGAATTCATCTTATTTCTTTAGACTTGAGAAATTTCACTCTAAAAATAACACTATCCATAAATTAAACAGTGATGGTGTTATTACAGATGACCAAAAATTAATCGCTAAATACTGTAGCAATTTTTACAGAAAATTGTATAGCTTTACGTACTGTCAGGAATCCACAGATTTTTTTTTAACTCACTGAATAATGTTTACTCTGTCAGTGATATAGAATCTAAACAGTCTATCAAACATCTAAAGAACAATAAATCACCAGGTGTTGATGGAATTACATCAGAATTTTACAAATTATTTTCTGAACAAGTAGCTCCCTTCCTATTTGAAGTATTTTTAGAGAGTATTAAAAACAATGTTCTTCCTCCTACAATGAGTCAGGGGTTAATAACACTGATACCCAAGCCTAAAAAATAAGTGCTGCTCATTGATAACTGGCGTCCAATTTGTCTTCTTAATAATGACTATAAGATATTAGCTTTACTACTTGCAAAAATAATTAAAGAAGTCCTGGATGCAATCATTGATGAAACACAGTCTGGCTTCATGACGAACAGACATATTTCTAACAATGTGTAACGGCGTTCCTCTCTCTCTTCATAAGAAGAGGTGGAGTAGTGATCGAGCCAAGGCGCAGCGGGTTGTGAATACATGATGATTTATTAAATAAACAAAACAGACAAAGACGAAAACGAACTATACTTGATATAACTAACAAAATAACAAAACGATGTAGACAGACCTGAACAAACGAACTTACAAATACACGAAGCACGCTGACACAGGAACAGACTACATAAACGCACGAACAAACCGAAACATTCCCGTATGGTGTAACATCGACACAGACACAGGAGACAATCACCCACAAACAAACAGTGAGAACACCCTACCTAAATATGACTCTTAATTAGAGGAGAATGCAAAACACCTGCCTCTAATTAAGAGCCATACCAGGCAACCAAAACCAACATAGAAACAGATAACATAGACTGCCCACCCAAAACACATGCCCTGACCTAAACACATACAAAAACAACATAAAACAGGTCAGGACCGTTACAGAACCCCCCCCCTCAAGGTGCGAACGCCGGGCGCACCAGCACAAAGTCCAGGGGAGGGTCTGGGTGGGCAGTTGACCACGGTGGTGGCTCCGGCTCTGGACGCTGTCCCCACACCACCATAGTCACTCCCCGTTTCTGTCTTCCCCTCCCAATGACCACCCTAAAACTCACATCCCCTAAATAAACGGCCAGCACCAGGAGAAGGGGCAGCACCGGGACAAGGGGCAGCACCGGGACAAGGGGCAGCACCGGGACAAGGGGCAGCACCGGGACAAGGGGCAGCACCGGGACAAGGGGCAGCACCGGGACAAGGGGCAGCACCGGGACAAGGGGCAGCACCGGGACAAGGGGCAGCACCGGGACAAGGGGCAGCACCGGGACAAGGGGCAGCACCGGGACAAGGGGCAGCTACAGGATAAAGAGCAGCACCGGGATAAGGGGCAGCACCGGGATAAGGGGCAGCACCGGGATAAGGGGCAGCACCGGGATAAGGGGCAGCACCGGGATAAGGGGCAGCACCGGGACAAGGGGCAGCACCGGGACAAGGGGCAACACCGGGACAAGGGGCAGGTCCCGGCTGATATACTCTGGCAGATCCTGGCTGAGGGACTCTGGCAGGTCTATGCAGGCTGACGGCTCTCGACGCTCATGGCAGGCTGACGGCTCTCGACGCTCATGGCGGGCTGACGGCTCTCGACGCTCATGGCGGGCTGACGGCTCTCGACGCTCATGGCGGGCTGACGGCTCTCGACGCTCATGGCGGGCTGACGGCTCTCGACGCTCATGGCGGGCTGACGGCTCTCGACGCTCATGGCGGGCTGACGGCTCTCGACGCTCATGGCGGGCTGACGGCTCTCGACGCTCATGACGGGCTGACGGCTCTCGACGCTCATGGCGGGCTGACGGCTCTCGACGCTCATGGCGGGCTGACGGCTCTCGACGCTCATGGCGGGCTGACGGCTCTCGACGCTCATGGCGGGCTGACGGCTCTCGACGCTCATGGCGGGCTGACGGCTCTCGACGCTCATGGCGGGCTGACGGCTCTCGACGCTCATGGCGGGCTGACGGCTCTCGACGCTCATGGCGGGCTGACGGCTCTCGACGCTCATGGCGGGCTGACGGCTCTCGACGCTCATGGCGGGCTGACGGCTCTCGACGCTCATGGCGGGCTGACGGCTCTCGACGCTCATGGTGGGCTGACGGCTCTCGACGCTCATGGCGGGCTGACGGCTCTCGACGCTCATGGCTCTCTGACGGCTCTGGCTGCTCATGGCTCGCTGGCGGCTCTGGCAGATCCTGTCTGGTTGGCGGCTCTGGCAGATCCTGTCTGGTTGGCGGCTCTGGCAGATCCTGTCTGGTTGGCGGCTCTGGCAGATCCTGTCTGGTTGGCGGTTCTGGCAGATCCTGTCTGGTTGGCGGCTCTGGCGGATCCTGTCTGGCGGGCGGCTCTAGCGGCTCCTGTCTGGCGGGCGGCTCTAGCGGCTCCTGTCTGGCGGGCGGCTCTAGCGGCTCCTGTCTGGCGGGCGGCTCTGTAGGCTCATGGCAGACGGGCGGCTTTGCAGGCTCATGGCAGACGGGCGGCTTTGCAGGCTCATGGCAGACGGATGGCTCAGACGGCGCTGGGGAGACGGATGGCTCAGATGGCGCTGGGGAGACGGATGGCTCAGATGGCGCTGGGGAGACGGATGGCTCTGGCCGGATACGGCGCACTGTAGACCTGATGCGTGCGGCCGGAACTGGAGGCACCGGGCTAAGGATAAGCACCTTTCTACTAGTGCGGGGAGCAGGGACAGGGCACACTGTATTCTCAAAGCCCACTCTATACCTGATGCGAGGTACCGGCACTGGTGACACCGGGCTGAGGACAAGCACATCAGGATTAGTAGGGGGAGAAGATACAGTGTGTTCAGGGCTCTGGAGACGCACAGGAGGCTTTGTGCGTGGTGCCGGAACTGGAGGCACCGAACTGGATACACGCACTACAGAGAGAGTGCGTGGAGGAGGAACTGGGCTCAGGAGACGCACTGGTAGCCTAGTGCGTAGTGTAGGCACTGTAGGTACTAGGCTGGGGCGGGGAGGTGGCGCCGGAAATACCGGACCGTGGAGGCGTACTGGCACTCTTGAGCATTGAGCCTGCCCAACCTTACCTGGTTGAATGCTCCCGGTCGCCCGACCAGTGCGGGGAGGTGGAATAACCCGCACCGGCCTATGTAGGCGAACCGGGGAAACCATGCGTAAGGCCGGTGCCATGTATGCCGGCCCGAGGAGACGCACTGGAGACCAGACGCGTTGAGCCGGCCTCATGACACCTGGCTCAATACCCAATCTAGCCCTACCAGTGCGGGGAGGTGGAATAACCCGCACTGGGCTATGCACTCGTACAGGAGACACCGTGCGCTCTACTGCGTAACACGGCACCTGCCCGTACTCCCGCTCTCCACGGTAAGCCTGGGAAGTGGGCGCAGGTCTCCTACCTGCCCTTGGCCCACTACCTCTTAGCCCCCCCCCAAGAAATTTTTGGGTGTTACTTACGGGCTTTTTGGGCTTCCGTGCCAGACGCGTTCCCTCATAGCTCCGGTTCCTCTCTCCGGTAGCCTCTGCACTCCTCAGTGCCTCCAGCTGTTCCCATGGGAGGCGATCCCTACCAGCCAGGATCTCCTCCCATGTGTAGCAACCCTTTCCGTCCAATATATCGTCCCATGTCCATTGCTCCTTCTTTTCCTGTCCCTTACTCCATTTACTCCGCCGCTTGGCTCTGGAATGGTGGGTGATTCTGTAACGGCGTTCCACTCTCTCTTCATAAGAAGAGGTGGAGTAGTGATCGAGCCAAGGCGCAGCGGGTTGTGAATACATGATGATTTATTAAATAAACAAAACAGACAAAGACGAAAACGAACTATACTTGATATAACTAACAAAATAACAAAACGATGTAGACAGACCTGAACAAACGAACTTACAAATACACGAAGCACGCTGACACAGGAACAGACTACATAAACGCACGAACAAACCGAAACATTCCCGTATGGTGTAACATCGACACAGACACAGGAGACAATCACCCACAAACAAACAGTGAGAACACCCTACCTAAATATGACTCTTAATTAGAGGAGAACGCAAAACACCTGCCTCTAATTAAGAGCCATACCAGGCAACCAAAACCAACATAGAAACAGATAACATAGACTGCCCACCCAAAACACATGCCCTGACCTAAACACATACAAAAACAACATAAAACAGGTCAGGACCGTTACACAATGTCAGACTAGTATTAGACATACTTGACTACTCAGACCTAATAACTGAGGATAGCTTCATATTATTTTTTGATTTTTATAAAGCATTTGACACAGTAGAGCATCAGTTTCTCTTCCACTCCCTTGAGAGACTTGGCTTTGGGGATTTTTTCTGTAAGTCTATTAAGACTCTCTATGCAAATGGGAACTGCTCTATCAAATTGAAATATGGCACCTCACCTAGATTTGAGTTAGAGAGGAATTAGGCAAGGTTGTCCTATCTCCCCATACCTGTTTTTATTAACCACCCAACTTCTTGAAAATTCTTTAAATAATAGTCCTGTACAAGGTATTTCCATAGCTGGTAAAGAAATTATTATAAGCCAGCTGGCTAATGATATTACACTTTTTCTGAAAGACGCTAACCAAATTCCCATATCGATCAATGTGATACAATCCTTTTCCAAAGCATCTGGTCTATATCTTAACATTAATAAATGTGAACTCATAGCTGTCAAAGATTATGTGACACATTCATATTATGGTATTCCAGTAAAAGAAGAACTTACATATTTAGGCATAACCATTACAAAGTATCAGAAGTCTAGAGGCTTACTAAATTTTAACCCTCTTATTAAAAATACCCAGAAGAAGCTAAATCAATGGCTACAGAGGGAATTATCTTTAAAAGGTAGAGTCCTAATAACAAAGGCTGGAGGTATATCTAGACTAACATATGGCGCTCTATCTTTATATCTTGACAGTAAAATAAGCAAGGAGATAGACCAGATGCTTTTCAACTTTCTGTGGAGGAACCATACCCATTACATTAGGAAAACTGTTGTAATGAACACTTATGAGAATGGTGGACTGAATTTTCTGGACTTTACTACTTTAAATAATACTTTTAAGATCAATTGGATAAAACAATTCCTAAGAAGACCCACTTCTATCTGGAATTTTATTCCTCAACATGTCTTCTCTACTTTTGGTGGCCTTAACTTCATGTTGTTTTGCAATTATAATATTGACAAAATTCCAGTGAAACTTTCTGCTTTTCATCAGCAGGTTTTCTTGTCATGGTCCTTAATTTATAAACACAATTTTTCTCCACACAGATATTATATATGGAATAATCGGGATATATTGTATAAAAATACTTCTTTGTTTTTAGAATATTGGTTCCGAAATAATATCCTATTGGTGAGCCAACTGGTAAATGCAGAGGGTCTTTTACTCAGTTATAAGCAATTCTTATCACTTTACAAGGTCCCTGTAACACCTAAAGATTTTGCAATTGTTTTAGATGCCATTCCCTCAGGTGTTGCTCTGTTATTCAGGAACGTGTCAAGACCTGACCCTCAGAGCCTACCTTCAATAGACCCCATTGACTCATCAGTAGGAAAAATTTGTTTCTCATTTGTTCCATTCAACAACAGAGCGATACGAACCTTGTTTCAGCAGGATGTTGTATCTATCTATACCTTATGTCATGCCTTATTGGAATGGATTTGTTGATAATATCTGTTGGAAAAAAGTTTGGATGTTGCCACACACATACCTACTTGTTAACAAAATTAAGGAAGTTTCCTTTAAAATTATTCATAAATATTATCCTGCCAACCACTATATGAAGAAGTTTAAGGAAAACAACTCAAATTGCTCCTTTTGTAATGACCACCCAGAAACAGTGTTGCAACTTTTTTGGCATTGTATTCACGTAAGAAAACTGTGGCAAAACATCAGTAGATTTATAATTAAACACATTTATGAAGATTTTACACTATTGTGGAGAGATGTACTGCTTGGATTCTTTACATACGATAGAAATAAGCTGAAACATTTTTATGTAATTCATTTCATTATTCTTTTGGCCAAATTTCATATACACAAATGTAAATTTACAAACAAAAAAACACATTTTCTTACCCTACAAAAAGAAATTGAACTGTATTTTAAGACAGTTAAATACTCTACTAACAAAAAAGCTGTTAGAATTGTAAGTGTATGTATGTCCCTTAGGGTCCTTGTGTACTTGTAATGTTATATTGTATCCCCTAGCTCGATTGTCCATTATATATAATCTATATATACTTGTGTTCCCTCATGTACTTTCTGTATTGATTTGTTGTTGATAAAATTAAAATTAAAAAAGGACTGAGGGGGTAAAAAATTACGTGTTTGGACTGCAGCCCCTGAGTACCAACCTGAATGGTCTACCACACTGTCTCTCATTAGCATCACCAGCTGAAGAGAGTTCTCCCTAATTGTCTTGTCCATTTGCTTAGTGATTATTCAAAAGAAGGCCGAAAGTCCATCTTTAAACTTGTCTAATAAAACGATGCATTTTTAATGGTGAGGGAGCGTTGCACCGTTTCCTGTCCAATGATGTCTACACATTTTTAGGTTGCACCTCTACTCACATTGGTTGAGCACCTTCTACTTCCATCCAGTGTAGCAGGTAAAATAAATATACTGCTTTAGCAATGTCTCAGTGTATCTCCAGGCTACTGGAATTCTTTGCAGTTTGGTTGTTTTCTGGGGGGGTTTACCTGCCTAGAGCTGGTTCAACTTTCCCGACTGCCATAAATTGTCTGTTTTCATTTAAACAATGGGGATTAACCAGAAAGATCAGTATCAGGCTGGGCCTACTGGAATTCTTCAGTTTTGTAATTTTCTGCTAATTCTTAAAAGTCTAAACATATGGAATTGTTTTAAGGTCAAATCATGGTTAATTTAGCTATGTGATGTATTGAAGTTGGCCTTTACTACTATAGCCCCCATAGAAACACATTGAATAAAACATCCATAAATGGCAAAAAAGACAGTCAAAAATAAATCATAAGGTTTTACATATTTAACCCCTTATTTTTGTTGGGACGAAACTAACTCTATACTTCCATTCATTTATATGGGTTACCTTTAGACGAGTCGCATGACACTTGAGTCTTCCCTTTCTATAGAGTGGTCATTTTTTTCTAGGCCAAACGTTCAGATGCTTCAGACGTTTTCGCGAGAAGACCGATTTTAGGGATGTCTCCTGGTCTGAAAAACACGGCTGAAGCTCTGCCACTTTCCACCGCAGATGCGGAAGGGCGACATACAGTGGATTGAGACGCAGCAATTTGCCTCGTGACTGAACCGCCCACTACTGCAGCCGCACCTCCGCCTAAACTATTAGGTTGAAGGGGGTTTAGCATATTTTTATACATGATTAAAAGAGCACCTTTCTGGTCACATATACCCTAAATGACACAATATATGAATTCAAACATGCATTAACTACAAATGTTAAAGCTTGGTTTAAGTGCCCTATGCTTTTCATTAAAGGATGCAGCGGCTGTTTTTCCACTTCATAAACATAATGGTACGTTCTAAAAAAACATGACTCGAGTCATGTGATGTGACAATATAAATAAGGAAGTTAAAATCCGTTTGTGAAATACTTCAGTCGTAAGTAACTTTCAATCTGCAATTAATCGTAATGAAGTGTGGCGGTACCGCCGAGGCGAAAGATGCCACACCCGAAGTGCAGAAAATCTGTGATGAGGTGAGCATATTTCCTTCATTTATCCTGCATAGTCTAGCTGAGGAACGCTCAACTCCGTTATCGAGGCAGAGTTGAGTACTGATAACTGGTCGCGCGATTTGCTAACAACATTGAGTTCCCATTCCTTGATCATTTATATTTTTACAAGTATGTAAACACTTACCTGTACCTATGTCTGTCTTGCAGAACTGCGGTTCTTCAGCGGGGTGCTGAAATTCATACTTTTAATGAACATTTATCGAATACAACCACCGATTTATGTGTTGCTCAACTCAGCGCCAGTCCCAATTGAATCGCAGTTTACTACGTCAAGGCCGCTACGTCTCCAGTTGATTAATACAAATTAGGAAAAAGTCGGTGGTTTTCGAAATTAGTATTTATTAAAATTATGAATTTCAGCACCCTGCGGAAGGATCGCAGTTGTACAGGACAAACAGATCCAGGAAAGCTTTTTCAGAATCGTCATTATTACTAGTATCGACTGATGGTGACTCAACGTTTGCTAGAAAATCGCGTGACCAGTTATCAATTGTCACCTCCGCCTCGATATAAGAACGGAGTTGCGCGTTCCTCATCTGTCCCACTGAACATCCTCATCTTTTTAACAGAGTTGAGACTCAGACTTGATGAGGTGTAATTTTAAACCTCTTATTGCATAATAAGATCTACAGTGGTGTGTGTATCGTAAACCTTCAATATGTAGGTGTGCATGTGCGTAGGCTATATGGAGGAAATTTGGATGTTGTGGGAACAATTGAGTCATTGCCTGAGTATTTTAAAATGTTTCTAGATGAAGCCGTATGCAGAGGAGAAAGCTGGAAAGAAGTTTGACGTTTTTGCTGCCAAAACATTCACAACACAAGTTGTGGCTGGGACCAACTTCTTCATTAAAGTGAGAATGTTTAATTTTATAAATATATAATTTCTAGCCAATTTTTTTATTTTTTTTGCAAAACTAAATGTCACCAGTTTCACTCAATGATATGTATTAATCCTAGATGACTGACAAGGAATGTTTTGATGCTTAGGAATGTTTTGATGCTTAGGAAGCTATAAAAGAAATGCATTGATTAATGTCTACATTTGTTTTTTACTTATATTAGACACCTTTAATTCATAGGCCTACTTTTAAATTATATTACGTGAACTGAACATGAAAGTATTTTTAAATTCCTTAACCATTTTTTCAGTGTACCAATGTTACTGTCCCCACTACAACAAATACATAATTTTGTTTTCAAGCTCGGTGACCGCCTGCCACATCCTCACAACCCCAGTGTGGGGTTCAAATCATTGGATGCATCAAAAAGTTATAGGGAGTGAGGCAGATGGTGGCACCTTAATTGAGGAGGACAGGCTAATAGTCATGGCTGAAACGGCATTAATGGAATGGTATCTAACACATGGTTTCCATGTGGTTGACGTCATTCCATTTACCCCATTCCAGGCATTATTATAAGCCTTCATCCCCTCAGCAGCCTCCTGTGGAGTGAACATGTACATACTGGAAGAGCTATGTGAACTCTAAACAAACAGATCATTACTCAGAGTCCTGTCTCCCATCGTATTCTTCACTCACCGGCCCCTATTCCATCCTTTTCTCATAGGTCCATGTTGGTGGAGATGAATTTGTGCACCTGCGGGTCCATAGAACTCTACCCCACGCTGGTGGGAAACTGGAGCTTCATGGCGTACAGACTCCCAAAGCTCACCATGACCCCATTGGTTTTTTCTGATTACCTGTAACTCCCTGCAGGGGATGCCACACCTCTACTCCATGCCTGGATCATGTGTACCCTTGTTTATGGTCACCTGTATTGTGTACTTCTGTTGGTAAATGTCTGTCTTTTGTGCTAAAAGCTGTCTACACCTTTGACTAAATGGCTTTTGTTAGAACATAAATACAAATTTGACAGCAGACTTGTTTTTGTCCATCTGTGGCGGTTAGTGACTAACATGTTTCTCGTGATTGCATGGTACATTTCGGGGAGAGATTCAGTTGATTTTATTTTTATTTAAAAAAGATTAAATGCAGTATTCCAATTAAGGACCTCAAATAAAGGTCTCCTTAAAATCAGTACAGCTGGAGGAAGTGATTTGACACCTTCATGTGGTACAGTTTTCCTTCCTGTAAAGGAGCCTCTGTTTGTAGCTCTATACTATTTGAAAACCTATTTTGTGTTAAGATAAAGATGCATGCAAATACTTTTGGTTCTGGACATCAAAATGAAATGTTGGCAACAGGAAAGGGAGCATCAATTGCGGTTTGCATAGTTTTGCTTTTCTTTTTGCTGTAAACATTTGGGTGTCCACTGAATGCAACTCACGGACTGCAACCATTCTAAGAGGTGATCACAACTTGTAATGACAGCATGATTGGCTGATGGCAGCTTTTACCTGTTAAATGCCACATTCCACCAAAACAAACACAAATCTGAAAACTGCTAGTTAACCCTTTGTCTTTGGGGGTTTGAGGGGAATAAAAAGTAGAGGGTTATGGGAGGAGAGGAATACAGTGTACAAAACATTAGAAACACCTTCCAAATATTGAGTAGGAACCCCCCACTCCAATTACTCTCACAGTTGTGTCAAGTTGGCAGAATGTCCTTTGAGTGGTGGACCATTCTTGATACACACAGGTGACTGAGTGTGGAAAAACAGCTGCATTGCAGTTCTTGACACAAACCGGTGCGCTTGGCTGGCACCTACCATACACTGTTAAAAGGCACTTCAATATTTTATCTTGCCCACTCACCCTCTGAATGGCACACATGCACAATCCAAGACTCAAGGCTTAAACACTTTAACATGTATTCTCCCCTTCATCTACACTGAAGTGGATATAACAAATAACATCAATAAGGGATCATAGCTTTCACCTGGTCAGTCTGTCATGGAAAGAGCAGGTGTTAAAGTTTGTACATTCAGTAAATCTCCTACTGTATAAGCCACCAGATTAAGAGAGTAGGTGAACACCACTAGAATGATCAAATAAAATTGTATTTGTCCTATGCGCCAACTACAACTGGCCCTTAACCAACAATGCAGTTCTACAAAAATAAGTAACACCATAAAATGATAAGGCTAAATACAGTGCCTTTGGAAAGTATTCAGACCCCTTAACTTTTTCAACATTTTGTTACGTTACTTCTAAAATGTATATATTTGTTTTAATTCCTCATCAGTCTACACACTACCCCATAATGACAAAGCAAACACGTATTAAAAAGAAAAAGAAATGCCTTATTTACATAAGTATTCAGACCCTTTGCTATGAGTCTTGAAATTGAGCTTAGGTGCATCCTGTTTCCATTGATCATCTTTGAGGTGTTTCTACAACTTGATTGGAGTCCACCTGTGGTAAATGCAATTGATTGGACATGAGTTGTAAAGGCACACACCTGTCTATATAAGGTCCCTCAGTTAACAGTGCATGTCAGAAGGACAACCATCTCTGCAGCACTCCACCAATCAGGCCTTTATGGTAGAGTACCAGACAGAAGCCACTCGTCAATAAAAGGCAAATGACAGCCCGCTTGGAGTTTGCCAAAAGGCACCTAAAACACTCTCGGACCATGAGAAACTAGATTATCTGGTCTGATGAAACCTGAATGCCAAGTGTCACGTCTGGAGGAAACCTGGCACCATCCCTACGGTGAAGCATGGTGGTGGGGATGTTTTTCAGCGGCGGGGACTGGGAGACTAGTCGGGATCAGGGGGAAAAGATGAACGAAGCAAAGTACAGAGGCAAAGATGAACGAAGCAAAGTACAGAGATCCTTGCTGAAAACCTGCTCCAGAGTGTTCAGGACCTCAAACTGGGGCGAAGGATCGCCTTCCAACAGGACAACAACCCTAAGCACACAACCAAGACAACGCAGGAGTGGCTTCGGGACAATTCTCTGAATGTCCTTAAGTGGCCCAGCCAAAGCCCGGACTTGAACCTAATCGAACCTCTCTTAAGAGAACTGAAAATAGCTGTGCAGCAACACCCCCCATCCAACCTGACAGAGCTTGAGAGGATCTGCAGAGAGGAATGGGAGAAAATACCCAAATACAGGTCTGCCAATCTTGTAGCGCCGTACCCAAGAAGATTCAAGGCTGTAATCGCTGCAAAGGTGCTTCAACAAAGTACTGAGTAAACGGTCTGAATACTTACGTCATATTTTAGTTTTAATTTTTAATAAATTTGCTGAAGTCTCTGACCTTCCTCTAGACAAGTGTGTGTAAAAGGGTCTGAGTACTTTTCGAATACATTGTACAGGGGGTACCGGTACCAAGTCATTGTGCGGGGGTACAGGTTAGTCGAGGTAATTGAGAGAATATGCACAGTACCAGTCAAATGTTTGGACACCTACTCATTCCTGGGTTTGTCTTTAGAATAATAGTGATGAAATAACACATGGAATCATGTGTTAAACAAAATATATTTTAGATTCTGCAAAGTAGCCACCCTTTGCCTTGACAGCTTTGCACACTCTTGACATTCTCTCAACCAGCTTCATGAGGTAGTCACCTGGAATGCATTTCAATTAACAGGTGTGCCTTAAGTTAACTTGTGGAATTTCTTTCCATTTTAATGCGTTTGTGTCAATCAGTTCTGTTGTGACAAGGTAGGGGTGGTATACAGAATATAGTCCTATTTGGTAAAAGACTGAGCCCATATTATGGCAGGAACAGCTCAAATAAGCAAAGAGAAACAACAGTCTGTTACTTTAAGACATGAAAGTCAATCAATCTGGAGAAAGTGCAGTCGCAATAACCATCAAGCGCTATGATTAAACTGGCTCTCATGAGAACCGCCACAGGAAAGGAAGACCCAGCGTTACTTCTGCTGCAGAGGATCAGTTCATTAGAGTTACCAGCCTCCGAAATTGCAGCCCAAATAAATGCTCCACAGAGTTCAAGTAACAGACACATCTCAACATTAACTGTTCAGAGGAGACTGAATCAGGCCTTCATGGTCAACTTTCTGCAAGGAAAATACACTACTAAAGGACACCAATAAGAAGAGACTTGCTTTGGCCAAGAAACACGAGCAATGGACATTAGACCAGTGGAAATCTGTCCTTTGGTCTAATGAGTCCAAATTTGAGGTTTTTGGTTCCAACCGCCATGTCTTTGTGAGACGCAGAGTACGTGAGCGGATGATCTCCCCATCTGTGGTTCCCAACGTGAAGCATGGAGGAGGAGGTGTGAGAGTGTTTTGCTGGTGACACTGTCAGTGATTTATTTAGAATTCAAGGCACACTTAAACAGCATGGCTACCACAGCATTCTGTAACAATACGCCATCCCATCTGGTTTGCGCTTAGTGAGGAAAAGAAGCCAACAAGTGCTCAGCATAACTCCTGCAAGACTACTGAAAAAGCATTCCAGTTGAAGATGGTTGAGAGAATGCCAAGAGTTTATAAAGCTGTCATCAAGGCAAAGGGTGGCTACTTTGAAGAATCTAAAATTTAAATATATTTTGATTTAACACTTTTTGGTTACATGAGTCCATATGTGTTATTTCATAGTTTTGATGTTTTCACTTTTATTCTACAATGTAGAAAATAGTCTAAATAAATAAAAACCCTTGAATGAGTAGGTTTGTTCAAACTTTTGGCTCATACTGAACATGTAGGTAGGGGTAAAGTGACTATGCATAAATAATAAACAGCGAGTAGCAGCAGTCCAAGTAGACAATTGTTCAGCAGCCTTATGGCTTCGGGGTAAAAGCTGTTAAGGAGCCTTTTGGACCTAGACTTTTTGAAGATCTAGGGGCCCATGCCAAATTTTTTCAGTCTCCTGAGGGGGAATAGGTGTTGTCGTACCCTCTTCACAACTGTCTTGGTGTGTTTGGACCATGATAGTTTGTTGATGATGTGCCACCAAAGAACTTAAAGCTCTCAACCTGCTCCACTACAGCCCCCAACCTGCTCCACTACAGCTTGTCAATGTGAATGGGGGTGTGTTTGGCCCTCCTTTTACTGTAGTCCACCATCAGCTCCTTTGTCTTGCTCACGTTGAGGGAGATGTTGTTATCCTGGCACCACCCTGCCAGGTCTCTGACCTCCTCCCTATAGCCTGTCTCATCGTTGTCGGTGATCAGGCCTACCACCGTTATGTCGTCAGCAAACTTAATGATAGTGTTGGAGTTGTGCTTGGCCAGGCAGTCATGGGTGAACAGGGAGTACAGGAAGGGAAAAAGCATGCGCCCTTGAATAAGGTCAATGCTGATCGTAATGCTCGTGGTGGCGTTGTCTTGCTTACTGAAGCTGGCGAGTATGACATAACATAGTGTGCAGCATGACACTCAGGACAGACATAATCATGTGATTATGATAAGTGTTACAGGATAGGCTACAGAAACAACCTTGAGTGACTGACTCACAGTTGACGGGACTACCCTATTTAATATTTTTTTTATATGGAGAAACGCAAAACCAAGAAAAAGAGGATGTCATTAAAAGAGGATGTCATTACCCAGAGGAGTGAAGAAGATTCAAGAAGCCACGGGGGAGTCATACGTTATAACTTTACTTGTTTGCCTGTGTACTCTTCCTCTCTGTTTCTCTCCCCCACACCACCACCACTGTGTTTTCTGGGTGATTCCTTGCATGTGACACTGTGTGGTGATTAAAACTTTATTAAGAATTGAGAGCCTTGATGTTCAAACTGTTACGTTTCATATCCATATTTTTAAGGGTTGTTTGTGGCCATTAATTTGTTCATGAGGTGGTTGGTTGTGTCTCTTGCAGACACTAGTGGCATTGTAAATACTTTTTAAATTGAAAACTGGATTCAAAGATCTGGATGAGGGCAACAGATTATCCTACATGCAATATTTATTTCTGTACCTTAAACAGTAATTTTAGGGACTTCTTATGTCCGTCCCTAAACAATAATTAAACACTTCTAGTGCACTTGAATTATATCATTAAACAAACATTGTTTTCTATTTTTTTATTTAGCTAAAGTAACAGAGGACATCACTGTAAATGAACATTTGAGATGTAAGTATTTATTCTGATATTATGGACAAAACTAATGGTATTTCTTTTGTCTTAGTTCTAGTAAGGTGAGTTACAATCATGGAAGTGATGATGTCATATCCATATTTACAGGGTTGACTATATACAGTAGTTACTGTGTTGTACTTTTTTGCCCTCAGTGATGAACTGGCTTCATAAAGTGGTTGACTTTGATGAGCAATCTATCTGTTTTCTGTCTGCCTGTCTGTCTGTTTTCTGTCTGTCTGTCTGTCTGTCTGTCTGTCTGGCATTCATCAGTGATTAAAACAATAATTTCTGATATTTCAATTTTGAAAAAGTTATTGCTAATGGTGTCTGTAAGACAGGTGAGCATAGTAAAATTGATAGAAACCTAATGAAGACAACATACACATACTGTGAACGTTTTAGAGTGGACCGTTGTCTGATTAGTTTCCCTCATTTTGTCTCCTCCTGTCCTTTATCCCTACAGTCAGCTATTTATCAGGGATTTTAATAAAAAATATATAATTAGGTTGGTGCTTATATGTGTCCTATTTCACACATGTACACGTGTGTATTAATACGCATATTTAATTTAATTATCAAGTAGAACAGAAAAACCACCAGGCTCCGGACCTCGTAGGGTCAGAGTTGAATACCCCTGTAACAGATGTTCTGCATTCTATCATCTAATGATTCAAAGACTTGTACTCTCCTCTGTCCTCAATTTAAAGAACACCATGTCAATACTGTAGATGGACAGCAGAGGTCATCTTCCTCATGGAATATACTACGGTGCAGCTGGGTGCAAAGTTGGAGTGAAAAGACTTGCAGTAACATTTTGAAGCTTCCGCAGTCAAGCCACAAACTGAGTCTGCCATCTGTCAGTATGAACATAGTGGCACACTATCTTATTCAGTACAATTGATGACTGTCCATTTTCTTGCTCATAGTACATACTAGTTAATCTAGAACATAACATAGTAATACTCAAACATGCAGGTTCAGTCAGTAGACTACAATCCATACATAAGTGGCAACCTTATGTCAAACTTAACATTTACATTTACAATTACAATTACATTTTTTGTTAGTAAGAGAATGTTCCAGCACACAAATATTGTCATTAGATACTGAGAACATTTCTTGATTTGATTTCTCAATATTGGACTGATTCATGGTTTCCAGACAACTGTTTCAACTGGCAAGGTATGTGGGTTGCAGGTGTGTCTGTGACTTATAGACTTGCCCACACCTGTTTCAGGAGTTCCATCCCAGTATGTTTATCGCCTTACCTTAAGTCCAACAGTCAAAGAGTGAAAAATGTACCACTGGAAAATAGTTTCTTACAACATCTCGTGTTTTAGAAGTTATATAAGAATTACTTGCCTGAAGCAGTATCTGATTTAAAGGGACAGATCTCCTAAAAAGATAAGTGGGGAATCATATTAGGTTGTGTTTTGAAGGGACTATACATTTAAAAATGTTGACCTGAGATAAATCAAACTGAGATTACATGAAGGCTTGCTCTACCTCTTCCAGCAAGGTTTTACACTGATAGTTAGATTTAATATTAAACCACACACATGCGCGCACACACACGCACACGCACAAAAAGAGATTCAGGGCTTGTGTGTTAGGGGGAGCTCTGTTTACCATCCAAAGTGCTGACAGTTAGTTTTGATTCTCTGGTTCCTGCCCACAGAAAGCACTGGAGAGGCAGACACTGCATTGTTCATCACTGTCTTTGTGGGGGATGGGGGGGGACGCTGCTCCTGTTTGAACCCATCCCACCTCCAGGGTTCTATAGAGGGAGGGGTGACTGGGAGGTCCCGGCCACACCCCCCACAAGCCCCATCTCCACCCGTTGGTATTGTGTGTGTGTGTGTATGTGTGTCTAGGGGGTGTGGTATAGAGATGGTGACAGGTAGCAGGTTGTGTATGGGAAGGGGGGGGGGGGGGGGGTTGGTTATGTAAGCTCATGCTCTACAGTATATATAGGAGTGAGAGGCAGCGAAGAAAAACAGATCTCCTGTTCTACTTTACAATTCTTGATACTGACCCTGCTCAGCTGTAGCCATGACGACCATGCTGCTGAGAGCGCTAGGAGCACTGCTCTGCTCCTTGGTTGTCACCGCTGAGGTTCTGCCCCAAGGAGACTTCAATCTGCAGGGGGTAAGAGAGAGAATGAAGAGAGGGATTAACAAATCATGGATACATTGAAAATCAAATGATGAGGACCAAACTAGAGATTATTATAGAGAAAAAATGTACTGAAAAAATACAAAAAAGAAACTGTGATACAAACGGAAATGATTAAGAGAAATGTGGGAATTCTAGTGACACATTTTCAAATTGAGAATTTCATTTATAAATGATTCAGGGATATTCCAGTATCAGCTCTCACAGATTTAGGATCGGAAAATTCAGTGACCCCACAGACAGGAATGAGAAGGTGTTGTAATCTAATCTTGGCATTTTTTTTTTCAGGTTGCAGGAAAGTGGTACCTGATTGGATTTGCTACTAATGCCCAGTGGTTTGTCAGCCACAGGGCCAGCATGAAGATGGGCACCGCCATGCTGACACCAACTGTTGAAGGAGACCTGGACATGGCATATGCTAGCCTGAAGTAAGTAAGTGAGTGACTGAGTGACTGAGTGACTGAGTGAGTGAGTGAGTGAGTGAGTGAGTGAGTGAGTGACTGAGTGAGTGAGTGAGTGAGTGTGTGAGTGAGTGAGTGAGTGACTTTCTGCATGAACTGTATTGTCTCTGTAGCACTGATGGCTCCTGCTGGAGAATGAACCACCTGGCTGAGAAGACAAACCTTCCTGGGAAATTCATCTTCAAGAGCCAGCGTAAGTCTAGAACCTACACACACACACACAGGGCCGGTTCTAACCTTTTGTGGGCCCTAAGCGAGATTTGGTTACGGGGCCCCCACCTCGCAGCAAAACATTTTAGTGGCCCCCTCTAGACAGTGTAGAGAAATATTCCCTGCAATTCTACACATTTTGCCATGGGGCAAAGATAAATTGTTGCAGTTTTAAAGTACATTTTCCGCAATTCTACACATTTGGCCATGGGGTAGAGAGAAAACTTTGCAGTTTTATAACAAACTTTGTTATAAATGAATATGAATATGGTCTGAGTGAGAATGACTAACAAAATCAATGGGGGCTCCCCAACTGATGATGCACAACCAAATTGCACCTGGTGTATTCTACTATTCTTACCAATGATGTATGTAAACCCTGGATTGCTAATGCTATGTATTAGGCAATGAGAGACTTTGAAGCCACTGGATGGCCATATTGGCACTCCTCAGAAAAGCAGTCCTCCATAGGAATAAATGTAACAACATTACATGTATTTAAGTGTTTTTGTTGTTGTAGTGGGGACAGTAACATTAGTACTTTCTAAGTATTATATAAAATATTATATAAACTTGTTTTTTTATTTTCAAATGTTTCATTTTTCATGTTTAGCTCACATAATATAGTTTAAAAGTATGCACTAAGGTGCCTGTAATAGAATAAGTGTTTCAAAAGCAAATGTATACTTTTATAAAAGCCTTTCTATAGCTTCCAAAATATATTTTACAACGGTGGGGGAGTGCCAAGATGGAGTCGCGATGGCTTCAAGACATCGCCCCCTGTTAGTCGTCTAGTGTATGTATAAATTGTTTGTTGAGACCTGACTGAGTTCCTAAAAAAAACATATGTTGCTTACGCCTGGAACCCTGCTCATACATACATACATACATACATACATACATACATACATACACACACACACACACACACACACACACATACACATACATACATACATACATACATACATACATACATACATACATACATACATACATATATATATATATATGTACACATGCACACACACACACAAATATGTGTGTATTTTCATCTTCTTTCACCCCTCTCTAGGCTGGAATAATGAAAATGACATGCGTGTCGTTGATGTTAAGTATGATGAGTACGCACTCATTCACACCATCAAGACCAAGGGAGGTGTTTCAACTGTGCTCAACAAACTGTATGGTACGTTATTTTCCACTCCTCTGTTAATTCCCATAACTCAGTCTCATTTTGTCACTATTTTCCCCCCATAATTTGTTAGCAAGCTTGCATTATAAATTGTATTGTATCTTTCATAGTATATTTAGTCTGCCATGTTCTGCATGTGTGGTGTCTACAGCCCGCGGGACAGACTTGAGCCCTGACCTGCTACAGAAGTTTAAGCAGTTCTCCCTGGACACTGGCATTCTGCCTGAGAACATTGCTATCCTCCCCAAAAACGGTTCGTCCCATTTCTGTTTGTGACGTGTATTTAAGGGTTCTATTAAATCCATATCGCGGAAGTTCAGCGTTACAGCGTGGTTTAAATTTAAAGGCAATGTTCCTGCGTTAGCGGAGACTGCATTTCATGGTGCATATGTAACCGCTGCATATGTCTGCTCAATCAGATTTACCTTAACATTTCCAGCCTGCAATCTGTAATGCTTCAGCGATACCGGTTGAACAGAGCCCTAAGTTGAAAAATATTTATGGATAGAAGTGTGGAATGTCTCAGGCCTTCTTTCTCTCTTTCTACAGATGAGTGTCCCGCTGCGTAATTTCATCAATACTCATCACTTCCAAAGCGTCCTCCCTTGATCCTTCTGCATGGCTTTGCTACTTGATGGGTAGGCAGACACATGGCAACTGTGGCAACCAGGAACCACCTTTAGCTGCAGTGACCCATCTGGTTCTGCCTTAACCTGCAGCTACGCTACATTACCCACTGAAGCCTAGTTTTCCACTTCCCCGATTTGTTCCAATAATAAAATGCTTTCCGGTGCTTTATCAGTTTGTCAGGTATCCTACTCTTATATATGACGGTATTTAATACCTCTGATCCTAAGTAATATAAGCTGCTTTAGAAGTCTGAATTGATCACGTGTATGCCCTAATGTAAACCCAGCTGTGAAAGAAACCTTGGTGTACAATCATTCTATGGAAAATGTTATCCAACTCCTTGCAGTTATTAGTTGACAATTACATACAGTGCCGTCAGAAAGTATTCACAACCATTTACTCTTTCCACATTTTGTTGTGTTACAGCCTGAATTTAAAATTGATTAAATTGAGATTTTGTGTCAATGGCCTGTGGTGGATAAAGGTACCCAATTGTCATTCAGATCAGAGGAAATAGGGATGACCTGGGATGTTCTCTTGATAAGTGTGTGAATTGGACCATTTTCCTGTCCTGCTAAGCATTCAAAATGTAACAAGTACTTTTGGCTGTCAGGGAAAACGTATGGAGTAAAAAGTACATTATTTTATTTTGGAATGTAGTGAAGTAAAAGTAGTCAAAAATATAAATAGTTAAGTAAAGATATCCATAAAAACGACTTAAGTAAAAATACTTTAAAGTACTACTTAAGTAATTTACACCACTGACTGTCCTACACACAATACCCCATAATGTCAAAGTGGAAATATGTTTTTAGAAATGTCTTGAGTCAATAAGTATTCAAGCCCTTTGTTATGGCAAGCCTAAATAAGTTCAGGAGTAAAAATGTGCTGAACAAGTAACAAGTTGCATGGACTCACTCTGTGTGCAGTAATAGTGTTTAACATGATTTTTGAATGACTACCTCATCTCTGTACCCCACACATACAACTATCTGTAAGGTCCCTCAGTCGAGCAGTGAATTTAAAACACAGATTCAACCAAAAAAACGGAAGTTTCCAATGCCTTGCAAAGAAGGGCACCTCATTGGTAAATGGCAAAACAATTAAAAAAGCAGACATTGAATATTCTTTTGAGCATAGTGAAGTGATTAATAGCACTTTGGGTGGTGTATCAATATACCCAGTCACTACAAACATACAGGCGTCCTTCCTAATTCAGTTGCCGGAGAGGAAGGAAACTGCTCAGGGATTTCACCATGGGGCCCATTGTGAGTTTAAAACAGTAAAATGGCTGTGATAGAAAATGAAGAATGGATCAACAACATTGTAGTTATGACAGAGTGAAAAGAAGGAAGCCTCTAAAGAATAAAAATATTCCAAAACATGCATCCTGTTTGCAATAAGTCGCTAAAGTAAAACTGCAAATGTGACAAAGAAATTAACTTTATGTCTTGAATACAAAATGTTATGTTTGGGGAAAATCCAACACATCACTGAGAACCACTCTTCATATTTTCCAAGTATGGTGGTGGCTGCATCATGTTATGGGTATGCTTGTCATTGGCAAGGACTAGGGAGTTGTTTAGGATTTTTTTTAAATGGAATACGGCTAAGCACAGACAAAATCCTAGTGGAAAACCTGGTTCAGTCTGCTTTCCAACAGACACTGGGAGACAAATTCACCTTTCAGCAGGTCAATAACCTAAAAACACAAGGCCAGATATACACTATAGATGCTTATCAAGACGACATTGAATGTTCCTGAGGGGCCTAGTTACAGTTTCGACTTAAAATCGTCTTGAAAATCTATAGCAATAATTGAAAATGGCTGTCTAGCAATGATCAACAACCAACTTGACAGAGCTCAAATTATTATTTTAAAAATTATGTGCAAACATTGTACAATCCAGGTTTGCAAAGCTCTTGGAAACTTACCCAAAGACTCAGATGTAATCGCTTCTAAAGGTGATTCTAATATGTATTGACTCAGGGGTGTGAATTCTTACATCAATTAGATATTTCTGTATTTAATTTCCAATACATTTTCTAAAATGTCTAAAAACATGTTTTCACTTTTATTAAATAAAAAATGTTCAATGTTTTATTCAGGCTGTAACAACATGTGGAATAAGTCAAGGGGTATAAGTACTTTCTGAAGGCACTGTACGTTTTGGTCAATTATTAAAAAAGACAAACATGCAGGTAAAATACTTTGCTTTTATTATCTTTTTTTCATAGCTTTTTTAACAAATACGTCAAGTACATCCATAACAACACAGTTCTGATTCCTCCTTTTATTTAAGTGTTTACATCTACACACTTTTTACAGATTTGTGTACAAAACAATAATTTACGTCCCATAGAATTCTAGTTACACTGAACTATACAACAAATTTCATGATGATGAAATAAATATAAAAATTATCACAGGGGAAGGAACTGTCGAAGCCAGAGTACAAACATACCACAAGTCTTTACGAGTTACATCTCTCTTCAGGGAACTAATACCGCTCACTGGTCACTGACATAAGCAGATGGGAGAATCTCAATCGCATACTCCTCGCATCCTCTCCTTCTCAAAACCCATTGGAGAAGGTCAGAGGGGATGGACCTATGGCTCTCATCCAATAGGTTTTGAGGAGGTGAGGAGCGTGTAATGTTGTGGTCATGAATTAGTGGTACCAGATAGTGTGCATCCTCACCCCGAAGGCCTTGCTGGCGCTGCATCACACTTCAGTCAGGTGTCTGATAATCAAGCTTATTAGGGGTAAAATAATGTGTATAAAGAGGGGTTTATGGGTTTGGAGTTGATACTGCTTACCTGTATATTAGAACCCTCTAACCCGATGGCATGGTTGGCCACATCTAGTATCTCACTGTGTTAAGTGAATCAACTAATAAACCTTCTCTGAAGCCACAGATTTTACAAATGCCGTGGCTATTTGCTATGATGCAGTCAACTCCTTCACCGGACAAACGTACATGGCCGGACAGACAGTTCTCCTCAGAACAACGACAGTTCTTAGAATACCAAAGATAAGACAACAGGGAGATGTGGGGTCAGACTACCAGGAAGCACAATAGATACATTAACTGACATCCCTCACAACAGGCATACACACAAGCAAGCACTCAACTACATACAACACACATACTCTTCGTGTCTCAGCATTCAAAGCATCAGGTATAATTAATGAGTTCATGACTACTGCATTCATAATTCTTAAAATAAATTGGTGGCAAGTGCTATTAGAATTGAGTTAATCTCGACCACTCTGCTCAGTGGATCTGCTTTTTCTCTCAGCAGGTGAATGTCCATTTTATTGTGTGAATACAAACAGCTTGTAGATCATATTTTATCTTAGTCGTGTGCCAAGTTAAAGTAGGCTTAAAAATCGCCACTTTAATAAAGAACTGATTGTGGCTGTGGAGTAAAAACAATGAATCTACAAAGACCTCAGCGAGACCTGCGACTCTTGCACATTCCGCCATGCAACACTGTCACCAGCAGGGGGACATGCAGATAAAGTGCAAGTCTGTACAGGGCTTTGTCAACTTATTCCATAGGCCTTACACCGGTATATGTACACGTAAATTAATTTTCAGTTGCAGGAAAGTTGGCTTGAGAGTGATTGCGGTAAAAATAATAGATGTTCCCTGTTAATGCAGCAGACACACATGCACACACACACACTCACACACACACACATTCAATTGATTACGGTGTGGTGGTGGTTGCATTAGTGTTGTTCTGGTGGTAAAGAGTGGGCAGTGCCAGGATCACTCTGCCTGCACCAAGTCCTTGTGGTGGCGTGCGATATGTTGGTTCTTCTCTGAGGGCCTGCGGAAGCCTTTAGAGCAGATCTCACAGCGGTGGGGGTAGTCTTTTGTGTGGATGGAGATCACATGGCGCTTGAAGCCTGAGGCATCCCCACTGCTGTAATCACAGTACTGACACTGGTACACCCTCCTCTCCCTGGGCCCTGTGGCCAAGCCCGCAGCACTAGAACTAGCACCAGGCACCAAAACCTGCTTCTTTGCCACCGGTGCACTGGCAGAGGCAGAGGCAGGGGAAGACCCCAATAAGGTCCTTTTGGCTCCGTTCTTTTCAGGAGAGGCCTGTTGCTCCTTGGTGTGAACCGACAGGATATGGCGACTGAGCACAAAGGGGTCCGCTATCTTGAAGTTGCAGTGCCGGCACTGGTGCAGTTTCTTGGCACGGTGCGACGCCGAGTGCTTCTTCAGTTCAGACGGCCGGTGGAAACCTTTATCGCAGACTGCACATTTGTGGGGGTAGTCCTTGGTGTGCACCGATATGATGTGGCGCTTCAGGTCACTGGAGTTGGAGCTCTTGTGTTCACAGTGGGCACACTGATGGGTTTTGGCCTCCTCGTGTGTCAGCCCGTGCTGCAGCAACTCCTCCTCCTCAGCAAAGGTCTGGAAGCAGCGTTCACACTTGAAGGGCATCTCTTTGCTGTGCTTGGTCTTGACATGCGTCTTCAGGTTGGAGGAATCAGCCGACTTGTAGTCGCAGTAGA
Source organism: Salvelinus fontinalis (assembly GCF_029448725.1). NCBI lineage: Eukaryota > Metazoa > Chordata > Actinopteri > Salmoniformes > Salmonidae > Salvelinus > Salvelinus fontinalis. Next base: position 3,276,759 of record NC_074674.1, read on the forward strand.
GGCAAGAGTAAGGCTTCTCGCCAGTGTGTGTGCGCATGTGTTTCTTCAGCTCGGAGGGGTGCCGGAAACCCTTGCCACATTCCACACAAATGTGGGGAAAGCTCTTACTATGGACGGCCAGCAAGTGGCGATTGAGCAGTCCTTGTTCAGCCGTCTCGTAGTCACAGAACTTACACTTGTGCATCTTGTTGGCCTGTGAAGGCACAGGGCTCTTGGGCTCACGGTGGTGGTGCTGCAATCGATGGGAGAACAGCACCGCCTGCTGGTGGAACTCCTTGCCACACACCTCACACTCAAACAGAGCCTTGTTGCTCAGCGTGTGCACCTCCATGTGGTTATGAAGGCTGGCCTTCTTGTTGGTGGTGAAGTCACAGTCCGTGCACTGGTACTTTTTCCTGGTCAGGACATCCTGGTGGTGGTTTTTGGTGTGGCGCTTCAGGAAGCCTCGCGACTTGAACTTCTTGCCACAGAGCATGCAGGGATATACTGTCAGAGGCTGGCCATACGGACCAATGATGATGGCTAGGATGGGAAACAGCGAGAGAGAAAAAAATTAGGACAGATACATGACTCACAGATATCACTTGACGGTGTAAAAACAACAGTATTCAAAAAATTTAACATGAAAACCCAAGCCATAGAATCAGTACCAGATAGTTATTTTGTCCCATCTGACAGCTGTGTACCTGTCTGGACCTGGCGAGGCTCAGCCCTTGTTCTCTTGTTCTTGTTTCGTTGCCTGTTGAGCTTGTCCCCTCCGTCTGATTCGTCAATGTGCAGCAGAGCACTGGCAGCACCGTTTCTGTTCTCACAACTCTCACTGTCCTCAGAACCTGGAATAACACAGCAAACGTTCGATGCAAATGCACACCTTCTCTCACCCCTGCTAGAGCAGAGATACTTATCACTACAGAGGGCAGGTGAGCAAGAAGACATTATCCACCTTGTTAAACTGTATGTTTGTATATAAAGTGTGTTACTGACCATACGTGGCTGCCCAGGCCACAGGCATGAAGTCCTTGCTGAGAGCCGTGCCGTCGTACGACCGCTCGTGGGTCACTGGTTCCTCACCCCCCACCACCACCTCCATATAAACCTCATCAGATATCTTTGATGAACCTGCAGGGTAACATACTAGTTACAACACAACCATAAAACACACACACACACACACACACACAGAATTGATCACTTACCATGGTCCCCCTGAGACATGTACACCATCTTCTCTCGGAGCGTTCGGCCTGTAGAGTCCGTCAGTGCCACATCCTCTGTGTCTCCATCACTGATGTCCACTGTTTCTCCTACACAGACCACCACACACTGATATAATACTCCTTGGTGATCAACTATTATAGGTTATAGAATCCCTCTTTCCTGAGGTACTAAACATTACTCAAATGTCTCCTTACCCAGGTCATCCTCCCCAGAGTCTGCCTTGAAGATGTACACCTTGATCACCTCCTGGCCGTCCTCATCCTTCTCCACCTCCTGGTCCTCCTCGGCTCCCTCTACAGTCACCTCTGTGCCATCGTCTGACACCATCTTGCCTGCCTCATCCACTGGAGGAAGATGAAAAGAGACAGACAGAGTGAGAGATCCATTCACTACTGGTCATTAGTTTAACTGTAATGTTATCTTTATAAAAAGGCCAGGTGACAGTGGTATTGATGTAGAACTGGAGAGGAGAGAAGCAGCCTGGTACTCACAGGAGATCATCAGGTAGTCCCCACAGCCGTCTGTGTCTTGCTCTGGGTCCAGTTCATCCTGGGTATGCCCGTCTGCGACCATCACATCCTCAGGGATGTCCCCCATGGCAACACCTTCGTCCTCCCCCTCCAGTGACATCACACACGTCTCCACAGCAACATCCTCGTCCTCATCGCAGTGCACATACTCAGACACCACGTCCTCAACAGCATCCTGGATTACCAGCTCGTCTGAAGCAAATCCATGCACCGCCATTCCCTCCCCCTCCCCCTCCGACACCAGCACAGTCTCCTGCAGCTCCACCACAAACTCCTCCCCTGCAGCACCACCCTCATCTGGAACACATCAACACAGGAACAGTTGGATATATTCAGCATAGGCCTACATAAACATGCTGCAGAAGACACATTCATGCACTCTTACACAGACAATAACAACAAAAAACTTGGAAGACATGTTAGATTTTTGTGCAGAACAACGAACAGTACAGGGAATTACTTGAATTCGCATACAAAATGTTGCTATTACCTGATCCATGGAGAATGATTTTAGGCTCTTGGGAATGTAGTGCCAGCCTGGTCTCGTCCTCATCCATTGTCCTTACACCTCATTGGTCACTGCAGCACTGGAGGCAAGAATTGACCAGTCAAATCAGTCACATAGGCCTAATGGCCAACCAAAATGAGTCTACCACAGGGGTGAAACTTTCACTGGGGACGGGGGGGAGACATGACCCCAACATATTCTAAAATTCCATTTTTGTTCCCCCCGTTTTATGATTGCTGTGTGATACTAAAAGCGTCATAGGTGTGCTTAAGAACCATGCGGAAGCCTCAGAGCGGTTGGGTAGGTTGTTTGCCGGTTTTAGCAGGCAGGATTTAGGACTGCACGGAAACCACAGAGCGTGCAGGCAGGCTGTATAAAGGCAAAGGTATTATTATAGAACCAGCGCGGTGCTGCTGTCTGCATCTGCTGTGCATTTTCTCCAGGTTGTAAAAGCAAGCAGAGCAGAAACTGGCTACTTTTTATTTGATTGATGCAGCTGGCAAGGTAACTGTCGTTTGACTTAAAACTTCTTATGGCTGCAATCCCGCTAACGGGATTGATATGACAACAGCCAGTGAAAGTGCAGGGCTCCAAATTCAAACATCAGAAATCTCATAATTAAAATTCCTCAAACATACATGTGTCTTATATCATTTTAAAGGTAATCTTGTTGTTAATCCCACCAAAGTGTCCGATTTCAAATATGCTTTTCAGCAAAAGTAGTACAAATGATTGTTAGGTCACCACCAAACCACAATAAGCACAGCCATTTTTCCAGTGAAACATAGCAGTCACAAAAAGCAGAAATAGAGATAAAATGAATCACTAACCTTTGATGATCTTCATCAGATGACACTCATAGGCCTTCATGTTACAGAATCCATGCATGTTTTGTTTGATAAAGTTCATATTTATATCAAAAAATCGGAGTTTACATTGGCGCGTTACATTCAGTAGTTCCAAAAACATCAAGTGATTTTGCATAGCCACATCGTTTCAACAGAAATACTCATCATAAATGTAGATGATAATACAAGTTATACACATGGAATTATAGATATACCTCTTCTTAATGCAACCGCTGTGTCAGATTTTTTTTAAACTTTACGAAAAAAGCAAACCATGCAATAATCTGAGACGGCGCTCAGAACAATAGCCAAATTAGCCGCCATGTTGGAGTCAACAGAAACCAGAAAATACATGATAAATGCTTCCTTACCTTTGATGAACTTCATCAGAATGCAGTCCTAGGGATCCCAGATCCACAATAAATGCTTGATTTGTTCGATAATGTCCGTTATTTATGTCCAATTAGCTACTTTGGTTAGCGCGTTTGGTAAACAATTCCAAAGTCACAAAGCGCGTCCACTATAGCGTGACGAAATGTCCAAAAGTTCCATAACAGTCAGTAGAAACATGTCAAACGATGTACTGAATCAATCTTTAGAATGTTGTTAACATACATCTTGAATAACGTTCCAACCGGAGAATTAGATTGACTTCAGTTGAGCGATGGAACGGAGCTGCCTATCACGTGAATGCGCGTGGTCAAAGCATGGTCAGCTCGTGGCAGTGGGGACTAATTCCTGTCTCCTTCGGCCCCCCTTCACATTAGAGTCATCAGACAAAGTTCTATTGACTGTTGACATCTAGTGAAAGCCGTAGGAAGTGAAGACTCATCAATATCTCGCTGTAATTTCAATGAGAGCTTGGTTGAAAATCTGCCACCCCCAGAAAAAATCCAAACAGGAAGTGGAACTTCTCAGGTTTCTGCCTGCGATATGAGTTCTGTTATACTCACAGACATAATTCAAACAGTTTTAGAAACTTCAGAGTGTTTTCTATCCAATACTAATAATAATATGCAAATATTAGCAACTATGACTGAGGAGCAGGCCGTTTACTCTGGGCACCTCTGTGCACCTTTCATCCAAGCTACTCAATACTGCCCCTGCAGCCATAAGAAGTTAACAGAAAAAAAGTATTTATTCCCAGTGCTGAGCTAGTAGTGTAACTGGCATGTAACATGACATGTTTCATCCCTCTCAAGAAGTTCTGTCTGAAGAGAACTAACCAGCTAGCTTTTTTTTGGGGGGGGGGGGGGGGATCAGCTTAATATTGCGGAAAGAATGTTGCTTCCAATGTAATTGTCTGCATCATTTCCAATCCCCCATATTTTTTGGGGTAAATATATATATCCATTCACGTATGCATACATATACACATATATACATACACATACCTACATAGACATACATACTTTTTTTAAAGAGTATACCTTTATTATTATTCCCCGCAAACCCTACCACCGATCCCCCAATTGGAGTAAACTGATAAACATTTCTGTTTTTACCTTCAATTTATACATCTTATACACATTTTACAGACACAGTCTGCTTTATAATAGTTCTCTCTTGTTTGTTCTTAGCCCTTCCTCTATTTCTGTTGTCCATCCAGTTTGATTTCCACTTGTAACTGTGCTATTTCTCAATAGCCCCGCACCTATACACATTTCACAGATCCCGTATGCCCTACATTGTTTATCTTGTTATTAGTCCCACCCTTCAGCTCCACTCAACCTTTCCCATCTATCTTCCAACATCATCCATTTCGGATTTTTATTTGCCATATATTTTTCAACTGTGCTGTGATGCTTCACAAAAGATTTGAATCTTCCCATTCTCATAGCTTCCACGGATTGTAAATTAAAAATAAACATTTTTGCTAAAATAATTATTATACTATTGATTGATTGACTATGGCTTTTCAGATCCCCCAGTATTGCTATCTGTAGCGTTAGTTCTACGCAAATGTTGCAATTCTTCAACCATTCCTGGACCTGTGACCAAAAACGAGCTACATGCGGACAATACCAAAATAAATGGTCTAATGACTCTGCCTCCTCACAGCAGAATCTACAGAGCTGGGAAGATTGTATCCCCCTGTAGCTAGCTAGTAGCTGCCACAGCTCTAGCAATCTGTCAGATAGCAGCATCTAACAGCTGTTCTGTGTATGGAAATGTTTTGTAGCCTTTTTGTCCATTTTCAACAGAAGCAAATTAACTTGCCTAGTTTATGCTAGTTGATGTAGAATTAGAGCTAGTCAAAAGTTGGCTAACGTTAGCTAGCCAGCTCACTAACTTTAGCTATTATTTTTGCCTCAATTACACTAGACCTGAATCAAACGAGGAAACCAGTGACCAAAAATTTTAAAGGACAATATTCCGAATTTTCTTTGACAGCACAATGTGAGTTTTTATTAGTCAGTACAGCAATGTAACATTATTGGTCTGTCAGTTTCTCTAGTTAATTCCCTACTTTTCAGTCTGACACGGTATAAACAGCTCTACAAGCTACACTGTCATGGCAGTCAGTACACAACACTATGCTCATCATGTCTAAGCAGATCAGATGGTGACAGGTGTCCCAGCAGGATCAGACAGCCAGGGAAGACCAGTTTACAGAGCTCAGGTGAATATTGCAGTATATAAAAATCAGTGAATGGATACAAAGTTCCATCTTGCATTGATGGGTAGGCTACAGTCTGGGATCTGGGAATAACGGTCATTTCAATTAGTGAATCACGGATGCTGTTCTTGGATAATATAATGTATAAATGTACACCAAGGTCAATATTGTTCAAGCCTCGTCTGAGCAGGATCAGATGGTGACAAGGGACTCAGCAGGGTCAGGCAACCAGGGAAGACCAGTCTGACAGCACTGAGGTGAACTTTTGCAGATACAACACTTTATTATCTCTGTGTAGAAAACACTGGACAAGCAAGAAGCTTCATAGATTGAAACTATTTTAAGGCAGTCTGACAAATCTCTAAAGTTGATTTCCAAACAGTATCAAGGCTTGAGAGGCTTTTCCCGATGACACAAAACACTTCAAGCAAAAATGTGAGGAAGACCTGGGAGACACTATTGATGATGATGAATGGATACTGATATGTTTGAATGTCCAGTAATGTTCATTTATAGCGGCTAAGAAATGCATTGCTATTAATTGGAAGGTTGGTTATCTTCCCACAATGTCACAATGGATGGAAAAATGTCAAGATATGCAATCACTAGTTTTGATTCATTATAAGATTAAGAGTATACTGTGCAATTTTCATAAGGTATGGGTGCCTTATGTGGAATACTGTATGACAAAAGGGGTCTGTATTGAAAACATTAGATTTTTTTTAGTTGAGCAGTTGCAAATAGATACTTTTTTTCATGGCACACAAAACACCTGTCTGATTTGAGCCAGTCTCAGTGGACTAATCAATTGGAGACCACAGGGATGCCAGTCCAAGAATATGAGGATTGTGGCTCAGATGCATAAGGCACATCTCTCTCCAGAATGCGCTGCTCTCTCCCGCCAATTTGTGGGTATTGAATGTTTCATAATTTCATTGTTTTCTGTGTATCAATTCCCCATTACATATAATCACCAGTAGTAGTAGCCTACATTTACCGTTAATTCCCATCATTTCTAATCTGCAATGTTTGTTTGGTTATGCTAATTTCTGTTAATGCATTCAATATATTATTATTAGTCATTTACCGTTCTCATTATCGGAGTGGACATCTGTTTTGCAGAACTCACAACTTATGCTACACAAGAGAAACACGTTTTTGTTTATTTAATTCCATTTACGAGTTCTGTCAATTTATTTATCGTCTTTTGTTTGAAACGTTCCTGTCAGTCAAAGTTTAGTAAGGATGCGCACCCGATTACGCATATAGAAGTAGGACTAGTCTACCTGGCCTCTGCACAAATGTAGGCCTATAAATGTGGCCATTTGGGGATGTCTGAGTATTTCTGATTGCCTTAACTCACCACCACTAATGAGCTGTGGAGCTTCTCAAAGCCATTTCCCCCCTCAAACAGCAAGTAAACGAAGTCTTTTTATAATCAATTGATAATGACAATATTTCCAGCTCTCCCTTTCGATAACCATTCAGTATGAAAGGGAAAAATTGAATATTCTGATCCAGTGGAAACATGATAAAATATTTGATTACTTCTTATCCCTTGCACAAATAGCCTACAGCTGTGTCTGTCTGGCGCAACTAGAAGGCCCAGAATATTTCATACAATGTTTCAAGTTTGCTAGCAGGAGATTCTGGACCCAGTTTATACAATGTTTCAAGTTTGCTAGCAGGAGATTCTGGGAGACCAAGTTTATACAATGTTTCAAGTTCGTTGCTGACAGGCCATTCGTAGCCAATGTGATTTATTGGATATTTATTTTTATCAGGATATTTTCTACCTGCAGGCTGCAATGTTTTTATGTGTTGGCTTTATGTAGGCTATTTTTACATAGTTGACAATGGCAATAAAAGTTACTTTTAGATTTATAGAATTTTAATTTAGATAGAACGTCGATTAACCACAAACAATGATTTTTAGATACAAAGACTGTTATAAATTAAATGAAACTGTTCCATGAAAATGAGCATATGCAAATCATAACTGGCACGCAGATTGGTAGATTTTTTAAAATAAATTGACACTCCAAATGGAAAAAGTTGCCGACCACTGGTATAGCCTATTACTGGCAACTTCAGGAGAGTAACAGCAGAATCTGCGAATACCAGCAGCAGTGGGAGGAAGGGGGTCAGGAAGAAAAAAAATATCTTCTGGTTGGGCTAACTTGATCTCTGGCTCCCTTGAGTCATATATGTGTCTTAATTATTTAATAAAACAGCGTGCTTAAAGCATCAGACAAGGTTAGTAGCCTACATTTGGGAGGGTGTGTCTGTATAATGATAAAACACACGTTTAAACATTTTGACTAAATTGATTGGTCGAAAGAAAAGGCTACTCTTGGTTGACCAATATTATCTTTTGTCAGGAACAGCCCTGGTAGAAATACAGGAAATGAGCTTTAGATGCCCAAAAAAATCCTGAGGGAGGTCGCCCCTGCCAGTTTATGTCCCATAGTCAAATCCTAAATCTCAAACATATTTTTCTCTCTAACAAGAAGCAATCATGTTACAATGTAACATATATCATTAAGCACATGTATTTCACATCCTGTGAAATGTAGCCATGTCCCAATCTGTCTAGACATCAATTATATTGGTCTGCACTTCCTTTGGGGGCAATCTAAACTAGCTAGCTATGTTACTTGGCCTACTGAGGAAGGGTATAGGCAGCGATTAGGTTTATTACATTTATGATAGGAATGAAAATATCATACTTTTGTTGTAATGTGCTTTGACATAACGAGCGACGTGTTCAGCCATGCAAAAACATTACTGTCTTAATCCTCATAGTCTTGCAATGTGAAGGAATCCATGTGGTTACTCGCCGAAATGCATCGAGACAAAAAGGGTTCGGGCAACGTGCCGTTTAATTTCTCGTTCAATTCACCCACCCCCATGGCCAAATCTGACAGCAGTGGTGTGGCGCACAAGTGTGGGAGCGCGAGACAGGCAGTGCAGCTGCATAATGAGCTGATCAGACTCAAAACCTTTAGCTGGCCTAACATGAAAATAGGAACGAACTCAGTACAAAAACGACTGGTATAATGTATATGTACGCAAGAAAACAACATTTAAGACAAAAGGTCTGCAAGCAAACAATATAAGGACATTTCACCAAATTATCTGGCGGTTGTAGTAAAATGGTTACGTCATACCTAATATAAATCAAACAGTAGCTCGTCTAGCTAAATGTGGTTAATGTTGTTTAAAACAAATGTGAGGCAGCTTTGAGCTAGCTAACTTAAATGGAAACATGAGTTCATGACAAGAGCCCACACATCCATCCGATAGTCAATATCAATGCATTTTGCTAGCTATTTCGCGAGCCACCTGAAAGGTTTATTGCTATAGGTAACTATGGCGGCTAGCCTGGCTAGCTAACGCCCATTTCCTCCAGTGTTTTCAAAAACAGAAGTACGCCATTTTGTGTTGGAGATCACTGGACAAACATTTTGCCCACTATTGCATAATAATGCATGCACAGTATCATATTTGAACATGGTGGCTACTATTGTATTTTGTGGCGGTATCTGACTAGCAGCCTAATGTTACCGATGTTTAGAAAAATCCCCTCCCTGATTTTCTAGGCCGTAATTGTGGCCTGCTTAAGGCCTGGGCCCAAATAAGCAAGAAAGGCCCAACTCCTCGTGCGCTTCTCCGCTTGTCAGATAGAAAAATAGAATAATGTAAACGCAATCACATATGCAAGGCATTTCATATGCTCCGTGCACATAAAAAAGCACAAGATAACCTGCTTACCAGATTTTGTAGTACGGGTTGGCCTCTCTCCGTCGCTCGATTTCCAGGCCGTCCGGTTTCCCCAGACTCGGGCAGGATTCAATCGGGAGTTTGCGCTAGCTGGGCGGGCCGCTCAGGCGCAGGGAGGGAGGGGCCGAGACTTTCGAAGCTCCACTGATACTCAGAATCGCTACAGCCCCCAGCTCCGCCAGCACCAAGGCCGCCGTCAGCATTCACGTCACAGCCAGAAAGTCGTAGGAAAATGCGGAAGAAGTCTGGAAACCTAACTGGTAATTGCAGGCAGGCCACGATCAGGGACTCAACACCGCCTCTGTTTGCTTTGCATACCATTTGAAAGCCTGGTTTAGTTTGTTCATGTATTGGTTCATTGAATGTCTCTAAAAATCAAGAACAAACTGCGAGAACTTTAACTGCTGCCGCCATTAATTAGCAAGATACTGTTATTTTACATCTATATTTAGCCCTGTATAAAACCCTTGGTTTGTTACTACCAGCTTACACTACAGGTTAACTTCACGGCTACATATTTGCCAGTGATTGACCACTTGGTTATTTGACACTATTTATTATTACAGTTGATATCCCTTGATCTTCTCTGTTGCCTGCTATGTGATGCCTTTTGAGATAAGAACATATTTTGAATGTCGCAAGAGAGAGACTAGCTGACAGGGGGCTCGATTTCTTCCTGTGCTGAGGGACACGCTCTACCACATGTACGGTAAAAGCCCAGGTCTCGGGTAGAAGCAGTAAAACACTTACACAAACAGTAGCCTATTCCCCAAGAAGTGTCTCTGTGCACAAAGCCCCACATGTTAGCAGGGGACACGTACTTCTACAGCACCCGTGACACCATAATAATCCCACTAGTGTAGCGGGAGAGAGAACAGCATCGACTGTACAGTTTTACGGTATAGAGGCTACTGCTCTACCACCTATAATACGAAAGCACAGGCCTCAGCTAAAGGCAAAAGACCACTCACAGTCACACACTGTATTACACAAAAATACTTTATACGATTTGTGTGCAAAGAAAGAACAGAAAACTAACCCACCCATATGAGGGGAGTAGGGTAATGCTACCCATAGTCATTTTAATTCTGTATCCTTTAGTCTTTTCCAGTTGAAGTTCTACAGTAGTTTCAGGTGGGCATCACATTGTCCAGAGCAAGCTGCCTTGTCCACGAGCAGTTTCACTGCTTCCTCTTCCCACTCAAAATCTGAGAGGGAATCCTCACTGGAGTCTTCCTTCAGTCCCAATGGCACAACTATCTGGGGTGCTTCACAATACTTCCTTCCATGTCTTTTTCTCTTGTCTAATTTTGGACAGGTTCCATTCTCTAATGGTTGTTTTTTTCCCTCTGTTACTTCATTATTCTCATCCTGTAGAAAGATGTAGAAAGAAACTGATCGGGAATCAAGAATGGCTACCAGTACTTGAAAGTGGCTTCTTCTATGTCCTGTTTTCTAATGCACAGTGTATTGATTCATGTAAAAATAACCAAGCAAGTAGAATTTATGGTGTGCATGAATATGTTGGATGTAGACTCACCTTCAGTGTACCCCCAAGGATATACAGATGTGTCTTGCGGGCAGCTGTGGTGCATGCACGGGCAGAGGTGCGAGTTGAGGGGAGGGGTATGAAGTTAGTGGTAGGTTGTGAGGGATGGGGTGTTGTAGAAACCACAGAAGAGGGTGGTGCAGCAGGAGACCTATGATCAAGTGAAGACTATGTTGCAGTCTGTCACAAGTCATAAACCACAGTTACTCAAATAATGTTACACACACAAATCACTGACGCCACACACTTACACCCACATGCACACACCCCTCACACTTACGCTGCTGCTAAATTATTATTGATTCGATTTATTACTACCATTCTGCTGCTGTTCATTGATTATTGATTGCCATTACCATTAGTATCTAGATATTTATCCTGCTACTGGTCACTATTACTCCTGTTTACATGTATATACATTATTTTACCATTAGTATATTACCATAAATATTTATATATTCCCGCTACCAGTCTCTTACACACTCACAATAACACCCCACTCCACTTATGCTGCCATATTGCTTATTATTATTATTATTAATCCTGCTACCAGTCACCTAATCCATGTCTACATGTACCTCAACTACTCTAGTTTCCCTGGGCATTGTTCATTTGGTACTGGCACTGACCCTGTATATGTAACAGTTTAACTTTAGTCCGTCCTCTCGCGCGAACCAGGGACCCTCTGCACACATCAACAACAGTCACCCACGAAGCATCGTTACCCATCGCTCCACAAAAGCTGCGGCCCTTGCAGAGCAAGGGGAACCACTACTCAAGGTCTCAAAGCGAGTGACGTAACCAATTGAAACGCTATTAGCGCACACCACCGCTAACTAGCTAGCCATTTCACATCCGTTACACTCACCCCCCTTTCGACCTCCTTTTTTCCGCAGCAACCAGTGATCCGGGACAACAGCATCAATGTAACAGTATAACTTTAGTCCGTCCCCTCGCCCCGACCCGGGCGCGAACCAGGGACCCTCTGCACACATCAACAACTGACACCCACGAAGCATCGTTACCCATCGCTCCACAAAAGCCACGGCTTTTGCAGAGCAAGGGGAACCACTACTTCAAGGTCTCAAAGCGAGTGACGTAACCGATTGAAACGCTACTAGCCATTTCACATCCGTTACATATATACTATACTGAACAAAAATATAAATGCAACATGAAACAATTTCAAAGATTTTACTGAGTTACAGTTCATATAAGGAAATCAGTCAATTGAAATATATTCATTAGACGCTAATCTATGGATTTCACATGACTAGGGAGCCAGGCCCAGCCAATCGGAATTAGTTTTTCCAGACAAAAGGGCTTTATTACAGACAAAAATACTCATCAGCACCTCCTATGATCCCGTAATGGAAGAAGCCGGATTTGGAGGTCCAGGGCTGGCGTGGTTACTCATGGTCTGCGGTTGTGAGGCCGGTTGGACGTACTGCCAAATTTTCTAAAATGGAGGTGGCATATGATAGAGAAATTAACATTCAATTATCTGGCAACAGCTCTGGTGGACATTCCTGCAGTCAGGAAGCCCATTGCATGCTCCCTCAAAACTTGAGACATCTGTGGTATTGTGTTGTGTGAAAAACTACACATTTTAGAGTGGCTTTTTATTGTTCCCAGCACAAGGTGCACCTGTGTAATGACCATGCTGTTCAATCAGCTTCTTTATATGCCACACCTGTCAGGTGAGTGGATTATCTTGGCAAATGATACATTCTCACTAACAGGGTTGTAAACAAATTTGTGGTCAAAATTTGAGAGAAATTGTGCTTATGAAACATATCTGGGATCTTATATTTCAGCTCATGAAACATGGGACCAAAATTTTACATGTTGCGTTTATATTTTTGTTCAGTATACAGTATATACAATGCCTTCAGAAGGTATTCACACCCCTTTACTTTTTCCAAATGTTGTTGTTTTACAGCCTGAATTTAAAATGTATTAACTTGAGATTTTGTGTCACTGATCTACACGCAATACCACATATTAAAGTGGATTTTTTGTTGTTGAATTTTGTACAAATTAATAAAAAATGAAAAGCTGAAACGTCTTGAGTCAATAAGTATTCAACCCCTTTGTTATGGCTATCTTAAGTTCAAGAGTAAAAATGTGCTTAACAAAATCACAATAAGTTGCATGGACTCATTCTGTGTTCAATAAAAGTGGTTCATGTGATTTTTGAATGACTACCCCATCTCTATACCCAACACATACAATTATCTGTAAGGTCCCTCAATTGAGTAGTGAATTTCAAGCACAGATTCAAGCACAAAAACAAGGGAGGTTTTTAAATGCTTCGCAAAGCAGGGCACCAATCGGTAGATGTGTAAAAAACTTTAAAAAACAGTGCTTCCTAACTCAATTGCCGGAGAGGAAGCAAACTGCTCAGGGATTTCACCATGAGGCCGATGGTGATTTTAAAACAGTTACAGAGTTTAATGGTTGTGATATGAGAGAACTGAGGATGGATCAACAACATTGTATTTACTCCACAATACTAACCTACATGACAGAGTGAAAAAAGGGAGCCTGTACAGAATATAAATATTCCAAAACATGCATCCTGTTTGCAACAAGGCACTTAATTGAAGTAATACTGAAAAAAATGTGGCAAAGAAATGTACTTTCTGTCCTGAATACAAAGTGTTGTTTTGGGGGGAAATTCAACACAACACATCACTGAGTACCACTCTTCATATTTTCAAGCATTGTGGTAGCTACATCATGTTATGGGTATGCTTGTCATCAGCAAGGACTAGGGTTTTTTGGGGGATAAAAAGAAACGGAATAGAGCTAAGCACAAGCAAAATCCTAGAGAAAAACCTGGTTCAGTCTGCTTTCCAACAGACACTGGGAGATGAATTCATCTTTCAGCAGGACAATAACCTAAAACACAAGGCCAAATCTTAGATGGAGTTGCTTACCAAAACGACATTGAATATTCCTGAGTGGCCTAGTTACAGTTATGACTTAAATCGGCGTAGAAATGTATGGCAAGACTTGAAAATGGCTGTCTAGAAAATATCAATAACTAACTTGACAGAGCTTGAAGAATTTAAAAAAGAATATCGGGCAAATATTGTACAATTCATGTGTGCAAAGCTATTAGAGACTCAAAGACTCACAGCTGTAATCGCTGCCAAAGGTGTTTCTAACATTGACTCAGGGAGTTGAATACTTATCTAATCAAGATTTGTTTTTACTTTTCATTAATTTGTAATAAATGTTAGAATTACATTACAGAATATTTTGTGTAGATCGTTGACCAAAAATGACAATTAAATCTATTTGAATTCCACTCTAAAACAAAAGAAAATGGAAAATATCAAGGGCTGTGAATACATGAATTGAATTTCTGAAGAGACTGTAGCTGACATTCTCCAGTTTTGTCACGCCCTGACCTTAGAGATCCCTGTTTATTCTCTATATTTTTTCTAGAAAGAGTCTTGGTCATTCCAAACTTCTTCAATTTAAGAATGATGGAGGCCACTGTGTTCTTGGGGATTTTCAATGCTGCAGACATTTGTTGGTACCCTTCCCCAAATCTATGCCTCGACACAATCCTGTCTCGGAGCTCTACGGATTATTCCTTCGACCTCATGGCTTGGTATTTGCTCTGACATGCACTGTCAACTGTGGGACCTTATATAGACAGGTGTGTGCCTTTCCAAATCATGTCCAATCAATTTAATTTACCACAGATGGACTCCAATCAAGTTGTAGAAACATTTCAAGGATGATCAATGAAAACAGGATCCACCTGAGCTCAATTTCGAGTCTCATAGCAAAGGGTCTGAATACTTACAGTACCAGTCAAAAGTTTGGGCACACCTACTCATTCAAAGGTTTTCCTTTATTTTTCTATTTTCTACATTCTAGAATAATAGTTAAGACATCAAAGCAATGAAATAGCACATATGGAATCATGCAGTAATCAAAAAATTGTTAAACAAATCAAAATATATTTTATATTTGAGATTCTTCAAAGTAGCCACCCTTTGCCTTGGTGACAGCTTTGGACATTATTGGCGCTACCTGCTCGAATGCATAGTGCCAACTGTAAAGTTTGGTGAAGGAAGAATAATGGTCTAGGGCTGTTTTTCATGGTTCGGGCTAGGCCCCTTAGTTTCAGTGAAGGTAAATCTTAAGGCAACGACATACAATGACATTCTAGACGATTCTGTGCTTCCAACTTTGTGGCAACAGTTCGGGGAAGGTCCTTTCCTGTACTGGCCTGCACAGAGCCCTGACCTCTACCCCATCGAACACCTTTGGGATGAATTGGAACGGTGAGCTAGGCCTAAATACCCAACATAAGTGCCCGACCTCACTAATGCTTTTGTGGTTGAATGGATGCAAGTCCCTGCAGCAATGTTCCAACATCTAGTGGAGAGCCTTCCAAGAAGATTGGAGGCTGTTGTAGCAGCAAAAGGGGGACCAACTCCATATTAATTCCCATGATTTTGGAACAAGATGTTCGATGAGCAGGTTTCCACATACTTTTGGTCATGTAGTGTATCTAAGTGAGACATTTAACAACAAAGGCAGACTTGATCATGTGCGCATCGTCTTGTATAATGCATATATGGCCCCTTACCCATATTTCATTATCCACTCCTGCAATGTTGTTAGGCTACTGACTTGTTTGAGAAGAGTTGCTAAAGGACGATTAGAATACTGACTTCACGAGCCAATGTCAAATCCACCTTTCCTGAGCTAATGAGCACTGGAAAAAGACCACAAAAACTTTACAGTAAACTGATTGTCGACATTTGCATTCTGCTATTTGTTTAATAACAAGTTACTATCAAGTAATTATCAGGTTATTCATTGGTTTTATTATGAGAGCACCGGCCTATAGTAGATGAACCAGAACTGAGGGAAGGTAACAAGGACAGATTGGAATGCAGCCAGAGAAGCAGCATGTTCCCAGACACCGTAGGTACTTGAAGCTTGGCACCGCAAAAAATGATCATGTACAAGGTGAGAATATAAACTTTATTTACTACGTAACCACTAAATCACTTGCATTAATGTATGTGGTCTCCAGTCCACATATATTTATTGTCGTGTTTTTTATTTGATTCTTTGAATTGAATAGCGATCTGTTTCATTAAAAAAAATATTTAGGGGACTCGAACACCGAGCCAGACACCAGACTGTCAAGGGCATTGCATTGCAGGAAATGCATAATGTAGTATAAAACCTATAATAAAAAAATACATTTAAAAATGCAGTATGTCGGGCACATTAATAACCAACTGAACAACGTTAACTCCTTCTGGCGCTGTAAAGTAGCCAATATGTCACCAGTAATCCATAGCCAGCTAATGTAAAAAGTGAATAAACTCGCTTAGTTAGTTTTTCACACGTGTTATTTAACCAGTGAGTTTACCATTTTGTCATCTTGTTGCTACAGTGTGGAAATGCTTTAGGCTATGATGTGACTGTTAGAAGTTCATGAACTGGACAGACACTCGATAAACCGGTAAATGTGTGTAGCTATCAAGTCCCCACTTAATGGGATTAACAATACACTTATTTGACACTAGATGGCAACATAGTTTTTTGGTAAATCTTAAGGGCCTCAATTCTCAATTTTATTACAAGTTCTAGCTTCTACTCCTAGGGTGTTTGCAGGTCTGAATGGACTGTTGGACCTGTGAAACGTTCAACATTGGGATGGCTCCATTGAGCCCTCCAATAGTAGGTCTCAGCTGCAAAATGTAATATTTTAGCCAAATATTTGGAAAGTATTTACTCAGTATTCAATTGTTTTTTCCCCCTTTAATTTTCATACTTAATATTAATGAAAGCAATATTCACATTATCTAAAATGTGTGTCTGTGTGTTCATGTGTTTGACCTTTGCACACAAGCACGAGCCAAGTCTATCATCCACAGAACAGTGTGTCAAACTAAATTCATGTAAATTATTGACTCAGTCAAAAAAAGAAAAAAAACCTTGTATACATATTTTTGTTATTATGTGTTGCAGAAAGAGATCAAAACTTTGTGAAATTGAGTGTGTTGTGTAAATGTTTCTTTGTTCCAAAATGTGACGTGTGTTTGCTTATCGTCAGGCTATGCTGTAGATTGGATATGCTCTCAACTGCAAAACGTGAATAACAGCCTTGAGACCTACCATTTCTCTGAGATTGTAGACCAAACTGTTGATGTCCCAGTTGTTCTGTGTCTCCTCAGGTAGCAGGGGTGGCTGCTGTGTCTGTAACTCTCAGCCTGATGTCAGGTACTGTGTTTGCTGCCGCCGAGGACAAGCCCAATGTCACCTTAAATACAAATGAGGTACTGCATTGTGCACAGAATCACACTTTCTGAAGTCTGTCAGCATACTTCCTGTCTGAGGCAAGACAACATTGGTATGAGGTAACTGACCCATGTAAAATGTTGTATGTTTGTTACAGCTCTCCCTCTACACTACACCGCAGCAGAAGTTCTGCAATGTGGAGCCAGATATAGGGCACTTGGAGCCAGGTGTTACCACTCTAAGGAAACTGGCAGAGCCATATGTTACTTGGTGTCAGGTACATTGATAACCCTACTCACCAGTGAGCTACTGGGTGACAGTCATTATTTCCTTTGTTAGGAACAGTCTTTCCTCTCAGAAAATAAAGACAGTTGTTGGGTGTTTGTTTAGATATGTAATTCTAGGGAAGATTCATAATGTCGGATAGCCCAGCCTCACTGCATAGACCCAAAATAACTTCACATGGGCACTGAAATGTGAAATGTTTTTGCCATGCTTTACATTATCATCCCAGCTGCTTTTACATATTTTACAATGCACCCTTTTTTCTGTGACCTCCAAAGATTTACTATGATTAGTTGTGACCGGTAAATATTAACTACAGTAGGTCTCACTAGTGTCATTCATCTCAATTTCTCTTTGCGTATTGAGTATCCACAGTCATTATTTTCCCAGAGACCAGTTAATATTTACTGGTATTCCTATGTGTCTACAGCAGGGTTTCTTCAACTATGGGTCGGGACCCAATGTGTGCCCTGGGCATATGAAATGTGGGTCGTGAGTTATACATCTATAATAACACACTCTTAGTTATACATCTATAATAACACACTATCTGTTCTTAATTTGGGTCGGTGGAGGAAGATTTTGGGTAATGGGAGCACAGTACATTTCTAATTTGGGTCTCGAGCTGAAAAAGTTTAAGAACCCCTGGTCTAGAAATACTGTACATTGTGTTTCACCAAGGTCAGTTTATTTTTATTTCACCTTTATTTAACCAGGTAGGCTAGTTGAGAACAAGTTCTCATTTACAACTGCGACATAGCCAAGATAAAGCAAAGCAGTTCGACACATACAACAACACAGAGTTACACATGGAATAAACAAACATACAATCAATAATACAGTAGAAAAGTCTAGAAAACAGCATGTGCAAATGAGGTAGGATAAGGGGGGTAAGGCAATAAATAGCGAAGTAATTACAATATAGCAATTAAACACTGGAATGGTAGAATGTGCAGAAGATGAATGTGCAAGTAGAGATCCTGGGGTGCAAAGGAGCAAGATAAATAAATAACAGTATGGGGATGAGGTAGATTGGATGGGCTATGTACAGGTGCAGTGATTTGTGAGCTGCTCTGACAGCTGGTGCTTAAAACTAGTGAGGGAGGTAAGAGTCTCCAGCTTTAGTGATTTTTGCAGTTCGTTCCAGTCATTGGCAGCAGAGAACTGTAAGGAAAGGCGGACAAAGAAAGAATTGGCTTTGGGGGTGACCAGTGAGATATACCTGCTGGAGCACGTAGGTTTGGCGTCGAGTATGAAGCGAGGGCATACAGGGGTAGTATATGGGGCTTTGGTGACAAACGGATGGCACTGTGATAGACTGCATTCAATTTGTTGAGAACAGTGTTGGAGGCTATTTTGTAAATTACATTGCCGAAGTCGAGGATCGGTAGAATGGTCAGTTTTACGAGGGTATATTTGGCAGCCTGAGTGAAGGATGCTTTGTTGCGAAATAGGAAGCCGATTCTAGATTTAATTTTGGATTGGAGATGTTTAATGTGAGTCTGGACGGAGAGTTTACAGTCTAACCAGACACCTAGGTATTTGTAGTTGTCCACATATTCTAAGTCAGAACCGTCCAGAGTAGTGATGCTGGACGGGTGGGCAGGTGCGGGCAGCGATCGGTTGAAGAGCATGCATTTAGTTTTACTTGCATTTAAGAGCAGTTGGAGGCCACGGAAGGAGAGTTGTATGGCATTGAAGCTCGTCTGGAGACACTAACACAGTGTCCAAGGAAGGGCCAGAGGTATACAGAATGGTGTCATCTGCGTAGAGGTGGATCAAAGAATCACCAGCAGCAAGAGCGACATCATTGATGTATACAGAGAAGAGAGTCGGCCCGAGAATTGAACCCTGTGGCACCCCCATAGAGACTGCCAGAGGTCCGGACAACATGCCCTCCGATTTGACACACTGAACTCTATCAGAGAAGTAGTTGGTGAACCAGTCGAGGCAGTCATTTGAGAAACCAAGGCTGTTGAGTCTGCCAATAAGAATGTTGTGATTGACAGAGTCTAAAGCCTTAGCCAGGTCGATGAATACGGCTGCACAGTAATGTCTCTTATCGGTTGCGGTTATGATATCGTTTAGTACCTTGAGCGTGGCTGAGGTGCACCCATGACCAGCTCTGAAACCAGATTGCATAGCGGAGAAGGTACGGTGGGATTCGAAATGGTCGGTAATCTGTTTGTTAACTTGGCTTTCGAAGACCTTAGAAAGGCAGGGTAGAATAGATATAGGTCTGTAGCAGTTTGGGTCTACAGTGTCTCCCCCTTTGAAGAAGGGGATGACCGCGGCAGCTTTCCAATCTGGGAATCTCAGACGATATGAAAGAGAGGTTGAACAGGCTAGTAATAGGGGTTGCAACAATTTCGGCAGATCATTTTAGAAAGAGAGGGTCCAGATTATGCAGCTCTTTCAGAACATCAGCTATCTGGATTTGGGTGAAGGAGAAGTGTGGGAGGCTTGGGCGAGTTGCTGTGGGGGGTAGCCAGGTGGAAAGCATGGTCAGCCGTAGAAAAATGCTTATTGAAATTCTCAATTATAGTGGATTTATCAGTGGTGACAGTGTTTCCTAGCCTCAGTGCAGTGGGCAGCTGGGAGGAGGTGCTCTTATTCTCCATGGACTTTACAGTGTCCCAGAACTTTTTTGAGTTTGTGCTACAGGATGCAAATTTCTGCTTGAAAAACATAGCCTTAGCTTTCCTAACTGCCTTTGTATATTTGTTCCTAACTTCCCTGAAAAGTTGCATATCACGGGGGCAGTAAATCTGTACTGCGCATTTCACATGGATGAATCCATGCTGCAATCGATAATCATTGCACGTGTTGGAATGATTTTGTCTGTTTGCTGTGAAGTGTTAGTCGTGATTGTGCTGCTCTGCTTCTGCCCCTGTGATCACGCCAAGCTGCCCTTTTAGCAAACAAGCCATTTGGCAGTGGAAAAGGTTCAGGTACTCCCCATAGCCACAAACACATACACTTGTGTACACACGCACACGCACACACACACACACACAGAGAGAGAGAGAGAATCATCAAACTCACAGAGGGGGATAAAGATTAAGCTGATTAGTTAATTCTAAGAGACTGGTAAAGTACTCTGAAAAGAATGTAAAAATTCTGACGCATGCCAGACCTTACAATGCCTGGATAGGTCCTTTTTTGTATCAGCTAACCACATCATATGTTTTAGCAATCTGTGAGTCGATGACACACTCAAGCATTGGTTGATGCGTGCAATGTCTGAGCAGGGTAACGCGACATCTGTGTTTGTCACTGTGATCACTGTTTCTTAGTTGCCCTCCTGACCTCTTCCCCATTGGCTCTTTCAGTCCAGAGATAAGCAGCTCATTAACATACAGCACATGTTTGTCAGTACAGTGCCTTGGCTGGAACTTTATTGGTAGTTGTTCTTGTACAGTGCAGAATGTCTTTACAATGGGTCAAGGGTACACAAAGTGCTGTTGTTTGATGTTTAACTCGAGCACTCTACTGGATAACAGAATGGCCAGTGCTTTAGGCCCACAGAACTGGATGAGGTTTCTGGGGGCATGGCAGTCCTACCACTAGTTATACTACCAGTATAACCATCACAGTACAAATAACGTAAAGCATCACAGTAAACTTAAATTGAAGACTATTCGGCAAGAGCATATTTACTATGAAATATCGTATTATCATATTATTAAATGTGAACTTATTCTTTAACAATTAAAAATAAGCATGTATCCATTCTTGAATGGCTCTCAAGGTGCAGACATTGGGTGATATTAGCGGATGTATGTTACATGTTCACTGTACTGTCCTCTCCTGTGGGGTTCAGGGTGCTATTGTAAAAGTGAAGCCCAAGGTTGAAAGTGCCATCCAATTAGGAAGTGGTAAGAAAACGCACGCCCCGTGATACACACAAAGTGCACACATTACTCATTACTGTGGTTCTGTGTGGCTCAGTTGTTAAAGCATGGTGCTTGCAACGCGTGGGTCAAATTCCCACTGGGGCCACTCAGATGTGACTGTTTAATAGTCACTTTGGATAGAAGCATCTGCAAAATGGCATTTATTATTATATTCATACACTGCAATGTACACCCATTTGTACAATTAGAATATCAGTTTCAGTTTGCTACCAGAGTTATTTTCTGTACTTTCAGAGACCTTCACATTCCTACAAAACCCTCCTGCTAAATTCTATCCCCGGGTTGCGGTCATTGGATTTGCTGGTATCATTGGACTCTTTCTTGAAAGAGGTATTAGTTTTGAGTTTGGATGACGAGTACCCTGTTTTTGATCTCCATTGTGTGTTTGGGTTTATCCACTTTGTCTCTGTGTTTAAGAAAACACTGTGTATCAGTCAGTCTCTGAGCTAGAGTCTGGTCTAGCGGTAGAGCTGTTGCCTCCAGACCATATCAAATATCAGGCCTACTACTGCTTCCTGTTGCCCTATCCGGTTTTCCCTTTCTTGCTTCTAATCTATCTCCTTGAATAAAAATAGTCTGTGGTCCTCTCTTGTGTCTCCTAGGCTCAAGGGTGAAAAAGCTCATCTACCCTACATGGCTGATGGCTGCGGTATACTCTATGTACTTCCCCCAAGCGGCCGCATCAATCGCCAAGGTGAGTGTGTTGTTTTTATTTGTACTTGCACGTATGAGAGAAAATGAATATTGTTCCATGCCAAGACGTAGTGTTGTAGGGTAATCTTGCGATGTTCAGTTCTCAATGTACAGTATACTGTTGTGTTTAAGCCTATTTTTCCTTCCCACAGAACACAGGAGACTCATTGTACGATTTCGCCCTGCAGGGCTAAGTTAACGTAGAGAAAGTTTTCAAGTCCGCCACCACACCAGTAGAGGGGAAGATGAGCTCATCCTGTCAGGTCCAAAACTAGTACAGATTATCTAAGGCACAGCATCGCAGTGCTAGAGGCGTCACTACAGACCCTGGTTCAATACCGGGCTGTATCACAACCGGCCGTGATCGGGAGTTCCATAGGGCGGCGCACAATTGGCCCAGCGTCATCCGGGTTAGAGGGTTTGGCCGGGGTAGACCGTCATTGTAAATAAGAATTTGTTCTAAGTGGACTTGCCTAGTTAAATAAAGGTTACAAAAATTTGTAATGGGCTATCAAGTCTGAATTTTCACATGCTGCCATGGTTTCTTTCACAGCCAATGAAAAACTAAAAAACGGAGGAAAACAGCCCAGCTGCATAGTCCAAACCCTGATCACAGCAGCTACACCAAACCTGAACATTTCTGCACAATACCAGTCTTCCAGCGCCTAACACCTTCATTGACCTGGTGTTCAATTAGCCTCTTGATCAGCCTGCAGACGTATGGAACACCCCAATCACTTGTCACTTAATGTTGTCAACTCATGATAAATATTTGTGATAGCATAAAACAAAATCAGTGTACTTTACATATCAGGTGCTTATGCTAAAATATTATTGCAGCTAAAGGCTTATGACTTTTTTTCAGATAAGGTGTGATAGGATCATTGACAACAAAACAAGATTAGCAGTCTTCCCAGGTATAACAGGTCCAGCTCCCTGTATGCTACTGTACATCATGGTTAGGCTCGCTCGCATCTGCAACTCTTATGACCTGCTTCTGCGATAGCCCAGTGTTTCTCTCTGGCATTTACCCAGGATGGGGTAAGACCTGTCACTTATGTTATAAAATTGATGTATTGAAAGTTCAACTTTGTGATTTAAATGTACTGTATTTATGTTGACCTGAAACTGTATCTATTGACAAAATTGCTTTTTTTACAGTAAATCTAAAGGCCACAAAAATATTGTAACAGCACCCTAGGCATGTGTGAGGACAAAGTGAAAAAAAAAAAACTTGTTTGACAAGACATTTAAGAGCTCTGTCCTTCCATAAACAAGCCCCCACTTCTCTGAGCCAGACGTTATCATTGGTCGAAAAACGTTGCTTTCGAAACTTCTTATAACCTATAGAAAACATGCCAATTCCTCTATGTTCCAGTACACAATCACATGACTAGCTGATGTCAGCATAGTTCTTGGGTGGGGTCAAATGTGTAAGACACATTTCAGTTGAATACATTCAGTTGACTAGATATCCCCCTTTCTCCTTGATGAAGTAAGGTCACACAACCATTCAGACACAAATAAATTAAACTTGCTGACTTCTAGTTATAAAAAACCCAGATATATAACCAGTCCTGCATGAAGAACTTTAACAAATACTGTTTTTGTATTTAATGATATACATAAAAGAAAAAAAAGAACATTGACAATGGAGTCAAAGGGGAAGGCTTTGCCGTCAATAATCATTTGCTGAATTTAGCGCTTCTTGGTAGAAATCTTAACCAGGTCATCCTTCTCAATCGCATAGAGTCGCCAGCCCTCCTCATCAGACAGGTCTGAGGCTCCACGGCGCTTGTAGAACTCTATGGACGGCTTGTTCCACTCTGCTACGATGAAGTGCATGCTACTGCAGCGAGTCTTAACTGCCGTCTGTTGAAGGGAGGACAATAAAGTTAGACAGGACAGGGTCATCATATAGCCCGAGACTGTTCCATAGGCTGGACTTATCTAAATGATGTATAGGCTCGACTTTTTCATGTTTCGGAAAAGCAAATGTCCTTCGTGAATTGATTGCAAAAAAGTAGACTTACCCCACTCAGAAGCTTCAGGATATCTGACCCAATACCATAACCTGAGAGAAAATAGGATCAAAGATTAGATTGATGTTTAAGCCCTGGATCCATGGACCCTGATTCAGTTGCCTTGCCTTCAATGCAAATAACACAACATATTTTAGGAAAAGACTCACAGAGTAGACAATACTTACCCCTGAACTCCTTCATCACATAGAAGTCCTCTAGGTAGAGCAGCTTTCCAATCCAGGGGTCATAGGTGAAGTAGTACATGGCAAACCCAATGACAGTGTATCCTAAAAGTGAAAACATCCACATCAAAACCAACAAGGAAGTATGTGTAAAACTACTAGGACTTGATGCTAAACCCCACTGGGCTTATTGTGTGTGATAATTGAGATTCTTGGTCATGGTCAGTCAGGAGAATCTAGGGGCCTAGTTATGATATAACTTGGAGGTGTTTGAGAATTTATAAGTTGACATTCCAAACCACATCATGATTAATATCAGAGTCCATGCTTGGCCAGGTTGGTCCTTGAGATCCATCATGCTCTTGTAACGGATGTGAAATGGCTAGCTAGTTAGCGGTGGTGCGCGCTAATAGCCTTTCAATCGGTGACGTCACTTGCTCTGAGACCTTGAAGTAGTGGTTCCCCTTGCTCTGCAAGGGCCGCAGATTTTGTGGAGCGATGGGTAACGATGCTTTGTGGGTGACTGTTGTTGATGTGTGCAGAGGGTCCCTGGTTCGGGGCGAGGTGACGGACGTAAAGTTAAACTGCAAGGTTGTCCGAGTTGAAACTGGACTTTGAGTTATGCACACCAACACTGCACTTTTGGGGGGGGGAGAATTTAAAGGGAAACGCCACTCAAACGCATATTGCATCATCCCAACGATGGCCGGTGACACTTTGCATCTTGAACGGCCAATATCTTGACAACTTGCCTGTTGACATGAAAACTTGTTGGGACTATATAAACATTGGACTAATGTAAAAATAGAGTTTGAGTGGATTTTCCCTTGAATGATTTAACCGTTGCACTATTTCCTTACAAACGGTCATTGAAATGTGTGTGTGGTGTGAGCGAGAGAGAGCGAGAGCGTGGAAACAGAATTACAACATATTTTACCATCTGAGCTCTGATGATCCTCAGGAACTTCCGCGACGACACAATGGTAGAACGGATGATCCCCAAAGCCGTCCTCAAGTAGTTCTAAAGTAAATGATGAGGACATTTATGAAGAGACTTCGGATTTGTTTGGACATTTGGGGAAACACTTCATATGGTCACAATAGGCCAAACAAACACAGGCCTAAAAGTAGACTACCTTTCTCTGTCAAGATGACCTGCTCCTCCATTTCTTCAAATTTAGCAAGTTCCTGGAAATATAGGCAATGAAAAAAACAATCATTATAGTTAACAAAAGCATTGTTAGTCAAATATGTCACAATAATTGAGAAATATGCCTAGGCTTTTTTTTTAAAGAACAAGAAAAACTTTTATATTTTAGATACATTTCTACACAAATCCTTAAACACAGGGAATGGAACCTCCTTTTACCTTTATGAGTCGCAATATGTCTGACACGTCCTTGGGCTCAGCTTTCCGTAATATACATTTGGACATTTTCTTCTTTTACTCTTTTTTCCTTTTCTTACAAGTCCTCGGAATGTAAAAAGAAGCAAAATCTGTTTCTTCATCCGCTTCTCAGGAGTTCCCCCCCACAATAAGTTTAGGATTCCAGCTCGTGCGGAATTACATTCGCCTAGATCGCAGGCAGCGCAATACCGTTCTAGAGCGCTTTACCCCTTTTTATACGCACTTCGTAAGTATGTCACAATCCCATCCGGATGACTAAACGGTCGTCACTAGTTACCCCAACCACAAAGTCATTTCTTAAATGAATCTTCTTAAAATGTGATTTTAAACCTAACCTTAACCACATTGCGAACTTTGTGCCTGACCCTAACCTTAAATGAAGACAAAAAAGCTCAAAAGTTGTTTTCATACATTTTTACGATAAATTGCATTTAGAATTTGTGGCTGTACTATCTAATGGCAATCAAACTAAACGGTAAAATAGCCGAACAACGTCAGAGGGTCTCTGCCGTCCATGACTCATTGGGTGTGTGCGTTCAGCAATGCCGCGTTCAAGTACGTCAGAATTAGGAAACTCAGAAACGTTAGTGGTTTTCTAACAGCAAGGCTCAGATCAACATGGCAATGTCAACAAACATTTATAAACAATAAGTTGTCTTTACAAAATGTCGAAATAAACTTTTCTATACCCCCATATCACACACACTCAAACTGAAAACAGAGAGGTAGCTTTTAGAATCACAGCAAAGTTGGTTCCTGTTTCAATCACGTCAAAGAGTATCTATTATATTGACAAGATAGTTGAGGGACCGCTCCAACATTGGAAATACAAGTCCTCAAAAGATGGAAGGCAGGCGAGATCAGATGGGACCATTCTAGCAAATGAGAGGGCAGACATACTGTGAACAACAAACACAACTAAGTCGTTTTTCTAAAATTTGCAATAATGCCACGTACATCCACTCATATCAGTACATTTGTAAACAGCCTAAACATTGCAAACCTCTATTGGATCAAATAGGCCTAATGTAATTCAACACTCATTGACCTCCACAGGAAAAAAAATATCTCCACTTGGTCTGCTTATTTTACAGGGACAGATTTTGGGGTAAATCCACTCACTTCGCCTCTTCCTCCTTTTGGGTTATTTGAATCAGCTGTGTAGTGCTAGGACAAAAAACTAAATGTGCACCCGCTGGGCAGCACCGAGTTCGGGAAACCCTGCACTAGCTGACCGTTGTCTATATGGTGCAGTTGATGAGAAGCATTCGCAGCGACTTGAAGGCAATTCCATCAAATCTGTATGATCTTTGATCACATGGTTTTTGTAAAGTTAATTTTTATTCCCACAATGCAACACACTTTCAAAGGCGGTGACCATCGGACTAGACAAAATTGATCCGCTCGAACGCGCCCATTCCCATTTAGAACTTCTGCAGGCTGCTCATCTCTTGATGACAATGCATGTACAGTAGGCCTACATCTGTCCATGCATTGTAAAGACTCTCTAAAATAGATTTAGGGTTAACTTTAATTCAGTCATGTTTGCCTAGATTACCTACTTGACTTTGTGTAATGGGTTCATTTAAAAAAAAAATATATTAAAATCAGTGCACAATGACACACACACACTTTTACTAGTATTGTAAATGGGTCATGTTTTATATAAAAAGGTAATGTGATAAATGCATGAAATGACCATCAAAGTTATGTAACACATTTCTCTTGTCACATGGTGTACCGTATTTGTATGACACCCACATTGTAAAAACAGGGTCCCACATGCATACACATCTTTTTCACAGTACCATCAGAAACACATAGTCCATGTGTTTATGATACATCACAAGGCTGAGAAGGGATGGTGAAACAAGGGACATAAAAACATATGTAGTTACGTGGTAGGCACATCTGCAGAGTAATTATTGTACACATTGGTTGGCACATGTAGACTAATTACATGTCACAGTTGTAAGTACCATAACCCTGTGTACCTACACTAATTACACAGTACCCGCCTTTGTAACTTAATTGTAAATACATAGGCTTTAGGCCACTTAAACGTGAATCACTGAGGTTAAGGGCCCTTCATCTCTTCTTTGTCAACAAAATCTCCAATATTCTTAAGAAAAAAACACCTATTTTTGTCAAATAGGCCTGCAGTCTTGGCCAAACCTGTTGGCAGCAATATTGTACTGCCAGTCTGAGTTACGTGAAATCCCAGGATTTATTGGAAGTGTCAGTTATAAAAGTCAAAGTAATTTAAACTAGATAAGACAGTATTAAAAAAAAAAAAATTATGGCTCAGTCCATGGCATTACTCTGCAAAGCTTCACAGTAGTGACTCAGATGTACTACAATCTCCAGGGAAGCAGATGCTGGCATGATCCATGAACTTGTGACCTTAAACTGCCACGAAGCTCTTTACATTTGGTTTCTCTTTGACTGGTCCTGCATGTGGTATTCTGATGGCATTTCATTGAGACATGTGACCATGCAGACCTACTGTAAATGTTGTGTAAATTAATTGTGTGTGCACTTTGAGGTACATATTATGGATGTACTGTAGTTTCATTTACATTTAAAACATTTCAACTTATTTTTAGAGTGCATGTTCATCATATTCCAGAGTATTTATTTGTTATAGGACCCCTCCCCAAGAATGCCCAATACTCAAGCGACTAGTTTATAGCCAACTGTTATCTAGTGTCCAGTCCATTGGAGTGGGACATATTATATAAGAACAGTGTTTCCCCTATCCTCATTTAGACTCCAAAAATATGACTAAAACTAGATAACATATGTATGTAAAGTATATGTTATAATTCTCATCTTTGAGAACAATCACTAAAATAAAAAACAAAGTCAGGGAGAATCTAAAATTCCCCAACTGTCATGGGGTACCCATTATAGCATAGGAACACACCATAAGCCATGGCAAAATGTGTAAAATTGCAAGAAATTTGTTTTAAAAACAGCAACATTGTGTCTGCTGCCAAGAGGGCATTAAAAAAAAAAAAGAGGAAAAAATGTCCACACCCACTACACTAACTTTGCCAACCCTGCCGAAAAAAAATCCTAGATGAAACACCTAATACATGTATTTCACTAATTTTATCAACAGCGCCACCTAGTGTCTCCCATTAGGAGAGGGTGACTCAGCTCCAAAAGGCATTATTTGGTTGTTGTAGTTCGTGGCCTGTTTCTCATCTCAAAGGTAACCAGTTTACTCAGATCGCTAGATGAGATTTAATTCCATTTATGTCAAATATGCCTGTACATTGCTAAAACAAATCAGACACCAGATTATCAAAACTCTTTTTATTCTGAGCTTCAACGAAAGTGTTTAGAGAGCAAGGGAGGGTCAGTTCAGCTTGTCAAAGTACTTGAGTTTGCCCGATGGGTCTGGGATTATCTATGGAGAGTAATAACCTGAATTAGTACATGAGTCTCAAAAAATTTATATGAAGATAACATTTCTCTCATGCACACACTTACTTGGAAACACACACACAGTATGAAACTCACCGTGTCACTGCCTGGCTTCCATCCTGCTGGGCACACTGCAAAAAGAAAAAGTATATATTTCAAACAAATTGTAAACAAAGACCATCCATAGCAACCACAGGTAGTTAAGTGTCTAGCTGTAATATCTGAGAATGTGTTATGTGATGAGAATGAACCATACCTTCACCATGTTTGTCAGTGTACTGGAAGGCCTGGACCAGCCGCAGGGTCTCATCTACAGAGCGCCCTACCGGGAGGTCATTCATGGTAATCTGCCTCAGGACTCCCTTGTCATCGATGATGAACAGGCCCCTGAGGGGGGAGAATGACAACAATGAATGCTTCAGTTTCAAACTGCATGAATTTACACTTCATGAACTTAAAACAGTTAACAGTTTGTTGTACTGTTTTTCACTGAACCGATTTATAAAAGGTTGTTAATGAGGAAAAATGTTCTGGCTATAGCAGTTGTATCAAACCAATACTAGGCATGATCTTTTGTAGTAGTTTCTACTCTGTGTGAGTGTAACTGCACCGGAGTGTATGTCCTGCATCCTCCAGGAAGACTCCATAGTCCTTGGAAATCTGGTGTGTGAGGTCAGACAGCAGAGGGACTTTCATTGGCCCAAGTCCACCCTGCTTCCTAGGTGTGTTGATCCTGTTAACATAAAACCAGAAGGTCAAGGGAAAAAAGCTGAAGTGCTCTGAAAAAGTCCAAGCACCTCTGATGCTTATAATCTTACCATGCCAGATGGGTGAATTGTGAGTCGACAGAGCAGGCAACAACCTCAGCATTGATGGCATGGAACTCGTGCACACGATCACTGAATGCAATAATCTCAGTCGGGCAGACAAACGTGCTGCAGGTACACAGTGTGAGGGTCATCAGAATAATACATGGCCAACAGAATTTATTACTTTAGACATAGCATACTGCATTTTCATTCAGTAAATGATTCTATAATATAGAAAATGTAATGGTAAGAACTCAGAAAAGTGTATAAACAGTTACTACAGTGTATATTTTAAGATAAAATACTAAGACAAATAGGAAAAAAGCTGGGATGTATGTATGTAAAAGCTGGGATGTATTCATTACCAAATTCTGTTGCAAAAGTTTCTATTGGACAACTACATGAAGGTTCCTCCCCGTTTCGTTCTTAAACCAGTAAACGGTTTCCATTGCAAGAGGTAATTAATACACCCCAGATTCTTTAGATTTCTATTTGATATTTTAGAGCAGTGGTCAACAACCTTTTCTCAGTCAGGATAACTTTTGCAGTCAAAAACAAAGCAGAGACCTACCGCTCAGATTGTTGCTTATTTTACTTATTTTTTTAACTGTTTTTATTAGGTTCATGTTTAAAAAAATAAAAGTAGGAATGAGGTTTGGGCAGTAGGCCTAAACATTAACAGCATATTACCTATATGCCTGGCCTACCAATATTGTTATTCTCAGACAATATTATATTTTCAAAATTCGAGCTTTGATAACAAAATAGATGAGTTAGTGTAGCACTTGCAATGTACTGCGGAACATAAATTTAAATAATTTGCTTTTTTATTTTACTGGACAGATGGTACTGATCTGATTGTGCTTTCAAGACAACAGGGAACTCGGGAGATTTTTTTAACATTTAATCAAATCATGACGAGTTGGATGACCGTTCATAACAATTTTTCGTAGTCGGATCTCGCTTTTGTTCCTATGACTAGAGATATTGAAATATTCCGCAATAGTAAAATAGACAAGCTGCTAATAATAATTTAAAAAAATGCAGGGCTATCGATACACTTGGCTACTCATTCATTGCAGTACGAGTGGAAGTAGAGAGAACAGCGTTTAATATTTTTTATTCAACACTATTACAAAACAGTGTCAACACTGCTGAACAAATACTTAAAACATAGCCTCCCAAGTGGCACAGTGGTCTAAGGCACTGCATCACAGTGCTAGAGGCGTCACTACATATCTGGGTTAGATTCCGGGCTGTGTCGCAGCTAGCGACGACCGGGAGACCTGTGAGGCGGTGCACAATTGGCCCTGCGTCGTCAGGATTAGGGGAGAGTTTGGCCTGCTGGGATGTCCTTGTCCCATCGCGCTCTAGCGACTCCTTGTGGCAGTACCGGCCCATCCACGCTGACTGCGGTTGCCAGCTGTACGGTATTTCCTCCGACACATTGGTGCGGCTGTCTTCCGCGTTAAGCGAGCAGTGTGTCAAGAATCAACACGACCCCGCCAAGCCGCGCTTCGGAGGACGCATGGCTCTCGACCTTTGCATCTCCCGAGTCCATACGGACTGGGACAAGACTAACTACCAGTTGGATATCACGAAATTGGGGGGAAAAGGGGGTAAAAAGTCATTTAAAAAATGTTTAAACATGAACTTACTCAAAAACAGCAGCTCTTTGCTTTATTGTTTGACAGTCTCTCTGAGGTCATGGTTTTAAAAATTAATACATCTTACGTAGGCTAGTCTCAAACTTTGCCATGGCCGGGGGCATGGAAGCTCTGTAGGCACAGTGATTTGAACTATCCGATTGGCTAAATTGAGTCGCCAAAGATCTCCCGGTCTGCCAGGTAGGCAGAGTTAGTCTTTTCAGACACAATAAAATAGTTAAGTGCGCAGGGCTTCTGAATCAAGTGCACCTACCGCCAACAGCGCAAGACAAACACAATTTTTTTTTAAAGAAAAAGGAGTGACAGCCTTTATCGTTGACTTTTTAACAGAAAAGTTTAGTGATCGACTAGGGAAGCCTGGAATGTTGACCACTGTTTTAGAGTAACAAAGTCACTAACAGATTGTTACTAGCCTACGAACACATTTTCTGACAGTTGCAACCAACAGTACAGAGATTTGTTTTAGGATGAAGGTCAGTAAGAGATAGTACTCACAAGTCCAGGGGGTAGAAGAAGAAGACTAGGTATTTCCCTTTGTAGTCAGACAGCTTGAGCTCCTTAAACTCGCCATCGATGACAGCTGATCCCTCAAAATAAGGTGCAGGCTTTGAAACTGCAAAAACAACAAAATAATTAGATAATGGTTCAAAGCACGAGCAAGCAAGATATTTGCTGATCACCTTTTAGGGACAAACAAATCAAGTCTTCAGAATCAAAATGAAAAAGAAATAGGAAGGGTACAAATCCTGCTGTGCACATGATTACTGCATTTATACTGAACAAAATGTATTAAACTCAACATGCAACAATTAACAATTTTACTGAGTTACAGTTCATATAAGGAAATCAGTCAATCGAAATAAATTCTTTAGGTCCTAATCTACGAATTCCACATGACTGTGCAGGGGTGCAGCCATGGGTGGGCCGGGAGGGCATAGGCCGACCCACTTTGGAGCCAGGCCCAGCCAATCAGAATGAGTTTTTCCTCAGACAGAAATACTCCTCAGTTTCATCAGCTGTCCAAGTGGCTGGTCTCAGATGATCCTGCAGGTGAAGAAGCCAGATGTGGAGGTCCTGTGCTGTTGTGGTTACACATGGACTGCAGTTGTGAGGCCAGTTGGACAAACTGCCAATTTCTCTTAAACAAAATGTTGGAGGTGGCTTATGGAGAGAAATTAACATTAAATTCTCTGGCAACAGCTCTGGTGGGCATTCCTGCAGTCAGGATGCACATTGCACGCTCCCTCAAAACTTGAGACATCTGTGGTATTGTGTTGTGTGAAAGACTGCACATTTTAGAGCGGCCTTTTATTGTCCAAAGCACAAGATGCACCTGCATAATGATAATGCTGTTAATCAGCTTCTTGATATGCTACACCTGTCAGGCGGATGGATTATCTTGGCAAAGGAGAAATACTAACGGATGTAAACAAATTTGTGCACAAAATCAGCTTTTTGTGCATATAGAAATTTCTGGAATCTTCTTTCAGCTCATGAAACATGGGACCAACACTTTACATGTTACATATCTATTTTTGTTCAGTATAGTATGCGTGGCCGACAACTAATAGTATTTGTTCATTGTTGGTGAGCAGGTAGGCCTATGTCTCAGGGCAGGCTTGTGGCACACTTGGCTATTCCATGGGGAGCATCACATCATTGGGTACATATTAGCCAGAATAGATGTCGACCCTACTCTTGATTATAGTTGCACTGGGGACAGACAGGCTTCCTGTTAAGATTAAGACAACACAAAGCCAGCGCGAGATATGGCTCAGAAAACAACCCTCAATACAGGGATGAGAACTGCGTTGTACTCCGTTATCCCAACTGTTACACCTCGAAGATTAAACTGCTAGTTTTTTTTTCTTGTCCTGATGCTAGGTAGCAGTAGCCACAGCTGCCATTATGGAATGGCATATGTTGAATAACAAAGGAGCCGATTGGCTGACACTACTGGTCTGAGGGACCAAACGAGAAGTATTTTGGTGTACGAGATTTGACGTTACAAGAGTTACAGGCTGTGTCGAGTGGTGGTGTCTCATCCTTTCAGTCTGTTGGCCTGAGGTAGGACTAGATAGATTTAGAGTGGAGTAGGGTGGTGGGTTTTTAATGAGTGTAGGGTTAGATGGTTTGGTATTTGTTGATTTATTTTCCTTTTTTCAAGCAAATATAAGGAAGTTACACACCAGTCTAGTTGGTGGTGGTATTGCAACATTTATTGGATGCCAATCGCCGTTAAATTTCGAAGGCGGCTGACACTGCCATTCCAAAATGGCTGGTCCAGAACTGCCCTTTTTGAGATCATGCTAGGTAGCATAAGTGGCTTATGCTACCTAGCATGATCTCAAAAAGGGCAGTTCTGGAAAAAGTAGCAGTTGTTTTATCTTTTCGTGTAACAGTTGGGATAATGGTCCTATTCAGAGTATAACACATTTCTTATCCCTGGATTAATGTACGTTTTCCAAGCCATATCTCACGCTGGCTCCGCAATGTTTTAATCTAAACAGGAAGCCGGTCAGACCCCAGTGCTGCTGTAAGCAAGCAGAGGGTTGCTATCTACACTACACTTTCTGTATGGACCTCACTTTTTGCACGGGGGCATTGTCATGCTGAATCAGGAAAGGGCCTTCCCAAACTGTTGTCACAAAGTTGGAAGCATAGAATCATCTAGAATGTCATTGTATGCTGTAGCATTAAGATTTCCCTTCACTGGAACTAAGGCCTAGCCCGAACCATGAAAAACAGCCCCAGACCATTATTCTTCCTCCACCAAACTTTACAGATGGCACTGTCCATTGGGGCAGGTAACATTCTCCTGGCATCCGTCAAACCCAGATTCATCAGTCGGACCGCCAGATGGTGTAGCGTGATTCACCACTCCAGAGAATGTATTTTTTTTCTGCTCTAGAGTCCAATGGCGGGCGGCAAGCTTTACACCACTCCAGGCAACGCTTGGCATTTTGCGCATTAAGATCTTACACGGGAACCCAAACCGGCTGCGGGCGTGCGCCATAGTACGCTATCGTGCATAAATGTATTTAGTCCCCCTACACCAAAAGCAATCACGACACGCAGTTTAAAATATCAAAACAAACTCTGAACCAATGACAATTTGGGGACATGTCGAAAAGCATTAAACATGTATAGCAATTTAGCTAGTTAGCTTGCTAGCTAATTTGTCCTATTTAGCTAGCTTGCTGTTGCTAGCTAATTTGTCCTGGGATATAAACATTGAGTTGTTATTTTACCTGAAATGCACAAGCTCCTCTACTCTGACAATTAATCCACACATAAAATGGTCAACCGAATCGTTTCTAGTCTATCCTCCTTCCAGGCTTTTTCATCTTTGAACTTATATGGCGATTGGCGCTACACTTTCATAGTATTACCACGACAACCGGCAAAACATTTAGTCTTTCAATCACACACGTGGGTATAACCAATGAGGAGATGGCACGTGGGTACCTGCTTCTATAAACCAATGAGGAGAAGGGAGAGGCAGGACTTGCAGCGCGATCTGCGTCAGAAATAGAAAGGAGTTCTATTTTAGCCCTTGGCATCGCAGATGCTTGTTGGCGGAATTATTAAATAACATGGATTTCAAAATTTATTTTGCAACGCTCGGCGCATGCGACATGTCCGGTCAGCATGTTAGGCTTGTGTGCGGCTGCTCGGCCATGGAAACCCATTTCATGAAGCTCCAGACAAAAAGTTATTGTGCTGACTTTGCTTCCAGAGGCAGTTTGGACTTTGACTTTTTGGAAAGGTTGCATCCTATGACAATGCCACATTGAACGTCACTAAACTTTTCAGTAAGGCCATTCTACTGCTAATGTTTGTCTATGGAGATTGCATGGCTGTGTGCTCTTTTATACACCTGTCATATAGCAGAATCAACTAATTTGAAGGGTGTCCACATACTTTCGTGTATATATATATAGTGTATTCTGGCTGGGTGCATCTCAGAAGTCTGGTATTGGCTTCCTCGTCACCTCGCTATCTTCTGTTAGGAAAACGCAGGAAATGTGAAAACGATATGATGGAGGCCATCTACTGATAATTTACATTTCACCTGCCTCTTAACGAATGCTGATGAAGGCGTAAGCTCGAAGAGGTACCCACTTAACATAACTGACTGACAGATGCATCCATTGGGATCGTGTGGTGCGCAGCAATTGTTATTGCGCGGGTACTCCTGTACTGAACAAAGTAATTGGAGCAAAGTTCTGGCATGACGTGTCCAAATGTACTAACTACTACTTATGAATTTTGATCTACAAGTAAAAAGATGGCATATTATTACAATAACGCGCACACAAATGTTATGCTAATGTCAGTGGTGAACTTGGCAAGGGAAAACTGGACAATTTGCAGATAATTGGCACGGTGTCTAGCTAATCACGTCAGCTAACGTTAGTTAGTTGCCTGCAGTCAAGCTCGCTAGCGTCGTAGCTAAAAACAAAAGTACCATATGCATATAATGTTGAGTAAAAAAACACCTTAATTTAAAAGCATTTGAGTCAATGGGATTGTTAAATACAACTGTGCAGGGGGACAGGGACAATACCCACTTTTCGCCTTGCTGAGGTGCAGGGAATGGTCAGAGACGGGCACACGGAAAGCCTCTCCAGGGTAGACGTGTCCCCCAGCGTAGTTGTGACACTCTTGATCCTTTTTCCCATTAGAGCCGTCTTGGGCTGCAGTGGAAAAATTGGTGATAAAACAAATTGTGCAAAACACACTTAAAATGTCCTTTAACATCTTCATATGAAGCATGACGTCCATTACACTGTCTTGATAAAAGCACGTAGCTAGCTAGCTTCTAGGAAAGTGCAGGGGCGCTATTTCACGTGAACGCGCAGTTCATGACCTCGTTCGATAGAACCTTTTCGCAAGGTTTTTATTTGTATTATTATTATTTTTTATTAACATCAAATCAATACAGAAAGTACATGAGGGAACACAAGTGTATATATAGATTATATACAATGGACAATCGAGCTAGGGGGTACAATATAACATTACAATTACACAAGGACCCTAAGGGACATACATACACTTACAATTCTAACAGCTTTTTTGTTAGTAGAGTATATAACTGTCTTAAAATACAGTTCAATTTATTTTTGTAGGGTAAGAAAATTTGTTTTTTTGTTTGTAAATTTACATTTTCCCTTTCTCCTGAAAGGAGGTAGTCCTCCTTGTTCAAGACAACAGAAATGGTTATTAGTGTCTGATAATGATTGATTTGGGTATATCAAACTATATGAAAACGATGTGATGAAAGCATTGCAATATTTCCTATTTTGTTTATTTGATCATTTTTATTTTTGCATTCAATGGTCCTCACAATATAGTTCCTATTGTGTTACTTAATCTTAAACAGGGATGTGAAGGATGTGTAGAATCAAATAGAAGTTTATTGGTCACGTGCACATGGTAGAGTGAACCGCTTGTTTGTTAACTCTCCTCAGCAATGCAGTAGATTAACAATATCAATCAAAAATCAAATGCCAAATACAAAAGTAAAAAAATGACAAGTAGTAATAAAAATGTAAAGAAAAAAATAGAGAAACTAGGTCCCTGTAGGTTTCTGTATAAAAAAAATAATATACCAGTTTATACATCGTTTCTATTTATGACTATTTACCATTTTATTTTGTATGTGCCTAGTAATTCCCGAGGCTTGCACCGATGGTAATGCTAAATATTTTTTTTAAAGTCTGTGATGGTAGGAGTAACATTTTTGCAGAAACTTGACCGCTGCCTTTTGGCTGATCCATACATGGTTTCAGGGTGGGTGAAAACGTTGGGTGCTGTGGTATCGGTTGTTACGTGGCCTTGTGATAATTGTTTGTGTTTCTGCTGGTCAGAGGGAGCAGGAGTTCCGCGCCACACGAATGGGGACAAGAGATGGGACTTGTTTTGCGCTAAAGAAAAGAGCGCTGTTGAAAAGAGTGATTACTGGGGTAACGGTAAATGTGAAAGTAGACCAACTGAAAGGGAAGATTCCCGATGTTTGTGACGCTCGTCGTTTGGTGCGACACAGACAGGGTGTAGTGACTGGTGAAACAGAAGAGTCATTGTTTGTTGTTTTGATGTTGAGTCTTTGCCCGACAAAGTGATGTTAGGATATTTCATTTATCCACTACAAGCTTTTGTGACGAATCCATTACGTTGTTACAGGTGTCAAACGTATAGGCATGTCCCAGCAGTGTGTAGGAGTGACGTTACCAGGTGTGCAGAAGGGCATGAGACAAAGGAATGTGTAGTATTGGAGAAAAAAGCAGTATGTGTATATAATTGTACAGGTGTAACAGTTTAACTTTAGTCCGTACCCTCGCCCCGATCCGGGCGCGAACCAGGGACC
Organism: Salvelinus fontinalis; assembly: GCF_029448725.1. Taxonomy (NCBI): domain Eukaryota; kingdom Metazoa; phylum Chordata; class Actinopteri; order Salmoniformes; family Salmonidae; genus Salvelinus; species Salvelinus fontinalis. Next base: position 3,314,890 of record NC_074674.1, read on the forward strand.
CTCTGCACACATCAACAACAGTCATCCACGAAGCATCGTTACCCATCGCTCCACAAAAGCCGCGAATCTTGCAGAGCAAGGGGAACCACTACTTCAAGGTTTCAAAGCGAGTGACGTCACCGATTGAAACGCTATTAGTGCGCACCACCGCTAACTAGCTAGCCATTTCACATCGGTTACACAGGTGCCCATGGGGCTGGGGATCAGAAATGTCCGGTGCGAGAGAGACAGGTTGAGGGTAGAGTAGTGCAGAGGGTGTCTGTCGGATGTTGAGGCAGTGAAGAAAGTAGAGGTAGATGGGTCAAGGGGAGGGATCCTGGGAGGATTCGTGTGAGAATTGGCTTTGGCTTTTTAGCATTCATAACAATGGTTATCAACTGTACCACAGGGATGGAACATAAGTCGCAGAAAATAGAGGTTGTGGTGGCAGCTGCATAAAAATATGGTGGTGTGCGAGATTTGACGTCAAAAGAGTTACAGGGTGTGTTGAGTGGTGGTGTCCTGTCCTTCCAGGCTGTTGGCCTGAGGTAGGATTATATATGTTAAAATAGTCAAATAGTGTGGTGTGTTTTTAATGAGTGTAGGGTTATGGTAGGATATTTAAAAACGATATCTTCCCTCACAAAGTTTAAGGCAGGGCTGTCCAACCCTCTTCTTGAAGAGCTACTGTCCTGTAGGTTCAGTCCAACCCTAACTTAGCATATCTGATTCAGCTAGTTAAGGGCTTGAGCAGCTAATTAGTAGAATCAGGTGTGTTAAATTAGGGGGGACTGAAAACCATTTTTGTGGCCTGCTGGAGGTCATTTTGCAGGGCTCTGGCAGTGCACCTCCTTGCACTAAGGCGGAGGTACCGGTCCTGCTGCTGGGTTGTTGCCCTCCTACGGCCTCCTGATGTACTGGCCTGTCTCCTGGTAGCGCCTGCATGCTCTGGACACTACGCTGACAGACACAGCAAACCTTTTTGCCACAGTTCGCATTGATGTGCCATCCTGGATGAAGTGCACTACCTGAGCCACTTGTGTGGGTTGTAGACTCCGTCTCATGCTACCACTAGAGTGAAAGCACCGCCAGTATTCAAAAGTGACCAAAACATCAGCCAGGAAGCATAGGAACGAGAAGTGGTCTGTAGTCACCACCTGCAGAATCACTCCTGTTTTGGGGGGTGTCTTGCTAATTGCCTATAATTTCCACCTTTTGTCTATTCCATTTGCACAACAGCATGTGAAATTTATTGTCAATCAGTGTTGCTTCCTAAGTGGACAGTTTGATTTCACAGAAGTGATTGATTTGGAGTTACATTGTGTTGTTTAAGTGTTCCCTTTATTTTTTTGAGCAGTGTACTTCAAGAGGTAGGAGCTCATACAGAAAGAAGCCTGTGCTTCTGCTATATCTCGAAGCTCGTGCATTTGTTTTTTTAGGCGTAGCGCATGTCGTCATCTGCAGTCGACGTGGGTTTGTCCGTAACGTCATTTTGGTAGCCTTTGTTTTGACAGGCAGGAAGGACGGAGGGGAAAACCTTCTGCAGATCGCTGGCGGCCAAATAGTATGCAAAAGATGTTGACAATAATCTCCAACGTACTAAGGGGTAGCGCAAGAAGAAATGTAAGTATTGTTTATGTATAGTATTTTAGTATAGGATACACATGACCGCTTGTCCTTTAATTAAAAAACGAGACCAGTTCAGCTGCCGTCCTGACCTTGCCATACCGCTAGGCCCCGATTCGTACCCGTACCGCACTAACTAGCTAGCCGCCCTTGGCTTTAGCTAAATATGACTTGGCAAGTTTTAGGTAAATCTGCGAACTAGCTATAATCCAACGAATCATATGCCTACTTAGTTAGCTAACAACTCGTTTTATTTAGCTGCCAACTTGTCAAAATAGTTATCATCATGGTGCGTTCAAGATTGCCTGGATTGGGAAACCCGACGTTGAATTCCATAGAATTCTACGTCGGACATAAATCAGTTTGAATCAGAAAAGTGATCGATCACGACCTCAACAAGCCAGCATGTTGAATACAAATGTATTTCAACGTACTTTACCGGTTGTCTGTGCGGTTAGTTATTTTTCTGTTGGAATGTGAGACAATATGTCCACAGGAAGTATAATTACATCTACTTTTCAAGGCGCTGGTAGTTCATCTATTTGTCTATTACCTAAAGCATGTGCAGAACCATGTAAACACGTGCATGTGTCTTGTGCATCTATTTTTATATTGTGCGCATGTTTCAGGTGATAGAAATGCACTGCCAGCGCTTTGAAAAGTTTATGTAATTATACGTTCCTGTGGTATATACTTACCGCCAAAAGGATCAACCACACGGGCAACCCGTAAAGATAACTTTTCTCATTCAAACTCTCTTTACCACCATGTCAGCTTTTAATCAATATATCCCGTGATAAGTAGCAACCGTCTCAATGATGAGAAAAAGCTTTGACGGAGGCTCATAGGTGAATAATGGTAAGTAGAAGTACCGGTAATGAAAAACCTTTATTAATAAATTTGGTAGACATTTCTTTATTTTGACCTCTCCACAGTTCATTGGAAGTGTAAACTCTAACAGTCTATTACCTAGAAAAGTATATTGGCGGCGTAAAGAATTGTGCTTTTGTGAAGCAAATTTTCAGTAGTTCTACCAATTAATTTTGATTGTTAGTTCTCAGAAGATATTTAAAAATAAATATAGTTCAATATATTTTCTGCATTCTTTTGAAAATTACCACTTAGAAGGACCACCTAACAATTTTCTATAAAGGGAAACCCCTGTAATTAGCTCCAATGACTAATTCTCTTCATATTAAATGGATATATTTAGGCAATGAAGCCATTTATCTACTTCCCCAGAGTCAGATGAACAGGAACAGCTAGCATGCTAACTGTTGCTGTAGACTTCCAGTAATTGCGCTAACGCTAGATAGCATTGGCTTGTGAAATACTTTTATCTAGGGCTCCCGAGTGGTGCAGCGGTCTACGGCACTGCATCTCAGTGCAAGAGGCGTTGCTACAGTCCTTGGGTCAATTCCAGGCTGTATCACATCCGGCTGTGATTGGGAGTCCCATAGGGCGGCGCAATATTGACCCGGGGAAGGCCGTCATTATAAATAAGAATTTGTTCTTAACTGACTTGCCTAGTTAAATAAACTTCCTTCATACTGGACTCGTAGACATAAAAATGCATTCCACGATGGTATTATGTTGCAGCTAGCGATATAAAAAAATAAATAGGGGAGGGGGGAATAATATTTTCAATGATTGGCTGGTCACCTTGAATAACACAACTCAAACATTTGTGGCACAGAGTTGTCTGAATTTTGCCTTTAATTTATGACAATAATCTTTCCTGTGATTCTCTAATGTATCTATCTTGATGTCTCCTGTTGTACTCCCTCACTCCTTCCCTTCTCTGGTTCTCTCCCATTGGCTGGCTGATAGGGAGCCCAGGTTTTGTCAGAGGTAAGATGTGGTTTTACTGTAGTGTCGTCGGTGATACAATCCCTGTGGCACACCCGATTCTGCCTATTTTGTGCTCCATCTTTATTCCTAATGATTTCTTTCCCATGCTAACATTATATTCTATACTTTCACTCATTCATTTAGTTATTTATTTGGGGTCCAATTACAGAATAATCTAACATTGCATTTACCCACCTCCATTAGAATAATTTATTTGGAAATGTTCTCTTTAAGCAATTATTCTATGCTTTCTGCTCGTAATACCTTGTTTGGTTTGCTTTTTTCCCCACACGCACACACAGACCTATCTCATTCATTTATAGCTACTAGCTAGGCCTACTTAGTTATTTATCATTGGAAAGGGGTCTTGGAGCCAATAGCCTAGTGCAGCTGCTTTGACGAAGACAAAAGTGATCTGATTGGTAGGTACTAGGTAGCTATAGTTCACAGGTTGGTGGTGCCTTAATTGGGGAGGACGGGCATGGGAGGACGGGCATGTGGGTGTTGATACTAGAGGTCGACAGATTATGATTTTTCAACGCCGATACCGATTATTGAAGTACCAAAAAAAGCCGATACCAATTAATCGGACATTTATTTATTTGTAATCATGACAATTACAACAATACTGGATGAACACTTATTTTAACTTAATATAATACATAAATAAAATCAATTTAGCCTCAAATAAATAATGAAACATGTTCAATTTAGTTTAAATAATGCAAAAACAAAGTGTTGGAAGAAAGTAAAAGTGCAATATGTGCTATTTAAGGAAGCTAACGTTTAAGTTCCTTGCTCAAAACATGAGAACATATGAAAGCTGGTGGTTTTAACATGAGTCTACAATATTCCCTGGTAAGAAGTTTTAGGTTGTAGTTATTATAGGACTATTTCTCTCTATAAGATTTGTATTTCATATACCTTTGACTATTGGATGTTCTTATAGGCACTTTAGTATTGTGAGTGTAACAGTATAGCTTCCGTCCCTCTTCCTACCTGGGCTCGAACCAGGAACACATCGACAACAGCCACCCTCAAAGCAGCGTTACCCATGCAGAGCAAGGGGAACAACTACTCCAAGTCTCAGAGCGAGTGACGTTTGAACTGCTATTAGCGCGCACCCCGCTAACTTGCTAGCCATTTCACATCGGTTACACCAGCCTAATCTCGGAAGTTGATAGGCTTGCGCTGTTTAGGATTTCAAAAGCTGCTGACAAACACACGAAAGTGCTGTTTGAATGAATGCTTACGAGCTTGCTGCTGCCTACCATCGCTCAGACTGCTCTATCAAATCATAGCCTTTGGTCATTGAAATGGTAGAATCCGGAAACTATCATTTCGATAACAAAACGTTTATTCTTTCAGTGAAATAGAGAACCGTTCTGTATTTTATCTAACGGATGGCATCCCTAAGTCTAAATATTGCTGTTAAATTGTACAACCTTCAATGTTATGTCATAATTATGCACAATTCTGGCAAATTAATTACGGCCTTTGTTAGGAATAAATGGACTTCCCACAGTTCGCAATGAGCCAGGCGGCCCAAACTGCTGCATATACCCTGACTGCTTGCACGGAACGCAGGAGAAGTGACACAATTTCCCTAATTATAAGAAATTCATGCTAGCAGGCAATATTACATTTTACATTTTTTAATTTTTAGTCATTTAGCAGACGCTCTTATCCAGAGCGACTTACAGTAGAGTGCATACATTTTTACATACTGAGACAAGGATATCCCTACCGGCCAAACCCTCCCTAACCCGGACGACGCTATGCCAATTGTGCGTCGCCCCACGGCCCTCCCGGTTGCGGCCGGCTGCGACAGAGCCTGGGCGCGAACCCAGCCCAGCCTGGGCGCGAACCCAGAGACTCTGGTGGCGCAGCTAGCACTGCGATGCAGTGCCCTAGACCACTGCGCCACCCGGGAGGTCGTATAGTAACTAAATATGCAGGCTTAAAAATACCTGTGTATTGATTTTAAAGAAAGGCGTTTATGTTTAGGTACATTGGTGCAACGACAGTGCTTTTTTTCACAAATGCGCTTGTTAAATCATCACCGTTTGTCGAAGTAGGCGCATCGATTGTATGCAACGCAGGACACGCTAGATAAACTAGTAATATCATCAACCATGTGTACTTAACTAGTGATTTATGTTAAGATTGATTGTTTTTTATAAGATAAGTTTAATGCTAGCTAGCAACTTACCTTGGCTTCTTGCTGCCCTCGCGTAACAGGTAGTCAGCCTGCCACGCATGCTCCTCGTGGAGTGCAATGTAAGGCAGGTGGTTAGAGCGTTGGACTAGTAACCGGAAGATTGCAAAAACGAATCCCCGAGCTAACAAGGTAAAAATCTGTCGTTCTTTCCCTGACCAAGGCATTTAACCCACTGTTCCTAGGCCGTCATTGAAAATAAGAATGTGTTCTTAACCGACTTGCCTAGTTAAATAAAGGTGTAAAAAAAAAAAAACGGCAAATCGGTGTACAAAAATACCGATTGTTATGAAAACTTGAAATCGGCCCTAATTAATCGGCCATTCCGATTTAATTGGTTGACCTCTAGTTGATACCTCTCTAAAGTCAAACATATGGTTTCCATGTTTGATTCCATTCGCTCTGTTCCAGCCATTATTATGAGCCGTCCTCCCCTCAGCAGTATAGTTGTTTTAAATGTTGTGAGTGGAAAGTTGTTTGGTTAATAAGTGTGGAGAATGTGGTTTAGAACAAACCTATGTGTTTTAAGGCTGAGTCAATTGAAAGGCCTTTGTTGGTGCAGTTTTTTTCAACAATTGAAAAAATATATTTTTTATGTGTAATAATAACACATTTTCATTCTTGTTTGGATTCCTAGCGGCTAGTTTTGGATTCCTTGAAGACTTGGCCAATCACTCAGATGATGCAGATGAAAATAGCTTTTTAGTATTGGACTGGTTCAAAACCTTCAGAACAACCACCAGACCTTTAGCTATTTGAGCTGCAGTATACCCCCTCAGTGGGTAATGTGCTGACTTTACCTCTCGTCTACATGTGTCAAACTCGTTCCACGGGAGGGCCGAGTGTCTGCAGGTTTTTGCTGCTCCCTTGTACTTGATTGATGAATCAAGGTGTTAAGAGAATTCTGTTCTCAATGTTCATAAACTGAACTTCAATTAAACTACTATGTCTGTTACTAAGAATTTGTAAGGTTCTTATTGAAATGAAACATAGTCCAGTCTACAATAGTCAGCAAGGTTTATTTACGAGAGGTCTGTTGTGCATATACAAAAACGTTCCTTTTATACTATTCTCTAAACCTACGCACATACATACACACTAAACTTTGGATTCTCTCTCTCTCCTGGAGTCTCACAAGTTTATTACCACACAGCTGACAGTTCCAGTCCCCTCCAGATACAGGACATGATGGGCCCCTCCAGATTTCCCATCTTATCTCCTCAGAGTTATAGCCGGGTCGGTTCAAACATAGTTTAATGATCCACTTTGTTTTCTTTAGGCACACACATACCTTCCTCTCTTCCCATGTACATACTACATAACCTCTTTCTTATGAACTAACATTATTTATCAATACAGAAAAACAGGGTAGAATTCAATTAGTTATATTTCTACGTTAAATGTATAAATAATTTAGTCATAATTCATAACTCAAGGTCAGTGATTATTTATGAACTCCCCTAACCTGGTTGTCTAGGTCTTAATTGGACACCAAATTGAAAGGAAAAACAAGTAGACACTTAGTCCTCCATGGAATCAGTTTGACACCCCTGCTCTCGGCTCTGCAGTGACTGTTCTGCCTGGCTCTTCTCTCCGCAGTCCTCCGTGTGCAGGGCTGCTGGCGGTCCAGGGGCAGTATGCTGATATTACCTCTCCGCCAGACTCAGATCCAGCACTACTACCCTACAAGCCAGACATAGATTTATACTCTCTCACACAGTCCTCTAGTAGACAATTTTAACAGGTCAGACTGATCTAACATTTAACCAAACAGACCACAGTGCTGTACTGATCCCAGAACTTAAAATTGCCAGCAGACTAATACTTAAAGAATCCCCAGAGGTCACTCTGGTCAATCGGTCCCCTGCCTTTAGCAGTGAATCTGAAGAGGAGTCATTTGACACTGACAAACCATTTGCAGATCTAACATCACTAAAGCATGTGATAAATACAGACCTGCCAGTCTCAGAATCATCCTTATCAGAGCAACCAAATCTTAACTCACCAGAACCCTTAGCAGATATTGCCCCGACTGTTTTAGAACCTTTAGAAGAACCCATAAATGTCGCCTCTGTTTCAAAATTAACTTTATGCGAACCACTTGGTACAAACCCAGTTATTCCAGCATCAAACTCATATTCACAGTCAGCTGCAATGGACTCTCAAGTATCAGAATCGATTTTACCAGAGCCTCCATTAACCTCTGTGCCCATCATAGACCACACTTTAACAGAAGCAGAAATGGTCTCTGACCGACTAACGCTAGAACTACCATCACCAGAAATACCTCTTAACGTGGACCAACAAATTCGTGAATTAAATGTTTCAGAACCTGACATCAGTACTAACAGGGGTGCTTCTGACTCATCCATATTTGAGCATCAGCTGGCAGAGAGGAGCAAGAATACTGACATAGCGTTGCTTCAGCACCCTGAGATTGCCCTTAGCTTGACTGAAGACACTCCTTTACCAGAGCCACAGCTTGCTGGGAGTAGCGGCAGCCCCTCTGTATCTTACATTCCTCCCCTCACCACCATTCATGCTTTTACAGTACTTTGCCTGATGCACAGATGCTGTGATCTGCCTGTTTTCTCTTACTAACACCATGCCCAAACAAGACGCGCACGTGCGTCCGCCATCGTGCGCAAATTTATTTTGTCCCCCCACACCAAACGCGATCACGACACGGAGGTTGAAGTATCAAAACAAACTCTGAACAAATGATATTCATTTGGGGACAGGTTGAAAAGCATAAAACATGTATGGCAATTTGCCTAGCTAGCTTGCAGTTGCTAGCTAATTTGTCCTGTGATATAAACATTGAGCTGTTATTTTACCTGAAATGGACAAGGTCCTCTACTCCGACAATTAATCCACACATAAAACGGTCAACCGAATCGTTTCTATTCTTTGGACTTTATATGGCGATTAACTACTATCTTTTATAATAAGATGCATTACCACAACTGACTTAAGTTCATCTTTCAATCACTCATGTGGGTATATGTTCCTAAAACCCAATGAGAAGTTGGGAGAGGCAGGACATGCAGTACGTTCTGCGACAAATAGAATCAACTTCTATTTTAGCGCCTGGCAACGTAGATGCTCGTTGGCGCGCGTGAGCAGTGTGGGTGCAATGATTGAATAACATGTATGTGTACATTTATTTTGCAACGCTCGTGCACGTGACCCAACCGGTGTGGTCAGCATGTAAGGCTATCCCATGGTGTGATCTCTCATATTCCTTAGTGCTTGAATTGACTGGCTGTGTGAACCTGCCCACCCTGAAATTTGGTCTACAACACAATAATATATTTCTCCTTCATTAACCATTCACATTTGAACACACATTTGATTTTCAGAGTGACGGAAATATTCTGGATGTCTTTTTCAGGCAATGAGGCATTCTTGTTAGTTGATTGGTTCAGTGTTTTTCAAGACAAGTCTGACTTTTCACTGGTGCTTGTCAGTACCAATGGAGTGTTTCTTCAGTCTCGTTGTGGTGTGTGGATCAACCTCTGGAAGTATAGCTATGTTCCATACCATAGTTTTTCACTCTACCTCTCACTTTATGGGTCTGTCTTACCGCAGATGCTTTTGTGCTGCCTCTCCTGGCTTGCCCAACCGCAGGTCTTGCGAAGTAGATTTGGGTTGTGAAAAGACGAGATGTCCAGTTAAATGTATGTGTGGGGTGTTTCTCTCAAGTGTCCTCTGTTTTATTTTAGGCCACCAGCCTGGTGGTGGCGTCACGCTCGTATGCTGATTTCACACCTGAGGCCACCTTTGACATAAAGGTAAAACAAAAAAATATACACAAATGTGTAGCTGATTTTGATGTTCACGGTCTGCCTTGAGTTCTCATTGTGTGTTTTCCTGCAGAAAGTTGACCTTCATCGTCTGGAGGAGGGCCCACCCCTGACAGCCACTCTGACCCGGGAGGAGGGGCTGAAGTATTATCGTACCATGCAGACCATAAGACGCATGGAGCTGAAGGCTGACCAGCTCTACAAGCAGAAGATCATCAGAGGCTTTTGTCACCTGTATGATGGCCAGGTTAGAAGACACAATCACTCTCACCTATTGTATAAGCAAGCATACAGTTTCACATGAACACACACTATTGCAGGCTGGTGGGAGGGAGCTATAGGAGGATAGGCTCATTGTAATGGCTGGAATGGAACAAATGGAACTGTATCATACACATAAAACATGGAAACCACGTTTTTGATTCTGTTCCATTTATTCCATTCCAGCCATTATAATGAACCTGTCCTCCTATAGCTCATCCCACCAGCCTCCACTGACACACGCACACACTGCATTCAAATAGCAACTAGCATTTCGCTGCACCTGCAATAACATCTGCTAAATATTTGTGGCCAATAAAATTTGATTTAATATGAATGCTCAGAGATTGTTGTTCTTTGATAGGAAGCCTGTGCGGTTGGCATTGAGGGGGGTATCACCCTGTCAGATCACCTGATCACTGCATACCGTGCCCATGGCTACACCCTCACCAGGGGTGGGACTGTCAGGGAGATCATGGCAGAGCTCACTGGTGAGTGGACTTGACTCAGTCCAATAGAGAACCCTAATAAGATCTAATCACTGTACTTTGAACCTCTGATTTTATCTCCCTAAACATTAAAACTAACCTCTTTCGCTCTCCGTTTTATTCCCTAATTTTGTTCCTTTGCTGTCTCTTAGGTCGTAGAGGAGGCATTGCTAAGGGCAAGGGAGGGTCTATGCACATGTATACTAAAAACTTCTATGGAGGCAATGGCATTGTGGGAGCTCAGGTAATTCACGAAGGTTTTGCGTTATTCCTTTATCTTAGATTTGAAAGAATCCCATTTTGATTTCTTTTAACCTCATTTGCATCTGGTTTATATCTGATTCACAAATATAACACCTGCCTAATTTCCCCTCAGGTACCGCTGGGAGCTGGTGTAGCCCTGGCCTGCAAGTACCTGGGCAATGATCAGCTGTGTGTCAGTCTCTATGGGGATGGAGCAGCCAATCAGGTTTGACATAAGGCATGCTTCTTGAACCCTGCATGCATTAAACATATATGAAGGACACTCCAAGTTTTTATTTGACCCCAACTGTTGACAGAATTTTTATTCATCCACAGGGTCAGATCTTTGAGACATATAACATGTCATCTCTTTGGAAGTTACCCATCATTTTCATCTGTGAGAACAACCAATATGCCATGGGCACATCAGTAGAGCGCTCTGCTGCGAGCACCGAATACTACAAGAGAGGAGACTACATTCCTGGCATTAGGGTAGACCGCTAACTAATATATTCAAGCTCCTGTACCTCTTACAAAATATATTCCGTAGTCTCACACAATGCATCTGTATCCAGGTGGATGGGATGGATGTCCTGTGTGTTAGAGAGGCCACCAAGTTTGCAGCTGATCACTGCCGATCTGGAAAGGTGAGCATCAACCTTACAGTATGTAGGATGGTTGATTTGTTTCTGTGTGTACTGTGTACAGGTTTGTGCGTTTTTAGTCGAAGTAGCACAACTTACACTTTCTCTGTGCACCACCTGTGTTAAGGGCCCTATCCTCATGGAGCTACAGACTTACCGTTACCATGGACACAGCATGAGCGATCCTGGGGTCAGGTAAAAGTCTACATCTATATTGTTATTATTGGAATAGTAGATTACTATTGTTGTTATTGTCATGATTATTGTTACGTACCTATGTTTTTCTTAATCAGTGCCAACGTACCAGGGATTCAGCTAAGCTTTCAGTGCTCTAATATATTGCTGTCCCTGCACTCTGCTATGTCCCCCAGTAGCCTCCTCCCTGCCCTCCTACCCCCCTGTAGTGACACTGCATAGCCCTGATCCCTACCCGCTCTTCCCCCTTCCTCAGCTACCGCACACGTGAGGAGATCCAGGAGGTCCGTAGTAAGAGCGATCCCATCTCCATGCTAAAGGACCGCATGCTCAGCAACAACATGGCCAGCATAGAGGAGCTCAAGGTGATTCTCAAACATTCACTAATATACTGCACATTCAACACAGTATGAATAGGCAGCATACATGTATCTGCCATAAAGGAAACGCCAACAGTGTCTTCATAGGGTGTTGGTAGGGCTGGGCGACATATCAAATTAATTTGTTTGTTTTAGCACAATATTCCAAATGCCTGTATCACAAGAATCTAGTTTTTTTATGAGAGCTTATGTCCGCTTGTTCTCTATTGGTCTCTTTCGTTCCTTCTGCTGTGACTGTACACCTTCCCGTTTACACACACACACACACACAGCCACTCCCCTACCTGGCACTCACTGTTAACTCGAAAGGACACAACGACAAGGTTCCAGTTTAACAAAGTTTACTATACCGTATGAACACACTACAGGGTAGCCATTCCACTCAAGGGTAGGTCCATCAACAACTAAACTTCCCGCGCAGGTGCACTCTTGACAGAGTGAAAGCCCCGTAATAATAGAAATATAGGGATACTTAAAACATTAACTTAACACTCACAACAACAAAGATGAAAGATCACTTCTTCAATACGCGGTTTCAACTCGCTATTTGAGGGTTGGTCCAACAGAATCGGTCATATTGAGACATTATTTGACTGTAATAGACAAACTTAATCTTTCTAAGAATACCCTTTTTATGTTTCAACTCAAATTGTGCAAAGAGCAGACCCTACTAAAACGGGAGTATCAATGAACATTTATTCTGGAAAATATATACTCAGTTTGTTGCGGGCAACATTGCGGTACCACGTACTGCTAGCAGCATTTAACCCACAGACTGTTAGACTAGACAGCTAGTATGTGTTTTATAAATGTGCAATAGCCATAAAGTTATTATATAAGGAATTAGTAACTTATTCTGAGAAATAAGGTAGGCCACTTGATTTCAACATCTGAACAAAGTGGACAGGCTAGCATGCTGTTCAAACAGCTGGAGACAAGGGTGTGTTCATAACAATTCAACTCTTTTACCTTGTTAGCTAGCAAATAGATCCAAGTTTACTCTAACTGTAAAGATTAGCTGGCTACTCACTAGCAAGTGTGCTTGTGCTTGAGAGATTGTTTGAGATCTGTGTTAATTTTCTATCATGTCTGCTACAAGAAGTTGGTCAGTAGTGAATGCTTATGCGTGGTTCTCATTACATTTTTAATATAAAGGGGCATTCAGATAGACTTGAAAGCAAGATCATTGATCATAAAAATTAAAAGCAGGTTAAACATGTAATTATTAGTGGGTCTTATGGTTGTGGAATACTTATATTTAGCCTAGGTATAATTTAACAAGCCCTGACTTCATTAGAGTATTGCTGACTGTTTGAAATGCAGTGTATTTTAGCAAAGCTTCTTTAGAGAAAAAATGGATGTATGATTTTAGGCCATATCGCCCAGCTTTAGGTGTTGGGCCACCATGAGCCGCTTCAATGTGTCTGGAACTCTATTGGAGGGATTCAACACCATTCTTCCATGATCAATTTCATGTTTTGTTGATGGTGGTGGAAAACGATATCTCATGCCGCTCCAGAATCTCCCATAAGTGTTCAATTGGATTGAGATCTGGTGACTGACACACACCCACACACCATTTAAACCCCCTATGCTACCTTGAGGCCCCTCTTTCAAAGTTACTGAGATCTCTTCTAGCCATGGTAGCCAAAATAATGGGCAACTCAGCATTTTTGTACATGACCCTAAGCATGATGGGACGTTAATTGCTTAATTAACTCAGGAACCACATCTGTGTGGAAGCACCTGCTTTCATACTTTGTATCCCTCATTTACTCAAGTGTTTCCTTTATTTTGGCAGTTACCCGCACAAAGTCAAAATAGCTGAATTTGTTTGAAAAACGCATGATTATTGACACATTGAAAATAGTTACAGCTAACAGAAGCATGTCTTTGAGGATGTAAAGACCAAACTTCCCTTGTCCTGTATGTGTGCAGGAGATTGACATCGCGGTGAGGAAGGAAATTGAAGATGCTGCTCAGTTTGCCACCACAGACCCCGAGCCCCCTCTGGATGACCTGTGTAGCCACATCTTCGCCAATGATCAGCCCTTTGAAGTGCGTGGTGCTACCCCATGGACCAAGCTCACTTCGACCAGCTAAAGTAGCGTTTCCCAAACTCTGCCCTCGGGACCCCAAGGGGTGCACATTTGTTTTTTCCCTCACTCTACACAGCTGATTTAAAATAATCAAAGCTTAATGATTAGTTAATTATTTGAATGGGTTGTGTAGTGCTAGGGCAATAACCAAAATGTGCACCCCTTTGGGTCCCCAGACCCGAGTTTGGGGAAACGCTGAGCTAAAAGCTCTTGTGCCCCACCCCTTTGTCTCCCAGGCCCTTCCGCTATCCTCCAACGCACATTTATCTTTGCACACATCACCTTCTCCATCTCAGCCAATGGCCTTAATGGACTTTAATCTCTCGCCCCAATGAAATGCTCTTTTTTTTAACAGAAGTTAAGAACCTTTCATTGTCCCTCTCCAAATGTTCTGAGACTGGTCACATGAACCAATTGTCCTTATCAACATTACAGGCGTAGTTACTCCTATTCAATGATTGTTGTTGTTTTCTCTAAATATAAGATTAAAGGGTATATTAAATAAAGTGATTTACATTGGGATTATTATTTTTTGTCATGCCAAATCAAATCTGTGCCTGTGGGATCTTGTCTGTGTTTGGACGATGAGCGTCTAGGCTGCGGGTCACTCATAGCAGAACACAAACACTGCAGAGCCGCATGGATGAAGTCTAGACATTGTGGTATGATGCTTCAGAGATATTATTAAATCCTGTTGACCTCATGCCTTCACTATCTTGTCAGTCATACCCCAACTTTGTAAATGATGACTGTCCTTCTAAATCATTATTTGCCCTGCTCTCTTGTTCCCTGAATTATATATATTTTTTGTTCTATCAGCCTCATTTATTGCTGAATGTGTTTTGTAACTGACATCCCAGTGCGTTTTGTTCAAACTACAACTACCTTAAGCAGGAATAGAAAATGCCTTTTTTGGGAGTCTTGGTTGTCAACTGTTACAGTGGATAATGGTCAGAGAACAGTGGGGCACTACACACAGATCTGGCCTGGTTTTCCCCCAGAGATGCTAATGAGATCAGGAAGTGTATGTATGCCTTGATTGTCTTTGTACAGTCTCTCAAACAAATAAACTTAGAAACAAAGCTTTGTATACAAATGTATCTGAAGTGTGAATGTGTGATCCTTATTCTAAACAAAAGGCATGGATGGGAGGCTTAATGTTAAACAATGACATGGCTATTCAACTTATATGACCCTATTGTGATGTAAGTTCTAGGTTACATTTTCCATGTCACATCGAGACTTGTATATTTGATCAACTGTAACCTAGTGATTGCTTATCATCACCTGTTTTGATGCCATATCATGTCCCTCCCAACCAATGACGTATGGCCGGGTGACGCATTCCAGAGCCTCGTTCTGACATGCAGGTAGACCGAACCACGGCGCCATATTGAGAGAGAACGGAAGTGAGTGATTTTTGATGTGGAAAAAGTGCTTATGTAGTTTCTAGAAAACATTGTCAAGAGTGATAAAAACCGTTTAAACGTATAGTTAGGGTTGAACTGGAACCATTTTCCTATTTTGTTTTTCTCGTTTAAGAGACCCTTCCCCCCCAAGAAATAATTTTCCGAATCCCACCCTTGACAGTGTTAAGTCAAGTCACTGAAAGCGCGCGGCAGCGACTGAACTCTTGTCGAAGATGCCCTTGGCACAGTTTGGAGCAGACCCATGGCAGAAAATGGCCTTGGAGAATTCGGAAAACGAGGTAATGAACATGCCAATGAACGATGGCCACCTTAGCTGTATTTGTCAACGTTTGACGCGGGCTCTTGTGAATTCACTTCCTCACACAGTTTGTGGGACACCAACTTCGATTTAGTTTCGCATAAACTGATTATTAAACTTAAACGATTAAAAAAGGACTACATATTTGTGATTTTTAGCTGTCTTATTTCTCAAGAAGTGCAGGCTGATACCTGTGACAGCCATTTGTTGCAGGAAATCTTGAGGGGGGGGGGAAACAAATCGCTAACTACTCACTACAGCGAACATGTGATATTTATCGTTGAAGTTGCCATTTCTAAAGTGTAAACTAGGTCTATTAAGTGCAGTTTTATTCCTATATGTTCTAATCAACTAACAATTGGCCCTGAAGCACATTACACAGTTTCAAAAACACGAGCCCACCCCAATTTTGTGTGAGAGACAAAGTTAAATCGCTTTCTCTGTTACAGGTCATGGATGACTCAATGGGGGAAGATGAAACTGTATGCAGTGTGAGTAAACATTTTTAATAATAATCTCACCTGTCTTCTCCCAGACTGTCTCATTTACACAGGAGGTTGGTGGCACCTTAATTGGGGAAAACGTGCTTGTGGTAATGTCTGGAGAGGAATCATTGGAAGGGTATCAAACACATAGTTTCCATGTGTTTGATGCCATGCCATTAACTCCTTTCCAGCCATTAAGCCTCCACTGGTGTGTACATATGTATTTATGTTTCATGTTCTCTCTCAATTCAGTTTTCTCTCTTTGTCCTCTCTCACCTACTCACACACCTACATCCAGGCACTCCACAATAAAACTATGTATTAATATGGACTAGTGGTGGGGTCGGTGAGAGCAAAATGATTAAAGAGAAGATAAGGGTAGCGAAAGAGTGAAAGCGACTGTGAAAGAGGGAGAGCGCATGTTATGTCTTTTAGTCATCATCCTCCACACCTTTTGATGCAGTGGGAAGGGGTGTTGGATGCATGGAACCCGGTTGCAAGCTGTCAGTCGGCAGCTCCCTCCCCCGGCAGATCAGAGCGTAGCGCAGTCTATCCCAGCGCAGCCACACTGTGACACAGGGAGAGAGGCTCTGCTGGCCCAGCACTGGCATGGGGGATTTGGCCACCGCTGGGACA